>NC_060263.1:10771293-11083791 GCF_021901455.1 Neodiprion lecontei
CAAATCAAATACAATTGGTATCGTTCGCTCTTGGCGATTTGGGTTATAAACTTGACTGTAGAAAACCAAAATACAAATAAAGAAATAATAATATTATCAGAATTTATAGGTTCTGCTCCTAACTTGTTCCTACAGCTCAAACTTTTTTGAATACGCGGCTCTATCCTATCTTTACCAATTCCTTTAAGAGGTCCCGGGCTATCGTGGACTCTAAATTTATAATATCTTTCTGCTTTCGAACTAAGCGCTTTGCTTGAAGTTCTTTTCTAATATTGTGAAGCTAAATTCGACAATGTCCTTTAGATGAGGTACACTTTGCCTAACGTGATCAGTTGTACGTGCGTGGTGAATGCTTTTCTCTTTACATATGAGATCTTACGATGTTCACCCTGACAGAGAGGTATTTAAATGAATAATTTTCCGTTTTTGTACAGCACAACAAAAGACAAAGACAACAACGAATGGTTGCTAACTGGATCTGGAGGAGGCAAGCCGCCGGTACTGCGATTCAAGTGAGTCCATATTCGTAAATTGAAATGCATGGAAAAGTAAAAAGACATCCCGACTTGGCTGAAAAAATCAATTTTAAGCATAGATTCTCGCACTAGTAGAAGTACAATAGAGAGGGCTTGGCCGGGTTTTGCATCTAAAATATGCTGCAACAGAATTAGAATTACTTGAAACCAAACTTTTTCGTCTCATAAGAAACCAAGTGCGCCGAAATTTCAACTCTCTACCTTTACTTGTACACTGGAAATTGACACGGGATTTTATAGTTTCATGCGATTTCCGCGGCACTTTGATTATGGAGAGTATGAGAAATATTGGAGCCTTTTCAGATATCTGTATACGTGTTGTGAATTTATTTCAGATTTTTCGACCGCAAAGTGGCTGTGTTGAAAATGTCCAAAGACTTATATTGCCCATTTTTGTTGGAATTTTTCAAGCGATTAACGTTTTTTTTACAGTACAAACGTCTGGTCAAGCTTAATTTTTTGAAGTTTGTTTTAGATTTTCTGGGACGGTGCGCTGTTTTGACATTATTCAAAAAATCGAAAACCCATTTTTCAACCTATTTTCATATACTCGACTGATTTTATGTTTAATTCGAAGTTTTAGTTGATGAATTCGACGGTATTTATAATTTCTGTTATTACTCACCAGCAGCGCCTTCCTAGGATTACATTAAATTCTTATTAATTGAAAATATGTATTTGATACATGTGCTAGACGTCCCTAGCTTTTCGACCGAGCCGCATGGAAGGAGATGATCGTTGCTGAATTCAAAGATGAGACTTGTAGTATCTTGTATTAATTGTATGCGTGTTTATTCATTTATTAACTATACCGGGACAATCTCTTGAAACTCTACATACAATGCGCATGCGCGAGTTTTATCGGCTGCTCGGACAGGCTGGCCACTCCGAGTTTCAGCTGTCAAACTCTGTTTCTGGCGGCTATGTAGTTCATACGAATTTTCGAGGTTAGAATCTCAAACAGTCGAGGTAGTGACTCGGAAAGTTGATGCTAATGCTCTTTGAAAATTGGCTTTATTCGACCGAAATGAGAAATCTATTTAAATGTTGGGTGCTTGGAAGAAACGCAGCAGGTAGGTGGAAACACTTTATTTGATCACCTTTATTATTTCGTACATTAGAAATAACAATGAAATTTTTTTCTATCAACAGATGATACGGCCAAAATAATTACATCTTTAATATTTACTGTTATCTGCCTATTCAATTTATCACACGTACAAAGATTATCGCCACTTTCAAGCAACTAAGCAACTTTCTCACTCTCTTGTGATTTCAAGCGGTAATATTGAATTTTATCACTTTCGAAAATGTGACATTAAACCGAGCGTTCAAGAAATTTAAATAACTCACTATCTGTAACAGAACTGTGAATCTATTTTTTTCTCGAAAATAGTTCAACAAAATTTACAAATAATCGATAGTCGATGTATGTTTTCCGATCAATAAATTATTGCTACTACTATTAAAAATTTTCCCATGATTATCAGACTTCATTTCGCAAATTTTCAATGCTGTTCGATTAAGTAAATGAAGGGAACGTAATACTCAAATTGAAAATTCAAGTAATATTAGATTTATTAAAATGATTTCTGTATTTCATGTTAGTACGATTCGAAACAAAGAAAATCTAATCGGAAGCGTAGATCTCAAAAACGTAGATCACATCCTGCGACACAAGTTAAAAATCAACTTTCTCAAAATGCACCTTAACGTCACAATTAGCTTCAAGGACAATCATGTTTTAGAGTAATGGCAGAAAATTATTACGAGGATATTGACTTATCGGATTGAAGATTGTGTCCCTTGTTCCATGAAAATAAATGAATATCTAATTTTTAACGAAGTTCATGAAGATTTTTTTCCAAATAATGTAATCCGATACAATATCTTGTTCATAGTCCTCCGAACATCACCTTGTAACAAGGATATTTGGAAGGAGTCCCTTTGTTGCAGGAACCATTATAAAATTCTTGGTTTTCAATTCGTGCTACTGAATAACTTCTGCGTTTCAGGTTCCATTTCCAATCTCAAAATGAGATTTTTTTGGTCCAGACAATGCTAACTTGAAATGCAGAAATAATTGCGGTAAATGGAGGTTCACAAGCTTTCACTTTTAGCGTAGGACCCTATAAAGAATGTAAAATTGAATTTGGTTTTAAGTTATCGTGCAACTAGCTAACCAGATGACACCGTCAACTAAGATTAAATTTAAAGACATTTTCAACTGATGTTATTTAACAATTCTAGATATAGATTGATTCAGTTTGCCTAGCAAAATTCAACCCTACAATCTAATTGAGGATTTGAAAAATTATGCATCTGAATTTAATGCCAAAGAGAGTAAAAGTAAGCTTCAAAATAAGATACCAAATTAAATGGCATAAAGTTTGAAAAACAATGCTGGTCAATAATAATGCTTGAATTACAATGGTGCACAGAATGATTCCTCGGTAGAATAAATTGGCGGCAACGGTTAAGTAACAAACTTATCGCTATTGGCTCGATCAAAGTAAAATGATGGGATATTCAGCCATTATCATCTGTAGTATATCCCGCTCATCAATTTTGCCACAACTGATGTTAAGAAGGTGGCGATGGCCTGATGAAATTCACTCTGGCACCTGATGTCTGACAGTTCTGCAGCCACGCAGCAACATCAGTACGCTCTAATTCTTCAGAAGCAAGAAGTTTTTCAACACCGCATGACTGGCACCTCCACTCTGGCTTCAGCCAGCCTAGTTCAAGGGACCTGCTCCCACAACTCACCAGCTCCCTGGGTCCTGCATCCTTTGGAATTCTCGCCATGACCTCTCCATGGGTTTCCATGTAACAGAAGGTTTTGTAGTAGTTTGCTTGAATTGTGGTAGAGGTTGCAGCGAAGATGTCGAATAAAGCCAATTTTCAAAGAGCATTAGCATCAACTTTCCGAGTCACTACCTCGACTGTTTGAGATTCTAACCTCAAAAATTCGTATGAACTACATCGCCGCCAGAAACAGAGTTTGATAGCTGAAACTCGGAGTGGCCAGCCTGTCCGAGCGGCCGATAAAACTCGCGCATGCGCATTGTATGTATAGTTTCAAGAGATTGTCCCGGTATATTTCGTGACGTCAGAAGCGGGGAAATCGCCTGCACAAATCCCGATAAAACGGGGGTACGAATCTGACTGGGAAAATACTCAAAACACAGCTTGAATAAAATTGTACGTCTGTATCTCAGTCACTACTATCGCAGATCATTGATAACGTCTAATAAAAATAATGATGAACTCAATAAAATCACGTCGCGTCAAACATGGTCGATCAGGCTAGCGACTTGTTGAATATTCACCGCTTATACGATATCAGAATTTCTTTCGCTTTTGCCAGAGAGATACCGACTAGTCCGGTCAAATTAGGTTGAAAAACAAGATCAAAGGTACAAGAATTACCATCCAGCTGAATCTGAGTAAACTTGTTCAAAACACAATTAAAAACGACTCTTCAAAATTCCCCATTGTTACGACCAATGTAAAAAAATTGACTCAAGGTCAAAGGTCAAAAAAATGGGTTTTTCGCGATTTTCTCCAAAACGGTAAATTTTATCGTAAAATTACCTGAGACAAAAGTTGTAGATCGTAAAATTATCTATAAAAAAGGTATCAATAATTTTTTTCCTAAAAGATACCGCTTCTGAGATAAAACGATTTAAAAAGTTGTAAGCGTCATTGTATGCATAAGCGCGCCACGTATGTACCTCTGTAGCTGTAATATAAGTGAGAATATGTTTTTATGGGTGGTTCTAACTTATTTTTAAAATATAAAATATACATAAGTATCACTATGAGAATATCAGGTAACAAGTAACCCAGTCCCTTAATTCATACGCTAGTGGAACCTTGAACAAACATCTGTCCCTCTGTTTAATAGTGTGCGTGGCTAGGGTCGTATACCTGCTTCATGTTCGAATGCACCATAGATGAAATTCCGTTAGTCTTGAGCGCCGCTCTGTAGTGAAAACACGTGTTTATTTCAACCTATTTCGGGCTGTTTTAATTTTTAATATAAAAATGTCAGAGTATTGTTTTATTTGTACTAAACTTTTAAGTGAAGATGAAACTGTTACTGTTGAACGTGGTATGAAGACATTGATAAATGCAAGTATCGAACGAGGTGCAAAATAAACATAATTTTTTAAAACAAAAATCTGATTCACTCATACGTGATCTAGTACGAGGAGGGCTTACTGTAGATGTACTGGCTTCATGTTTGTCACATTTTCTTTTTTTAGCTGATACAATAGACGACTTTCGAGTGTAATTTTTACGACAGCTTTCGTGTATTGTCACAGATTTCTGATTTTCAAGATAGCCTGAAAATTCATCACCTCGTTCGATACTTGCATTTATCAATGTCTTCATACCACGTTCAACAGTAACAGTTTCATCTTCACTTAAAAGTTTAGTACAAATAAAACAATACTCTGACATTTTTATATTAAAAATTAAAACAGCCCGAAATAGGTTGAAATAAACACGTGTTTTCACTACAGAGCGGCGCTCAAGACTAACGGAATTTCATCTATGGTGCATTCGAACATGAAGCAGGTATACGACCCTAGCCACGCACACTATTAAACAGAGGGACAGATGTTTGTTCAAGGTTACACCAGCGTATGAATTAAGGGACTGGGTTACTTGTTACCTGATATTCTCATAGTGATACTTATGTATATTTTATATTTTAAAAATAAGTTAGAACCACCCGTAAAAACATATTCTCACTTATATTACAGCTACAGAGGTATATACGTGGCGCGCTTATGCATACAATGACGCTTACAACTTTTTAAATCGTTTTATCTCAGAAGCGGTATCTTTTAGGAAAAAAATTATTGATACCTTTTTTATAGACAATTTTACGATCTACAACTTTTGTCTGAGGTAATTTTACGATAAAACTTACCGTTTTGGAGAAAATCGCGAAAAACCTATTTTTTTGACCTTTGACCTTGAGTCAATTTTTTTACATTGGTCGTAACAATGGGGAATTTTGAAGAGTCGTTTTTAATTGTGTTTTGAACAAGTTTACTCAGATTCAGCTAGATGGTAATTATTGTATCTTGCAATGTGTAGATTGACCGGACTACGACGTACAAAAACACACACATAGTCCGGGAAAACCTATAGCACCAGTCAATTTTCCGTAAATATGGCACGATTTGTGCAGGCGATTTTCAGGTCACAAGAGCCCGTTCTGATGCATGAGGAGTCTGTAATTTAGTTCAACGTTGAACCTCCAGAAGCGCTGTAGTCGACGTTATTATTATTAGACACGCGTAATTGTGTACGAAAACACAAGATTACTTACCGGCGTTAGGGACTGTTGAGGCTCCTGCCGCCATCCATACCACTGGGGCTGCGCGTAGCCCCAGTGGTATCCCGGACGTGGGGGATTCGGGTTGGCCCTCAACGCCACCCCCGGCTGCTGTAGCTGGACCGAAGGCCTCAGCCGCACACTCACACCTCCGGGACATTGAGGTTGCGCCTCAACGCCCGGAGGTGGTGGCTGGTTCGGATCCACCCGAATCCCCGCTGGATTCAAAATGCCTTCTTGATTGTTGTTTACTAAAAAATAAAGTTCGCAAAATTAGTCCTATGCCAAATCAACGGTTTATCAAAATCAACGCGAGCGACCTTCCCTACATCCGCTTTGCTAGTGCGGCAGTTGCCAGGTGTTTAGGTATACATATAGTACTTGGAAATACAGAAAAATATATCGCTCACGAATAATAAAATTCATTCAAAATCTTGGTCCCGAATTCCCAGCCTATATACCGCATCGCGATGGCCACTAAGCTAAAAATAATCGATGCATCGGTTAATCAAGTCGAAAAAAATTATGGAATACGACTCGATTGAATCGGTAATAATTTATCGATTAATCAATCATTTGATATTTTATTGAAATTGTGCATTCGAATCCCTAATTTAGTGCGGTTTATAAATATTCTCGAGCTGCTGAAGCTGAATAGAGGGTGGCTCAAAAAAACAAAAAAAAAAAAAAACAGAAAAATTAACGCCCCAATTCAAAACCTGAATAAACTAAGATCGCGTTTCGCTATCCGAAAGATCTTTTTGAAGCGAAGCTTTCCAAATCAAAGCTCTTACGCACGTTTGTAATGGGGATTTAACTCACCGAAAAGTGAAACTTCAGAAAGGGAAGTTGCAACGCGTATTGTTGCTGTGAGTAAAGCGAATCAGAGTACTAGAGAAGGTAACTGCGAAAGTTTCAGTGTAATCGGGTTATAAATATTATAACTATGAATGATTTTATAAAAAAAACGCTCGGTGCGCGAGCGGCTTGTACAGCGTTCGTGCGCTGCGGTAACGGAATATTACGCGTTATTCGCAAATTTTGTTAACACTGCGATGGTACATTGCAAAGTTTATGGTCATTTAATTATTTACAATGTTTATGTGTATCGTTGATCGTACTCACGTACCATTCGTCTCGCCGTTAATTATTTTCAGATATGTGTGTAAATCAACATTTGTCATATGTTAATAAATATTTAACAACAGAGAGCGTAGAATAGGTATGCGAAAAAAATGATTAACGAGTACAAAATTTTTGATTTCGATAATTTCGCGTGGATTTCGATGTAAAAAATGTTGAATTTCACAATGAAAACAGTGGGACGTATTTTTATAATAAAAAACATAGTTAACAATTCCCTGAGTTTCCGAAAAAAAATCCATGACATTTCCATGTCTATTCCAGAATTTCCGAATTTCCAGGCTTTTACAGGTTTTCCAGAATTCCCTGACCAGTAGCCACCCTGTTATTTAGAGCTCAAATGATATACATACATCACATAAAAAAAAACCTAAAAAGATGTAGGATCAACATTTTTCACGTATTATGTGAGGATTAACATAATTTTGATTATTACGGAATTTAGCTTTTTGCGAGTGGTATTGGGCCGGAGCTGTCATGCATAAACATAGGCCCATCTCTCACCGCCCGTTACTCGCGGGCCCAGACCTACTACCTTAAAATGTTTTGTACGCTATTGATGTTTTTCGATAACACCAATAATGCGAAAGAATGCGTTTTCTGCGTGCAAAAAAGTATTTACGCGCCAAATATTATGATTGGTAACAAATTACTTACGGTTCATCGTTGCCGGTGGTTCGTGAACGACTGACTCTCTTCGGAGTCTTTTGGCGTCGACGCTTGCGCTTCACACACGCCACTGTCCCCACTGTCCGCGCGGCCGTCACTTCTGCGTTTCCTCGCGTACCGTCCACATCCACTTTTTGCGGTGAACAAAGCAAACGCGAGTGTTTTGGTAATTTGCCGTGTCACAAGTTCTAATCACGTGCAAATTTTCACGCGGCCAGTGTGTATACATATATTTGTTACAAACAACAATAATCTTGTGAGTGCAGCAATGGATAAGTCACGTCGCACGGCTGAACCGAAAAAAATGTTAAATTTGACGCACCGACGAACGAATCGTTCGTTGCAATGGTAAGTGTTTTATACTGCAAATTTCTGTTATGCAGTTATAGATATCATTTACAAGAATCCTGCCAAATCTGCACTTGCTATGCAGGGTGATTCGTAATTCACAGCAAATACTTGACAGGGCGAATGCTTGTCAAAATTGGAGTCGAAAGTTCCTAAGAAATTTTTCGGGAAAACGCTTTTTTTCATTCACAGAAATGGAAATTTAATTTTTTCGGATTTCTTTTTCGATCAACCTTTTAATTTCTTGGGTCATCGTCAGAATTGATATCGAAAGTTATCCCTCGCGGAAAAAAGCCTCAACTTGGTGTGAATTCGTACCCCCGACTTAGATAATGCTGAATTCCCATAAGCAAAAAATTGTGGGTACGAATTTACACCCAAGTTGACGCTTTTGTCCGTGAGGGATTTCCAAGAAATATTCGAGAAATTATTCATGGAGAAATAATTTGTACTACAATTTGTGAAAAAGTTAACCAGCGAATTTTGTTCTCAATTCTGATAATGATGTTTCTGCAGTTATAAAAATTAAAACTGAACTGATAATATTCAATTGAATTTCAATTATTGTTTATGAAGAACGTCGTTTTTTCGAATAATTAATCAGGAACTTTCGACTTTGATTTTGACAAGGAAACCCTACAATATATTCGTCCAGAATCCGGAATCAATTTGTAGTCCCGTTATGTTGTTTATTTCCGGACGTAAGCAGCGAAATTATTATTGTAATTATCTTTATGACGACTGATGATATTTTGACACAGGATTAGTTAGATAAAGTAACATTTGTGAATATCTTTAGCATTTCGGTATCAACAGTGCAAGTACGTTTCACTCCGAACGACGTATCGTACAAGAGAATAACATATAGTTATACCACTTTGTATCAGGCAACGTTTACGGAGTAGACTTTGTATAATTTCCCACTGGCAAGTCGTTTTTCTTTTCAAATACATAAACAATATGTAGCATAAAAAAATGGGTGCGTGTACTTATGTACGCGCGTGAGAAGTTATACTTCTTTGGCATCATTAAAAAACAATAAGACAAATAACGGATGTCTTACATTATATTTAAATAATCTATTAAATTTTTGTCACGAACTTTTTATTAAATGTTCTATTAAATTTATTTCTTTATTTTGTAAATATTAAAAAACCAATAATAAATATTCAACATTGATAATTTAATAATATTTAGTATTAATTATATTAAATAATGATATTTTAATTTATATCAATAAATAATACATACGGATAACTAACCTCAATTATATTGGAGCACTTGAAAAAGTATTTTAGCACAATTTTTTCACTAATATTCACAAATAGTAAATAATATTAATCCAAATATTCAATTTAAATCACTACTGAATATATTTTATTGCCACATATATAATTCGCACTTGTATGAAAATAAAACACGTGTTGTGACTGTAAAAACTAAAACCATGTGGATAAATATTACAAATAAATATAAAACAGTGATCAGAGGCGACAAGCGTACCAACATTAGCTTTTTTTCGAAACTTAATGAATTCGGTTGAGTGGGCAACTCCATCCTGTTAATTTTGTGTTACAGTGATGCGCGCGCATCTTGAAATTTCACTCTCGAATTCGGTTGAGTGGGCAACTTCATCCTGTTAATTTTGTGTTACAGTGATGCGCGCGCATCTTGAAATTTCACTCTCATCAGTTTTTCATAACGCGCCTAAAGAAGTATAACTTCAAAAAAAATATTTTGCTTTCACAAAAATGACCTCTTGTATATCAGAAACTATAAAAAGTATCAGTATGGTGTATTTGGGATAAAGACGCGTAATGAAATTTTAAATCGAACGTAAATCTTCAAATTGATTTTTGAGCAAGTCTTAAAAATATCGTACTGGAAAATACTTATTCGACGAAATTTCTTTTCGTCCCGTTTATGTTGCGGGGCCCTCAATTTCTGGGGATTATTGCATCAACTTACATATGTTTAATGCTAATTTGGCAAGGCTCGATGTATGCTATTGGAAAGAAACAGTAAATGAATAAATGCCACCGGATTCCCAGTGGTCGAAGATCATATGATTAGTAACTGTAATCTCAATTCGCAAAAGCTGTACAAAAATAGTATAGCGTATCCCATGCGGTTCTTTCACCGAGCGACGCGAGCTGAACTCTCTCTCTCTCACTCTCTTTCTCTCTCTCCCTCTCTCCCTGTCTCTCTCTTGTTCACGCATATCGTGCTAGGGGGGGGGGGGGTAACACACGATTCGATTATTGACAATATCACTATTTTGTTAAACTGTTAATGTCACCGGCCTAAATTTGTTAAAGTATTGGGAACAGTATACATGTCGGCAACTGTCGGAATCTCGAAGAATTCACAAGTTTGATTTAATGACTGCCACAGTGACACGGCTAACACACCTCTTTATTCGTTCTTTGAAGAATTCCCAAATTAAATGAAACGCACTTCTTTACTCGTTCTTTAGTCCATTAATTCTACCAACATGTAACTAAGCTAAACAAAATTAATGACGAAACCAAAACAAGTTGTCATAGCGTTAGACAACTGGTGATCAAGTTGTAACACAGTTAGATAAGTATGGTGACGCGACATACAATAATTAAAATGATCCAACATGTTGTTTACAACAATTTGCTTATTATTGTCATTATTATAACAAACGCCGGTAGTTGATAAGATAAGAAAACTTGTTTTGGCTTTCATTTTCCGTGCCGTTGAGAAATTGTTTTTTATTTGTATCTCTGATTATACCGGGCAATGAGCTATTTTCGGCAAATTTAGTTTCCGAAGATAATTAAAAGTGAGGCCTGCGAGGTATTTGCTAATGAATTTGTCCATCTTCTCTTTGTGTAGGCGGCGCCGCGCGGCGTTCAGTCGTCCAACAGCCGAAGAAACCGCCAACTCTCCGGCTACGATAGCTGCTGCTACGCAAGCCGAGACCCCGCCTGCACAGGCAGGTAAACCACTCGAGGTCGTATTGAACCTCGACGAACCGAACAGGTCTGGAGGTACTCGCCGATGCATGTCGACTACCGAACTGTTACGCATCTTGCAATCAGAAGATGATAGCGACGCAGATGAACTTGAGGACCACGATAACGTTCACAACAATGATTGCGACATAGAGAGACCCGCTGCAGTATCTGACTTTGAATGGCCTGAAGAAGATGGCCTGTTCGATTACGAGTTGGTTGTATCTGACGCTGAACCCGACTCGTACCGTTTAGAAGAAGCGCACATCGATGGCCGCCGTGTTGTAAACTTGGAGCATCTTTTCACTGATTTAATCCGGAAATTCGGGAATCACGCACCGGCCTTAAATTGTCCGATGCGTTCCCTGGTAATCGTGGATTCGCATCAGCAAGGCTTGAAGACACAAGTATTTTTTCAATGCCAAATGTGCCTTTACAAAGACAGCGTCTGGACTGAACCGGAAAATCTTCAATCCATGGACATACATCATAGCGCGGTGTCCGGATGCATAACGAGCGGAATAGGGTATTCACAATTGGAACAACTCCTTGCAGCGGTTGATGTCCCAAACATCTCGCAACGGACCTATCTGAGGTACGAGAACGATATAACGGTCCAGTTCATGAATGCCGCCCACGATGGAATGCGAGCTGCTGGAGAACTTGAGAAGGAATTAGTTCTCAAACGAGGTGACGTCGTTGATGGCATCCCTCATATTCCCGTCGTAGCGGATGGTAGCTGGATGAAACGATCCTACCGAACCGGGAAGTACGACTCTCTGTCTGGAGTTGGAGCGATCGTCGGGTATCATACGCAGAAGGTCCTCTTCATCGGGGTGCGTAACAAATTTTGTGCCACGTGTGAGAGGGCGGCCCATACTGGGAAGCAACCTACGGAGCACACGTGCTACAAAAATTGGGATCGAAACCGCAGTTCGACCAGCATGGAGAGTGACGCTATCGTTGACGGATTCACATCCAGCATTGATACGCATGGGCTTATCTACTCCACTTTGATCGCCGATGGAAACAGCAGCGTCTACAGGATCTTGACAAGCAACCCGTACCCGAATATGATTGTCAAGAAGGTCGAATGCATTAATCATTTGTTGCACGCTGAAAAGTAAAGGTCGCATAGGGAAATTGCGCCAAGTTGTAGAAGGTAGCTTACTCAGGCTGCGAACTGCCGTATCGAAGGCTGCAAAATTCAGATCGACGGAAGACGGTCCCACAAGCCTAAAGGCCCGGAAGCTTTCTGGAGATATTTTGAATATCGCGAGCCACGTGTTTGGTGAGGATAAGAAGTGCGCTGAACTGGGGTACTTTTGCGATGGATCGTTGAAAAAAGACGAAGAAAACCACGTTCCAGCTCTAAACGCTTTCGGACTCTACGACAAGATACAGGAAGCCCTTTCTAGTCTGAGTTGCTACTCTGACAGCATAATATTAGGCGTAAACAGCAATAGCGTGAAGAGGTACAATTCCATCATTTGCAAATACATCGGTGGTAAACGAATAAATTACGGGGCCAGAGGTTCGTATACCGGAAGATGTGCCGCGGCTGTCATACAGTTCAATACGAATAAATCTTTGAGCGTATTGAGTGAAGCTGTCAACGAGGAACCAACAGCGACGTTGAGGCACATGGAAGAGCGGCACATTCGGAGGAATGAGAATAAAGCAGCAAGCAAAGACAGGTGTGCCGAGAAACGAAAAGCTGAAAAGAAAAACGACTCGAGCGCAACATCGCGAAAACTTGGACGTCCGAACACAACCGAAGACTACGGACCTAATTGTCAACGTCCCGACTTACCGGCGGAAGAAAATGCAATAAAAACGCAGTATCACAACGATTAGCTGGTCGAATGGCAAACGGACCGCGATGAAATTGAACGGACAACAAGGCAGCAAGGACAAAGCGAGTGTTGGCTGTCAATACGGAAAAAGATATTGACAGCATCGAATTTTGGACGCGTGTGTCGCATGCGAAGTGATACATCGTGTAAAAACACCGTCAAATCGCTGCTGTTTCCGACACCGTTGCGGCTTCCTGATATTGAATATGGCCGGCAATACGAAGAACAGGCGCGAAAACGGCCACCGAGCAGAACATCAACATCACGGAGTGTGGGTTGTTCATCGATGAGGAGCTACCGTACATCGGCGCGCCGCCAGACGGTGTAATCGACGACAGTGGGATTGTGGAAATCAAGTGCCCGTTTTCCATATAGAACTTCGCCCCGGAAGAAGCGATCGCACAAAAAAAAGGAAATGTGCATCGTATTTTTGACAGCCGAGGCGAGAACATGAACGAGAGTCACGAGTACTTCTACCAAGTGCAAGGTCAGCTGCACGTCACCCGTAGAAAGTACTGCATGTTTGCTGTTTGGACACCACGAGGTATGAAAAGTATAGTCGTTGAAAGAAACACCGACTTCTGGTCAAAAAAAATGCAACCCTTCTTGACGAGATTCTATAAATGCTGTATGGTGCCTGAGATCATTGACAGCCGCCTGCTAAAAAATATGGAGATCAGAGAACCACAGTACATTTTAGACGCTCGTCAGGAAGAAGAAAACAGGGTTGCAAGTAAGGCAAAGGACCAAGCCAAATAAATAATATTACAGTTTTGTTTCCTCGTACCACGTTTCTGAAGAATGTACAAATCACAGTTACTCACAGTTGTCTGTAATTTCAATCGAGAGATAGGGTTATATCGTTCTAGCGGGCAGTCGTGTGACAGATAAAAATTCTTCATGACGAATCTCCTGTGACACAATTTGTGTTGTACATTTATCGTGGTGCAGGTAATCGTTAGAATACCACATTCCATACTAATATAATTTTGAGCTTTTCATGCAATCAAGCTTTCGAATATATCTGTATCATATGTATTTATTTGTGAGGTATTTAAAATATTTTAGCCGCCTATGTTGCTGAATTTGTAGTACTGTGCATGATTTTCGTTTGTGAAATATTGGAGATGATCATAATATTATTTAAATTCGAACTATTTTATGTTATTCAAGTACGTAGCCATTACACATTCCTGTGAGCATGCCGCGACGCGTTACAAGAATTCCAGGAAATGATTACATGAATCATGGCATAAAGACATTAGAATCTCTAAACATCTTGATGGGAAATATGTTTATCGAGCTTGTCATACGATTGTCAGCTAGAACGGCACCCGCTCTCGATTGAAATTACGACCTACGGAGATTCAGATCGATTACTGGCGCATTAGCGGTTTGCTGGTAATCTCTTATGAATGTACAAATGATTTGTTATACATTTTTCAAAATATTGAGTTACCAAATTGTATACGAGTTTCAAATTTTTTTTTTCTGTTCTCTTCATATATAATTATTTTGATTTTTCGTTAGGAGTGTGCAGAACATAAGAATTGCTGAATGCTTCGTTGCGAATACCACAATTTTATCGGAGCCTAGATTCGAATGCTCGGAGAGTTCAATTATTATAATCGTACGGTAATTTTTTTTCCCGATAATTGGAGAAATTTACACGTGTTGACATATACCCTAAGTACGATGTAAATATGCGAGAAATTTCAAATCTTGAGGAAAATAAATATTACGACTGTTATTATTTCATCATATAAACCATAAAAAGTCAGTTGGGACGAAATTTAGGTTCTTGAGTCAGAAATATCATCCTGAAAAAAAATGCCCGCGCATTTTCCAAAACAATGAAAGCTTTTTCGAAGTGATATGTGAGCATAAAAAGTCAAAACCTATTTCTACGATTTTTTTTCCGGAAGCGCCGAGTCATTCAATTTTGTTGCAAAATGAGCGCGCAGTAAACTTGAAGAATCAATATCTCATCTCCGGTTCTATTTGACGTAGAAAAATGATTCACAGCACATTCGCGAGCAGAGAGGATAAGCCTTCGTAAAAACTTTGGTTTATCCGGAAACATTGAACATTGTAATTGTTATTAACGAACGAATTGTTTAATGGTACCATTTTTGACGAGGCTTCTACCATTTTATACATTCTGTAAAAAATCTTTCCGATTACAAATAATCCGTCGGATTTGACGAGGAATTTCCCATTCATATTCATTCCGAATGACCTACATTAGATATCTGCTATCGGTAGTAAAATATTGAACACGGTGAAATTTAGAGTGATTCGTAAAAAATGAATATCTTACTTTCAATAGAATTATCTCAGCTTTTCGGATTATTCAAGATGATCAAAATTTTTAAGCACACTCTTCCATTTCATCAGATTCGACCATTCACTTTTAACATTTTTGGGTATAGTGAGATGGCGCCGACACATGGTTGTAAGAGAACAGAAAAGGACCCATGTATTTGTATGAGTCCTTATATGATAGGGAGGGGAGGGCACGAATTGTGTGCCAAAGTATATTTTTATCGACAAGTACTAATCATGTTATGGATTCTGCGTTGAAAAGGCGAAACGACCAAATGAACACGCTTATATTTTACAGGATAATCCATCGTAACCGTTGGACGGTCGCAATGTCACATGCAGATCGACATGCCGCGAGGATATCTTCATGGAGTGGTGAACTATGTTCAAATTATATTACTTCGCAAAGGATGTTAGAAACTCCCATCAACTTCATAGTTACCTCGAATCTCGGATACTATTTCCTTGCATTTAATATTTCAGAGGGTATAAAAATAATCCTCAACGTCGATGTCAACAATTGTTTCATATATCCATAGTAACATGAATAAAGTGTTCCAATATTATATATAATCATTTTTTGAAACCCTTTTCACTAGTAAAATAGCTTCGAACATGAAATTATTTCATTATTGTCAGTGGAGTTGTGTGTAACAAGCGATGTACAATTTCAGAATGATTCCGATATGTCGAGGAATAGTCATGCAAGGTCGTAGCGATGCTTCATAAAACGAGACCACAACGATTCGTACCCGTTTTGTTTCAATTGTATTTTTCGAACATATTTCCAAATATCTACAAATGGTGAATGGTGATATTTAGGAAATCATTTTGAAAATACTTCGTGCTGTGTAAAACTAATATTGCGCGATATGTTTTATTGTATATGGGACATTCTTTTACAACCGAACACCTTTATGACGGACACATTTTTGATTTAGCTGAAATTTTTTTTGACGGGTTCTATATCGAAAAAATAGGGGTACGTATTCGAGGATTTTTTATTTCACATATTTCGTAAAATAGAGGGGATCGAAAATTTGATAATTTCGTGTTTTTTGGCTTGGAAGACTCACTTTCAAAAATTCATAACGCCGGTTCTATTTGAGCTGAAAAGTTCGTTTTTTTCATCTCAAAGCTAATAAATTGAATTTTATTACAACAATTCTTTCATTAACGATTATTCCGAAATTTATACTGTTATAAACAATTAATATATTTCAATCGATTTTTAACAATTGCCCCAACCTCGTAGCGAGTTCTTAGCACAACCATCGTATTCTACGTCAAATTTTTTATCCATAACGTAGTTTTGATTGATGGAGAAATTATTATTTTGTAGATAAATTCGAAAAATTGGTGATTTCGAAAAATTAACGACGGAGCCAGGAATCGAACCTGGCGTCTAGAGATGCTTAGCCGGAGCCTTACTCCACTAGACCACCTAGCCGCCCTGACTCTTGTCGTTAATTTCTCTCATCACCGTTCGAATTTTTGTTTTCATGTGCCTCGATATGTTTGTGTCTATATGAATTCTTCTCTCAAGCACTGTATATGTAAGAATATATGAATGTATGTGGATAATGTTTACATTTTCGATTCTTTGCTTCCGATAGGGAGTCGAAATAAGATGGACGGAAAGAATTGAAAATGTAAACATTATCTACGTAGATTCATATGAGGTATTCCACACCATTTCACCTGATCGGTGAAGGTCACCGACGCCGATCTCGGTGTCAATTATTTTCTCAGTTCGTCTATCGAAAAAAAAGAAGACGTGTTCGGTCGTTTTTCGATTAGGCCACCTGTGTCGATTTTATGAATTTTCCGATTTTTCAACTTTTTCGAAACAGACTTTTTTCAACCGGCTCTATCTTCAAGAGATTTCATTGTTTTCAAAAAATGATACAAGTATGTGTGTCAATAAGTCCGAGCTTTCTGAAAAAAATTTTTGAAAATTTTTCCAACCACTCAATTCTAAAATTTTTTCGAAAAAAAAATCAAAATTCATTGAATTGCGACACCTTCGATTTTCCTGAAACTTTTTACTCGCATTCGACCAGTTACAATCAAGTTTTCCTCCAAAGGAAATTATGGACTTCCGATTCGTTCGGGAGTTACACCATCATAAGTATCGAAAGATCAAAAAAATTAACGGAAATCAATCTTAGTGTTTTTTAATGATTCTTGAATCCCTCAAGAATCCCTTGAAGAACACACACGCACACGCACACGCTTTATTATTTTTTTTTTTTTCATAAATAAAGAAATATATAAATTTTTTATTTTCTTACAAAAAATCTCGCATCGCAGTCCCTTTTCTTGCATCGGGAAATTGCTTCCAGTGTTCAGACACAAGTTGGAGGATGTATTGTTTCTGAGTCTCGTTGTTGGTCAGAATATTATTATATTTGTCACTTAGTCGTACTGCTCGCTCTGCTGGATCATTCACGACTTTCAATTGTATCACTATTGCCAAACCTTGTCGAAATGTTTCCTCTTTTCTCCACTCTGAAGGGTCGACGTTGAGGAATTGCGTACCAATCCCAAATCTCTCGAAAAACATGAGACAGTGAGGACTGATGTAATGGTCAATGTCTTTGTTCAAGCGATTTACCACTTCCTTGTATGTCCCATATCTTTCTGCAAATTTCGTTCAAGTAGAGTTGCCGCACCTTTCATAGTTCCTAAATTTGAAGCTTTTGCATCACAACACAATGCCTTAATGGAATCAGAAACACCCCAATCTTCTAGAACTTCATATATTGCTGTTGTTTGAGCTTCTCCTGTGCCACTTTCCAATTCTGGGATCCCCAAGAGTTTTTCTGTGTCTCCGTTCGTTATCACAATAGGCAGTCTATCAAGAACTTGACGTTTCAATAAATAGAGCAGTAACTTCCCATCCCAATGAAGAACAGCTGCCTTGAGCTTGATTTCTTGAAACACTTTTTTTAAATTCCTCACCTTTGGTTCACGTAATCGTTCTCTGTACCGACTTATCGATGTTTTGTTCATAATTAACGTTGATACATCGTAATCGAGACGATGAGCGACCGTGACAATCAAGCGTACGGCTTGTCTGTCTGATATTTTGCATCGATCCAATACTGCGACGAGCTTTTCATTAAAAATATTTATCGTTCCTCTCGATTTTTTGGAGCCAGTGGTCCAGATTGATATAAATTCTCAGACAACCATTCATTTTCATGATCGTACAATGAAACATTAGAATACGTACCAAAACTCTTTTGGCTACAACTCACCGTCCCATCACCAATTGAAGCGAATTCAAAAATTTTATCTGAAATAAATTATCAGTGATGATTTTGTCTTATTAAATAGGGGTTATAGCGAATTCATAAGGAGAATGTGAAATCTAATGATTACTTACTCCATAATGCTTTTTGTTCTTCAAGTTTCTCCAAGCGTCTCTTTCTCAACTCTTCTTGTTCTAAACGAATTCTTTCTTCTTGCTCATATATCGGTTCAATATTTGACATATAACTGATTCGCTCAGGTTTTCTTTGGTTCAATAGAAACTCTTTTTGTACTTCATCAATCTTTTCAAAAACAATAGCATGAGCGATGCCGAATAGAGTCTTCAATTCAGAAGTAAAAGCTTCTTCTTTTGGTTCATTAAAAAATTTGTCACGATTCTTTTGTAGTCGCCTCCAGGTTTGACAGAGAGAATCCAATTTTCCGATGCAGTGGATTCGTTGTTTGGTCGGTAATCGTGCTTTTTGCCAAAAGATCATGACTTCATCAATCACCAATGCTGCACTTTCTCGCAATGTCATTTTATTAAACTCTCGTAAATAGAAAAATAGGATTTTCAGTACTTGTAGTTTGGATGGTAATTTATTGCCAACTATCCGTGTGTCGATGTCTCCAATCAGAAACATATTCTGACGTAGTCTTGGAGTCGAGGATATCATGAGATTAATTAGAATACAAAACTCATGAAAGCGATGATCAAGTTGCAAAGAATCACGGTCTTAATCACTTTGTCTATTCACAGTGTTATTGAGATGCGAGAATGTATTTGAGGTTAAACTTCTGACTCATGTTTGCGAATGTCAATAATATACAGAGCCTGCCTTGCCTACAGAAGGTATTTAATCCGACAAATGCGCCGAATTCGAAATTCAGAACATTGAGTTCGGACGCAAAATATATGTGTATAGTTGCCTATTTGGCACACACAATTTCCTCGGTGGATTATATGATCGCTAGAATTGACTGAATTTAGAAAAAAATGACAGAAAACTTTTAAACATTACTCGCCCAAAAAATAATCTATAAAACTTAACCGTAAAATGAGTTATTCACGAGATAATCATAAAATTTCTAAAATATCAGGAAATTGAGCTTCTATATAGTAAGAATTTCGTACTCCTAGAACGGAATTTGGGTCTAAATTCTGAAACATTTTGTTGTTGGGTTGATATTCAATGGATTTACGCAGAGGAAATATTTTTAGAGCCATTGAGAAAATTGAAACGAACAACAATCGGAAATGTCGAAAATTTAAATGGGTTTTTAATATGAAAAAGTTTATGGTTGAAGACACAGTATGTAATTGAAATTAAGGTTGAACGCATCAAAATTCGTTTGCCGCCGTGCTAAGGGACCCACCACTATACATATTCTAAACCATCCCCTCTCCATCAGACTCAGACATGAGGATGACGGACTGGGTGAGACCTGAAATTCTGAAGTCCCTCGGAGACGTCTCCAATCTATTATGCAATCGCATCGCCGAAGTGATTCCGATAGGATCATAGCTAATATTAAAGCCTCGGAGGAGCTCTATCGGTGGCAACGCCACAAGAACATACCCATTGTACTAGACATAATTAAATGGAACTGTCCTAATATCTTGAGTGAATGGAACGATTTCGAGGGCTTCAGTAACAGATATAACGTCATATGCCTTACGGAAATCTGGTTAACAACGAACCAGCTTCTTTACCACAAGGGTTACAACACGGTAAGAAGGGACAGGCCGGCCCCCACCGCAGGCGGAGGTCTGGCCTTCCTGATCTCCAAAGACCTTTTGTACCAGGGAATTGATCATGTCCCCCTTCCGAACAAGCTCAAGTGGGATAGGATCCATCTGAAGCTTTCGGCCTCCAGTAGTATTCACATTCTCAATGTTTATCGCCCACCGAGTAGATTGTTCAACCGTCTTGAGTCGAGGGAGTTCTTTTATGTCGTATCTCAATTTGATAATTTACTGATTTGTGGAGACTTCAATGCACACAATGCTCTCTGGGACGGTCAACTTTTGAGTCAGGACGGAAGATTTTTATCCGAGGCGTTTCAAGAAAGCAATTTATGCTTATTAAACAACGGGTCGGCGGAAAGAACTAATGTGGATTCACATAGAAAGGCCGTGCCCGACCTGTCCTTTGCATCAGTTCCACTTTTTCAGGCTCCTCGTGGCCAAACCTTGATGATCCTACAGGCAGCGATCACTACCCTATTCATATCCGGTTGGTTGAGCTAAACTTCCACAGACAGAAAAACGCTCTCCCTCAATCATATAGGTTGGGCATCCTTTAACAACCTCTTGAAATCCAACCTTTTCACCATCCCCAATGAAGCAGACGTCAATCTAAAGTATAACTCGTTCATCAAGAACCTGTACGACTCCCTATTGTCGTCAGGCGGTAAAAAGCCGGAAAACATCCTTAGCAAAGGCGTCTCTGCCGCCGCTTCGTGGTGGAACCAGAAGTGTACCAACATGGTCGCCTCCAAGAGGGCGGTGGCCTATCGATTCCGGGATAACCCCTCCGAGGAGAACTGGGAAAGCTGTAATAAGCTCGAGAATTAGGCGAAGAACTTTTTCAGGCGGACAAAACGAAGAAGCTTTACGGACTTCTGTTCTTCAATTGCTCCTTGGGCGAGCATTGACAAAATATGGGGCTTAATCAAAGTCTTTAAGAAAAGGTTTCATTTACCAAAATCCGTTAACTCCTATTCTTCTAAGGTACCCTGCTATAGTCTCCGCCTTTAAGGACGTTGCCTACCGAATTCGCGCGGGAACTTTGGCTTCCCGCGCGACTCTAGCCAGGCGGCTAAGGAGAAGAGTAGGCGGGACTTAAGTCTATGCCCCTCGCGTGCTATGGCCCCCCACTCTGCACTCCGTTGGGACCAGGCCGCTTGCACTTGAATGTTGTGAAGTTCTGAAGTGCGAGAAATATAACTGAAAGCCCGTATGAGTTTTGCGTTGTTGATGAGATTAGGATACGTTTATCCAAGGAGAGGTTGGCACGTATACATATTATTTCAAATATTTATTGCTTATGCAAATAATAATAGGTTACAGAAATCATTGAATAATCTTCGTGTTTTCAAGAGGTCTATTGCATAACTCGTTGCAGTAAAGTGAAAAATATTGCAAGAGAAATTACCCGAAACAGCAGCTAGGTAATTCATGACTAAATAGTGTAAATACATAGCCATCTATTGCCCAGGTCTCACCACGTGGAGGTCGCTGCGATAAAGAGACCCACCTTATCCCATCCCAACCTCCCAACTATGTCAGGAAAAATTAAAAGTTTTACATACATCGATAGATATTCAAAAGAAAATGAGTATATCAAAAAAATTGAGTTAGACATGCAGGAGTATATTAGAAATTGATAGATAAGGCGTATTGAAAAATCAGCAAAATCTATGGTACAAAACATAATCAAAAGTAATGGTGCGTCAATAAAAAAAATAACTTCATATTCCGAAGCAAACTGACTGATCGCCAAAGGTTCCTTTTCGATACCCCACCTTGTATTCGCGTTACTATGGAAATCGGTATAACGAAGTCGGTCAACTAATTTGGCGCAAGATGTTTGTGGCTGTCGTTTGAAAATTTCACCAAATATCGAGGCAGTCAACCACTTTCTACGCTCATCGTACCATTCGTCAGACGTGCTTTGTCCTCTAGTTTAACGTTCGATTACCAGTGTATCCACCGAATACAAGGCTTGCACGAAGTCCTTAATAGCGGCAGCCAATTTCTCTTCGGACATGTCTGGTTGCGACGGACATGCAGCGTCCAAACCGTAGTCGGTGTCAGTGGACTGGGCGACAAAAGATTTTGATTTCGATTTGAAAGCTGGTTTTCTAGAGTGAAGAGATCGCGATTTATTTGTGTAGTACTTGACGATGAACTTCCCCAGCCCACCCGTTCCTAATTTCTGACCGAGTATCGCATGGAACTGTCCACCAGCATTCATCCTCACTACGGCAGATTCGTATCTTACTTGATATGATCCCCGAAGGGTAAAATTGACACGCTTGCCCCCTATAGCCTGAGCAACATGTGCGCTGTACAACTCAGCCATGTTGTTGTCGACGTCCCATATTAGGCTAGAGACATGCTCAGTGAGTCGATTCATTGCCGAAAGGATCTCTTGGAAGATACCAGTCGCTTTCGTATCCTGCACATGGTTTATTTCACCCGGCTTCGGATTACCGTCGCAGAAATAACCACGGTTTTTACACAACCGATGGTCCCTGAAAACGTGATTCGGATCGTTTTTTATATATTTTACGCAATTCCTCGACCCGAACGTATCGCGGTTTATTAATTTTTGCTTTTCGGTGACCAATAGCAGAAGTTACTGCATAACTTAGGCATTTCAAGTTTTTGCGCAAAGAATTTCACAGAATCACTGTACCGACCTTACGGTTGACACAGAGATTTCGCAGTCGAGTACCATAGTTTCGGAGCACATGGTTGCGGCATTTAATTTTTATGACTAGTGCCTCCGGTCTATTCGGCATTGCATCGATAAGCTTCTGGCGGACGCTACTATCTCCTATTAATTTGTTATATTTTAGGCCGTGCATTTCTAAGCTACATTTGAATCCCTCTACTTTTATGTCAGATTCCATCGCGGTACTAGAACTCCCCAGTTTTTGGCGCACTGATGATCCACGACTGATTTTGACTTCCCTTGTTTCGACCTATTACAAATGGAAAAATACTTGTTTTGAACCCCGAAAACAAAACTTTCTTCGTCCTATACCCTACTATTGCTGCTAGACCCGAAAGAGAATCATATTTTGTACGGTAAGATCGTTTGGCCCAAGACCCATCCGCAACAACCGCTACGCAAGGGTGCCCGTCTTCGTCAACGTCACTTGCCTCACGGGCCAATCTCGCCTCTTCCTTCCCAGCCTTGATCATCTCTTCCCGAGCAATGTCATGATAGGTATCACTGACAATTTCGTGAAATTTATTCCATGTTTTCTTAGCCATGCAAGGCATATCTACAGCAGCGCTAATTTCCTTGAGTTGAGAAAAACCACAACCTGTGGACACAATTCCTGATACTATGGCTGAGTTTCAAGATGAGGAATCTGACTTACTTTCTTCTGAGTCTATTGATTCGAACTTATTACAAAATTTACATTTGAAGGTGATAGTTGAGATGATTCCTGTCCGGCTTTCGAATATAGGTTCCATGTTAGCAAACGTACAATCATAAGGTGGATGAAAAGCTTATTTTTTGATACTGCTCACGAAGTGATTTATATCCACTATTCTTCTGCCGGCCAACTCGAATGGAGGACTTGATTCGATCTTGGATTGATCCACTATCCTTTCAAATTGCAACTCATGGTCTTCTACCTCATTACTGTCGGTTGTGGGCGAAACACTTGGATGTGCTTGTACCTACAACTGTCGTCTGCTTCGGAGAAGCAGAAATCGGAGAGTTGGGTATTACCTCCGAGCAAAACAGATCGACTTTGACGAATTCTGTTGGAGATCTGACCTCGTCAAACTCGATAACATTATCTGTTATCGTGTCTTCGGTTGGCGTGTCATCCGCGACCAATTCTTCGTCGATCATTGGCTCGCAGCAATACTACATCGACCATATATTATGTAACCGATTGACAAGTATGTACAAAATATTGGAGCCGGTCTGATTTGAGTCCTGACCCCCAGGTGGGTGTTGTTTCAGATAAATGTTTTACTTCTATTTACAAATTTTTTTTCAGAAATGGTCGAAAAATGTAGGTTATTTCAGCTTTGTAAAACCTATTTGTTAGGTAATCGCGGGGCATATAAGAGTAATATTTCGCAATAGGAAATGTTTAATTTTTTCTCGTAATTGTAGTATACATAAGAATAATGAATTTTTTTCCATCCGCCACCTGCGAATCAAATTTACGATATTTCAGGCGGAAATATATTGCTATTGGAGAATAAAACAGTATCACGCCTGTTCGAAAAGGACAGCAATAGCTCATTGAATGTTTTTTTCCAATTCTCAAAACTGATAAAGCTGAATCACTGCTGGAGTCAAGTCTCAGGTTCCATGGAGCTGAATAATTGGTTCATTTCGAAACTTAAATGTAGCGTACCGAACGTGGCTGGCCTTGCAACTTTACGCTGCAACAATGTCTTCCATAGCACTTCATGTTTTCAATTAATTAGTGTATTGTGCATTGACCTTGGCACGTGATTTCAAATATCACAATTAAATAGTCAGTTAGGTAGATCAGTGTGTGGTAAAAGTCATCGGTAAGTTTGTAATCGTGAGTGGACGAAAGATGGAAAACAATTTTCGGAAGAATAGGTCGACAAAATAAACATTGAGAAAGGGACGGTAAATAATAATGCGAAGAGATTGTTAGGAAAATACGGTGTTCTGAATTAATAAAACTTGCATGTTAGTTAGTCGGTCTGAAAATAAAAACAATCAAGTCTATGTAAGCAAACTTGATGCCATTCTATTCACCTCAACCTCTCCCGCTGATAAGCCGCCAAATTTTTCCAACCCTGGCTCTTTTTCTCACTTTTCCGTGACACTTTCCTTATCTTAGTCATAGCGAATGACTGATGAATACTTATCAAGGAGTTTCAGATACTTTACTAATATTCATTCAAGAAGAACACACTGAACAACACTCACAGCTCGCGGTTTGAATTACGGGTTTGCACGTGTTAAATGCAAACTGCTGCTACGGTCGTTAGTTCATGCGACGGGCGGCCTAAGCCAGAGGTGGCGCTAGAAAGCAATTGCTTTTCGCGGCGAAAATCCGCTGTTTCATGCTTTAGCTCGTACAACTTTTCTCGCAACTCTCAAGTTCGATTTTATTGCTCTTATTCCTAAATTAAAGGAGAAGGATGTATCTGTGTCGTGTATTTCGTAGAATTGTGAAAAAAAATTAGTTCTTTTTTTATTACAACGGGAACTTTGCTCACTTTCAGTGCTGTTTTTTACGACTCTGAAAAAAAATTTGAAGTTCGGAAAAATACACGGTACAGATTCCTCCTTCACCTTCAAAATGCTTCGAATAGAAGTTCGATATCTTTGTGAATGACGGAGTAAACTTGCATGGCAAAAATTGAATTGCCGACGTTTGCGGGTGGGTACGAATAATGGTATCCATTTCACGATACTTTCAATTCTCTTATACATAACGTGGAATTTAATCCGAATATTCAAAAGTTTCATTACTTGAGATCTTCGCTCCAAGGTGAGGCCGCTGAGGTCATACAGGCACTCGAGGTTTCAGCGGACAATTATGCCGAGGCTTGGCAGATGCTTCGGCAACGGTACGACAACAAACGACTAATCGTTCAAAAGCCAGTCATCGTAACGGCAAAAACCCTTATGCAGAGACTTTGGCTGCTGAAGATAGATTGAGATGAGACGGTACCTTTGAATGTTGAGACTAAATGGCGTGCCTATGAAGCTCAATTGGGACTTCTAAACACGCTGAGATTCTCGAGAAAGGTTATCGAACACGCGGAATTAAGTCTTACCGAGATGCACGGATTTTGCGATGCGAGTATGGAAGCGTACGGGGCGGTGGTATATATCAAAACAACGAGTAAGGACGGTCAACGAAAAATTCGTCTGCTTTGTGCTAAATCTCGAGTCGCTCCGGCCAAAACGATCACTCTGCCAAGACTGGAACTCTGCGCGGCACTTCTTCTCGCGCAAATGACTCACAGGATAAAGCAATCGATCGGCATCAAATTCGACGGAATTTATCATTGGTCCGATTCCATGATCACATTGTGCTGGATAAAGGCGGATGCTAAACGTTAGAACACCTTTGTGTCAAATCCTGTAGGTTAAATCCAAGAATTGACAGATCCATTATCTTGGAAACATGTAAGCATCAAAGAGAATCCTGCCCACGCGATTTCCCGAGGAATCTCGCCCTCCTAGCCAATTCAATCGCAGCTTTAGTGGAATGGGTCACAATGGCTTAATGCTGAGGTAATGGATTGGGACGCAAGTTCATCCGTCACATCTAGTCTCGAGGAACTTCTTGAGCCTCGCAAAACGTCTTTGGTTGCGACGAACATGCCACATGGTTGGAGCATTTTAATCCAAAATAATTTGGATTAAACGACCAAACTAATCCGATCGATGGCTGACATTCCACATTTTGTTTACAATACGAAAAGGGACAAACCAGATCGACGGGTTGGTCCTCTCACCGCTCAAGAGTTGGATCAGGCCAATATTTGATTTGCGAAGATCGTCTAAGGCTATTCGTTTTCTCTCGAATTAAAGGCGCTAGAAAAAAATTAACTTACAGCTCGTAACAGCAAGCTAGTTGGCTTACCGCCTTTTCTCGACTCATATGGTGTTATTTGGGTTGGAGATCGCCTATCTCATTCTCAGTTGCCGTACTCGACAAAGCACCCCATCGTATTTCCTTCAAAACACAAATTCACGAAGATGGTAATAGTACACGAGCATCAAAGATTACTCCACGCTGGACCTCAAGCGACGGTGGCATCCTTACTTCAGCGTTTCTGGCTGATTTCAGGAGGAAACGCGGTACGACAGGTCACACAAAGTTGCGTCAAGTGTTTCCGTAACGCCCCTATCGCGAGACAGACGATTATGGGAGATCTTCCCGCATCAAGAATATCTCCTGCGAGGCCATTCGTTCATTGCGGTATCGATTACTGTGGGCCCTTCATGGTACGAGAATCGAGGAAACGCAATTCGAAAGAGTTGAAGGCCTACGTAGCCGTGTTTGTGTGCTTCTCCTGCAAGGCAATTCACCTCGAGTTAGTGCTCGATCTATCGACCGAATCATTTTTAAACGCACTCAAAAGATTCGTTTCACGACGAGGACTCCCGTCCGAAATTTACACCGATAATGGGACGAACTTCGTGGGAGCGGCAAGAGAACTGAAGGAATTACAAAAAGCGTTTCTCAGCGGAGTGAATCGCGACAGTGTGGCAAGTTTTTCTGCACAGAATGGAATAACGTGGCATTTCATTCCTCCACAAGCCCCACATTTTGGTGGTTTGTGGGAGGCCGCCGTCAAAGCTATGAAATTTCACCTTAAGAGGGTAGCCGGGACTGCGTCTCTTGTATCTGACGAATTTCAGACCGTTTTGGCTCAAATCGAGGCAGTGCTAAATTCACGACCCTTTATCCCATTATCAAGCGATCCTAATGACCACTCGTATCCAAGTCCCGCTCACTTCCTGATTGGAGACAATTTCGCATCATTTTCGGAGCCTACATTGCTCGATACCAAAGAAAATCGGCTATCCCGATTGCAGCGTGTTGAAAAAATCAAGCAACACTTTTGGAAAAGGTGGTCTATCGACTATCTCAATGAGTTGCAGCAACGTACGAAATGGAAAACTGATGTACCATCACTAAACCCTGGTGATTTGGTAATCGTTCGCGAGGACAACGTTCCGCCTTTATGTTGGCCTCTTGCGCGAGTCGAGACCGTGTATCCTGGCTCGGATGGCGTCGTCCGTACGGCTACAGTAAAGACCACGAGAGAAATATACAAGAGTCCTGCGACTCGGTTGTGTCCTCTTCCGTTGGACCACGAATGCTTTGTTGATAAATAATTGATATTGTATCGAGTCTAACGCATTTCATTTATTATAATCTTATTTCTATTTTTTTTTTTTGTTGAAAAATTGTTCTTTTCAAGGCGGCCGGTATGTTCGTGTTGTGTCTTTAAATTTGCGCGCAGCGCGCTCTTACAGGGAGAGAGTGTAAACAATTCTACGGATAGCAGCGACGGTTGACCGCCTCCCCTTTGTTTTGGTTTCTTTGTCTTTTTCTCTTGATGGCTTGCGCCTCGAGCTCGTCAGTTACCAGCTACGCACGCCACGCGTCTGACTCTCTCACGACGCACAACCGAATGTATCATAAATAAAATTATTTCGTTCTGTTAAAGCAATTAAAAAGTGGGCATGTGCTTTATTTTGCATGTAGCCAACCCCCCGAACATGGAACACTTAATTCAACGCTACCAATTAAAACTATACAAATTTGAAGTATTTGTTAATTTGTCACTATTTAACCACGAATTAGTCGTGACAGTTATACTTTGCCGTTTTTGTCATTTAAAAAAACTCGAATGCTACGCTATCTTTATAATGAGTTAGCGTTACCTCGCTGAATTACGCGTGAAGGAAGAGTCGCAGTAAACTCGACCTAAGCTCAGAATTTGTTGCTCATTAGCCTCGACTCGAATCAATTGAGAGAATCTTAAAATTATTTTTGTTTTTGACTTTCAAATGTAATTTTGGCCACTTGGCTCCAGCTAGTACAACTGGACTGATGATTCACCCGAAAAGAAAGAGTTGCACGGACCTGGGACTAAGTTCGGTTCATCTTTAATTATTGGGACTAGCTTCGAATAGTAATCGAAGAAATCTTCGGTCTCATATAAGTGAGTTATAGCGGAACGAACTATATTGTCTTGCGCCCAACGGTCTTATCACTACATTGCACTGCAAATTCCGTACGGTGTGGCGTCGGACGGGTGCCGTTCCGTTCCTAGCGGATCCGGGTTGTTCTGCAACGGTGGGCGTTGACCTTAAATCCCCAATATTTACTAAAACTAGCAAGGGAAATGACGGTCTCGAAAGAACCAACTCTAGAACTTTCCGCTAAAGTATTTGATTGTTGGTAAAAAAAAATATAACGACCAATCTCTGTGACCTTAAGTTGGTGTATGCGAACTAACCAGCTGCCTTCTGTCGTGAGTTCTGATATCGTTACCGCATCTCTACTTCTTAATTTAGTTGGCGCATGCCGCGTCTGGCGTTCAACAAAGATATTTTATGTTCCATCCTTGCGAATAATCAGAGCTATGCTTCGTCGGGTAACAATAAATGTAATTCTGCTACCTATCAAATATATACCACACTTGGTGTTTACGAATGTGAATGGTGCAGCAGAAAAATCGAGTCACGTTCGTTTTTCAAAAACCACCAACTTACATGGATTCTTGTACTTGATCGCAGCTGGGTAGGGGGGTGAGCAGAATAATCAGACTTGTGACGTACGAATGTGAATTGTCGATCAAAAATCACAGTCCATTATGTGTTTCGATAATTGCAATTTCTTCTTTGTTATTTTCTCCGATCGTCGCAAGGGTGGATTTTTCATGTTCGAGGATGACTGAAAAAATCGGATTTGTGGCATCGGTGTATGATGAATTTCGAGGAATAAAATACAGCTCAAGTTGTCATATGATAATACTAAATTTTGGTTTG
This sequence comes from Neodiprion lecontei, assembly GCF_021901455.1. Lineage (NCBI taxonomy): Eukaryota > Metazoa > Arthropoda > Insecta > Hymenoptera > Diprionidae > Neodiprion > Neodiprion lecontei. The sequence continues at coordinate 10,801,036 of NC_060263.1, forward strand.
GTCATCTCTTTTTCCACCGAAGGGGTGGATTTTTAAGGTAAGGCGGTGAGCAAACAAAATTAGGGTCCTCGGATTACTTGGGCAAATAAAAAACCGGAAAATATGGTTTTTTTCACTCCTATGTCACGAGCGCCGCATATTTACTCAAGACTATATTACCGATTATATCAATTATTATTATCTCTAGAAACAAGGAAGCATAGTTTTAGTTAGTCTATATAAAATATTTTATTATAACCAGTTCGTGGAGTAACCAAGCACAACGGCGTAGTTGGACGGCCAGCAACGTCAGCGTCTTCGCGCCCGCCGGATCCCGGGTGTAATCAACACCGGGATGAGGCGAGTGCGGAATCACGCGCTTCGAGGATGACTGTCGCGAGGCGAGCCTTTGTTCCGGAATTGTGTATTTAGCGAAAACGCCGAATTGTAAATTCAGCGGAAACTCGCTCGCCGCCCGACGTTCCAAGGGGTGTCGGACGAGCGAGCGAAGTCAGTCCCGTCTTGAGACCGTCTGAATAACGACATCAACGGAACCCGGCTCCTTCGAAGCGACCACGTATAGAGATATAAATCCTTTTTCCAAAACCGAGGATTAGAGTGTAATTGTCTAATCTACCCACGGCCGTAAAAGGTTACTCGCGTCGCGGTGTCAGTCTTACGAAGCTAAAATAAGTGCAAGCGTTAAGCCACGAACTCTATAGAGCAGTGTAGCCTGTAAGTGAGTGTGTGAAGGCGTGTATACTTCGGCACCTTCGAGGCCGAAGCTGCAAGCGAGAGAGAGAGAGAGAACGTGAGTAGTATAAGACCAAAATAATTGTAAGCTTCCTTGTTTAGAACCTTTTCTGCTTTTTAGTTTTTGATCCATTAAACATTTTTACTTTGCTTTCCATCAAACCATTGGTACAATAAATTGAAATCTTCCAAACCTATTCCCAGGGAACGCCCTGTAGAGGACGTTCACCTCCCAACTCACCTAAAAATTAAACATAAACCTCTGAGAGATCTTAGAGGGTTGAAGCCGTCGCGTGCGAGACCGCTCCGCACGTGACACCTATGTACCTGTTCTCCTTTTATCACTGTGGCATTGGTAAGTTTTTTGATAGCCGACAGCACCACAAATTTCGGACCAAAGGGTTGAGCAAAAACTTGCGAATCAAGCGAAAAGAGAGCAATTAAATGGAAAAAAGTTTCGAAGTTTTGTTTTAATGAATATCACAGTTTGTAATAAAAATATGTACACATATTGTGGACTGTAGAATAGCCTCCTTTGACCCCCTTCAACTCAGCCTTCTCCTTTTGCCTCATTAACATACATGTGTATTTTTAGAATCTTGATGTTTCACCATCATGACTTTGTAATGAATGTTGTAATACAAACAACAAATATTAACGTATTATTAACATGCGTTTTCTTTATGTATACTTTGTTAAGCAGCATATTTCATTTGTTTTCGTAAAAAGGTGCTCCGCGTTAGCCACACCACCAGAGGATCCACCAGGAAAACAACTACATATGACCTACAAGATCTTTCAAACTGATACGAAACTCATCAGTTTACTACTTCAGTCACATGGCCTTGCTGAGGTGAGTGTATGATTTCATTGTAATATTTCATCTCCTGAGTAAACATTCTGTCCTACGTATCAGTCATAGACAGGTAGTATGACATCGGTTTGAGTATAAAATGGAGTTTATAATAAATGCATAAGGCGTGGTGAAAAAATGGTTAAATTTGTTGTGATACTATATGTAGGAGGTGATTTTTTATACGGGTTTCAATCATTCTTTAGGAAGTATGAATTTCATGAAACGTCAGGTTATTAAATATCACTTTACATCTTTTATCAGTTTTATAAATAGTAAACGTTTGCATATTGTCGAAGAATCTTTCATTCAAATCAAACATAGGAATTTGTAAATTAATCACATTAATTGTACGTAAAATGGATTAACGCACAAGCTTCATTATATATGTAAAGAATCGAATGCGGTTCAGTTCTACAGGAATCAGTTCCACAAAGCAAATGTTCTACAAAATATGTTCTACAGACTCATTTCTACAGAAATATTTTTCTACAGAATATCTATAAAACATTTTTCTCCAGAAAGAAATTTGAGACTCGCATCAGAAATAATCCTCCATGTTTTATTCTACAGAAAAATCAGTTTCGTATATTTTGATTTGATTTAATTTAATTTAATTTACATTATACATAAATTAATGTAATTTAAATTATTTGTGTTGAATTTATGTGTGTGCTGAATGTGTATTGTGACGAACGGGTATTGTGTTGGATGTGTGAAACTATAAAACTAATCTGTACAAAAATTTCCGCATGAAAATATTCTGCAGAAAAATATTTCTGTAGAAACGAGTCTCTAGACTATATTCTGTTAAACATTTTTCTTGTAAAATAGATTTCTGTAGAATCGATTCTTTGTTACGTTTCGAGATGAGCGGTGCGAGAGATCTTCGACTCGCTGCTCGATTCAGATTCAAATTCGATTCAGAAACCTTGCGATGTCCAATATGTCCGTGCGTGCGCAATCAGATGTTCGATTAGTTCAGGTTTCTCGTTTAGCTCGTCACTATCTGCGAATTCGGTCATTTCGGGTGGTGGCAACTATCGCTGTGCGTGGTTGAAATCATTCTCTGTACACAACACTTCAATTTAAACTACACATTTATTAACGAATAACAAGTTTTACTCTATCAATTTTTAGCGTTAGGTTTTAACAAAGTCATATTGACTCATACGATAGTTATTATGGTTGCAGTAGCAATACTTGAGTTCGGAGTTTCTGAATCTAACAATTATCAATATCCGCAAGGCGACTACAACGTTGGGTACAATCGGCAAAAGCTCATTTTTTTGCAATAAAGCTTAAAAATTCAATTGAGGATCGATCAGAAGGCAAAATTGTAGTCAGATTCATAATTTCGTCATACAGATCAACCCATCAATATCCATGTTCTCCTTATCCGTTAATGTAACATGCAAACCTTTACAGCTCATCATAATTTCTTCGTTTGTTGTTGATTTGCGAGGATGAATATCTTATAAAAATGTAGAATCATTACGTTGTGCCTGTAATTGCTAAAATCTCTCTTCCATCTATTCTACTACCGTATCAACAACGTGGTAAAAGAATTGTACTTTTAATTGTTTCTTCCGATCTGTTACGCATTCATCTTGAATTTCGTATTCGAAAGAACGTTTCTTATATTGAACGCGAACCATATTGTCATGAGAAAATATCGGCTCTATCTCTACATCGGATATTAAACCTTTCTTTTTGTCCAGTATTATAGAAAAGCTTTCAAAATCTCACTGCTGGAGAAAATCTGTGTTTCTATCTAGGACAACGCAGCATTCCATTACATTTAATCGTAGACTTTGTAATAATTTTTGAAGAGACATAGACTTTGTTTGAAATATCAAACCAGATAATCACGCTACAAATGAATCTGAAATTCGTCATGGATTGGGCCACGTACCGAGCCTCTTGGTTCGAAAGATTAACTCTACTTTCACCGAGCGTTATTTCCACAAATATATTATACTTATATTTTCCCAATGCGTATCACTGAAAACATTCAGAGTTAGTGACAATTCATGTTCTTTTAGTACCACGTACTTGTTGAACTAAAAAAAAAATGTACACGTTGACAACTAGAAAAAAAAACGTGCAGCTTCTGAATAAGAACGAAAAAGCTAAGCTAAAACTTTTGATCCGTGACGGAAGTAGCATCACTTACTACACGAATTAAGGTATGGGCTGAGCAAGGGACGAGGAAGGCACGAGGGATCCCTTTGCAGAATTCGATTTTGCACGCCAGAATGTTTCTCTTTCACGTTCGCCCTATTGCCATTGCCTTGGCCACGCATATCGGAAAATCCAAATTTTGTAACTCGGTAAGGATAAATTCTATTAGTCACTTGCTTGTAGTGTCAGTGACAGGGAGGAATCCAAGGAAATGTTCTTTTATTTCGAGTTGCTTAGCTTTTCGACCGTATGCAACGAATCCGATAATAATGGATATCTCTCCAATACGACTCTTACCACGCGTGCATGCCATTTTTTATCATTTCCAATAAAGAGTCGTGTATTCTTTTCGCATATCAACGACATAATTTCATTTTGGATTCTATTACTCAAGTAACGGCACCGCGTCTCTTGGTTTCGAATGTGTGATATATGCTCTGCCATTATTGGGTCGAATTTTGAGAATATTTTTATGAGCTTCAAGAAGTTTCCGTTTTTACGTTCATACAAGTTACTAGAACCAGCGCGGAGTGCAAGCGATTGTGTAGCTAGATATTGTATAATACTGATTGTACGGGGCAGAACATTACTCCAGTGATCGATTTACCGATGCGCTCATGTTCTTTATCAACGGTATTTTCAGATCGCAATCGAAAGTCGTATTCTTTCCAACTTTCAAATTCTGTAAAATGTTTCACGGATTTTTCAAGCAACGTCAGATCTTGCGATAAATGTATCCAATCAGAGAAACCGTTTGTGGGCAACTGTCTCGTGATATGTTTTGAAAACAGAAGAAAGCAGAAACAATGTATACTATTTTTATCTTTAACGTAAATTAGCCAGGGCCGAGTCACTGTTACGACGCTATTTTGTTGCCGGGTATAACAAACAGATGAGAATCGCCTACCGTTCTCGATAGATAATTCAAATCTTTCATTTGTACATGAGCTTTTTCAACAATTAACTGCCCAATTCTGTGATCGGTAATAAATGTCCATTTTGAAGGATCAGAAAATATCTATTCATTAATCGCTTCTATAGATGGGTCCTGGCAATTTCACACTGTCGCTTAACGATGGCCCTAACTTAAGGTAGTACCGTGATAGCAGCAGTCCTCAACTTCCAGAGAAATATCCCCTGTATAAAACATTATAACTAAAGTAAAAAGTAGTTGAGATGCAGTACACCTTTGCGCCTCCTCTCACATGCGCAGAAGTATAAAAATTTTCCCATTGCGTCTTTTGTCTGACTTGGCAACGTTGCATTCTAACTCAGTATCTTTTGCCCCTCAAGCATGTGTTGTAGAGAAATGTATTGTTATGAAATCAATTTGAGGTTAGTTATAATTGGAGACTGAAAATAATACGCAATGACTTCGCGATTAAAACCTGTACCGTAACCTATATCCGCAAAGTTCTGACATTTATTTCAATTCGTTGGGTCTTTATGGCATTTTAAACTTCCTGCGTAGGGCAACGTTGCCAAGTCACTATTTCTCACGGGTCAGGTTATGAGAGAAAGTTTGAAAATCATTAAAAGCAACAAACTTTAAGAATTATTTACAAAAAAATGAATACTGCTTGTTTATGTTTTTTTTGAAAAAAATTACTTGTTATATCCTCAATTAATAATTTTCAGTTTTTAAAAAAAATTCTAAGAAAAGTATGGCTGTTATTAAATAAAATGCTCACTCTAACTACGGTCGGGATAGGGAATACATGTAAATTGTACGACTTTTGATCGCTAATATTGCAAAATTTAGTACCGCAAGGACTATTAAAAAAAATTCCTACGTATAAAGGACACTTCAAATTATGTGTATTCAAAAATTGACAGATACTGTAAGAAAAGTGATTTATCACGGTACTACCTTAACGGGGGAAACTCGTGTAATTTGAAATTTTTCGACATATATTTTACTTGAAAAATTAGTTTGACACTTGGAGAATATGCTCTTAAAGTATTCAAATCTGAATTCGACGTATAGATGCTTCAAAGAGATACAAGTATCAACGCTCCAAACGGTACCAAGCGCAGGTAAACGACGCGCGCAAGAATGCTGTATCTATCTTTCGGTCCCTTGGCAATAAAATCTCGCTAATTGGGTAGTAGAAATCACTACTGGCAAGTAAAAGCAATAGTTTGTGCTCGTGTAATTGTTATGTTTTTAAATATAGCGTCTCCAAGTCAACAATTGAGAGGCAGCGTGCTGTTCGTAAGGTAAGTGTACCAGTTATTGACACGTTTAGACCCATTTATTGACCCTTTTATTTTCCATAATTACAAATTAACGGTGAATAATAAATTGTGAATTTTTCGATGGCTAAAATCAATTGCTAAAGGGTTAGACACTACAAATGTATTTTTTGTAAATTTTAGAACTTAGGCTCATACAGATACAACCAAAAAAGGTCAATAATTGGAACAGGGTCAGCAACTGGTACACTAACCTTACCTCACATATTTTTCGTATCGTACAGTCGGTTTTACAATATGTGAAATTCGCGTGCCGCGCAATGTAGCTCAGCGAATTTTCAATCGATTTTTATGAAAATTGCATGAAGTTCGATTTTTCCCAAAGAATACAACAAAATATTGTTTTTTACCGATTGTTTATGCAGAAATGGATGATTTTTTTCAAAATGGCCAAAATATTTAATTTTTTTTTCTCCGTGATGCAAAGCGTGTTAATGTATTTCAACAAAAAAAAATTAGATTTTTTGATTTTAGTTGAGGTTTGAGACCTGTAGGCTGCACGGCGCATATCTAAGGTACCGATATGCAGCAGCTGTGGCGCCGCCATTATAAAATATTTCAGTCTCATAAATTTGTCAATACACCTTACTTTGAGATATGCTTTATTTTAATTCAATTAACTATTCCACTTCGCTGTAAAAAAATCTTTGAAAAACGTACGCTTACAGGGGTTTCCCCCTTCAATATATTTCGGAATTGGCTTGGAGTTCGCATTAGAAGTGTTTTGATCCTCTGTCATTATTGATAAGTATGTCAGTTTGAGGATCTAAAAATTAGGAGCGTGCTGGTTGTTGGTCGGTGGTAAAATAGCAATGGGATTGGGAGTTGGACAACTTGTAGCTGTATTTTCGGTTTGCGCCAACTCATTATCAATAGCTTCATTTTATGGAAGTTCCCCACTTTAAGAAAAAAAGTCATAATATTTTTTTGATACGTTTTGATCCTCTTTATTGCTTACGTGTTGCATGTGGCTTGTAGACCAGTATATGATGTTCAATTGGTTGAAATTCTTGACCAATGGGGTGTTTTTATTTTTTGTAATAAACTTATAAAAGAATAAAAGAGCCAAAAACAAAATCGATTTATTGTAATTGAAAAAAAAACAAACATCGGTCAGAATTCGAACCAAGAATTTACCTGTAAAGAGATGTATGTAAGACAGTATGTACGGGCCTGAGCTGCTCCCCCCACGCACTATGGAGCAGGAGAATAAACACAGTTCGATGCGAGACACAAGAGACATCACACGTGTCGAGTTATTCACCAAACGTTATACCTATCCCAACATACCCTACGATTCAATTAAAATATTTACATGCAGAATTGCTTGAAATTTGTGTCAGTTTGCTCAAATGCTAAAAGTAATTACAACAAACTAAATGTTGATTTTCGATATGATGAGCAAAAAACTATAATAATTATGAATCAATTTGTAGAAATTCGTAATGACACAAATCAAATTTTTCTAAATATTATGGTAACACCTCCTGTACGGCTGGTTCAATCCTACGATGTGTGAAAGTTTTACACAAATTAAGCTGAGACCCCATTCCGTGGTCATCCCACTCTGAAAATCTAGGGCCCTAATGCAAAAATTCCTAGCTTTTCAATAGAATTATCAAAATATTATTTTTGATTGCGAAACCTTGAAAAAAAATTGTTTTTGAAAAAGGCGTACTTTTTGGCTGTTATTGACGATCTATTCAAAAATGGATTCAAAATTTGAAAATATCAGATTTTTTTTTCCACAAAAAATAGAGTGGTCCATATTTTTTTCCTGCGACAAGAGGTACTGAAAATACGAAGTAAAACACACCGAAATTGCAGCCGAATCAAATTTTTCGAAGCCGGCAGTGTACTCACAATTCGTGGAATTCGTGGATATTTTTATTTTATCCACAGCAATGTTGGATAAGATGTCTAATCAGAGCAACTAAAAAGACAGAGCAAAGCGTTACCAGAGTGACAGAGGGTAACACATGTAAGGGTAGAAACGTTACCACATATACTAGGGTCGTTATTAGATCGATTAGATCTTACTTGAAGATTAAGCAGCTGGCGCTATAAGATTATTACAAAAAAGATATGGGCTGTAACATTTCTATCCTGTACATGTGCTCCTCGTCTCTCAACTCGTAGCGTGAGCCGGGCGGCTATGCCCAAAAACAACTCAATTATTATTTTTCTTTTTGATTAAATCCTAAAAATAGGAAACTTAATTTATCGAATCCACTCGTACTTACTTATAGGTTACGTAAAGTTTATTCTAGTATTTCTGAACACATGCTATAAGTACAACATGCATAAGAAATGTAGCCAATAGTTCAAGGGAGGACTTTACTGTAATATAAAACATTTACATTTTTCCGCAAATTACAATTCTGTTTTAATTATCTGAAAGTACTCGAAGAGCCTAAGAAAATGGGTGGCTAAAGTTGAAAGATCCGTCATAAATTAAAGAAGTTACGCCTTAGAATTTATAAAAACATCAAACTTCAAAATGCTCCCTGCGCATTAGTAATGCTCGGATCATATTCATATTCGAACGTTTTACTTAGGGCATTAATAATAAGACGAAGAAACCCTACTACGGAATTTCAGATCAGAACAATAGTCTCTTTGAAACGGAAGTTAGAACTTCGTATCTCAAATTCTAAGGATTTTCAAGGTTACAAGTAACTGGAATCATATGTTCCTTTCGCACTATAAGAAGATCGATACTCAGGTTTGTGTTTAACATATGCATGACGGTTCATGCCAAATTAAAACTCAGGGCAAAACACATGCGCAGGGAGCGTTTCGAAGATCAAGAAATATAGTTTTGAGTAAATCGTACTTTAATGAATACAAAAATAAAAGTGACCAATTGTCCAGAGAATCTGACCCAAAATTTCAAAAAAGTTGAATAATCATATTTGATAGTCTACGCCTTCCCAGATTGATGCCGTTTCTTCTCATGTGTCGCTGAGATAGAATCCTTTTACGGCGACGTTTTCGAATTCACATCGCATGAAACATAAATTGAAAATAATGAGTACTCGAATGAAATAATAGTTAGGGCCAAGTTAATATCAAATTAGGTAGAGTAATAGGATGAAAAAACGATTAAATAATTTGAAATTTTCAGTTGGCCCTCGTCAACGCAGTCAGAAGTATTTACATTTTCGATTGCTTGCCCGAACGGCTGCCAGGTACTAGAATAAACTAAAAGATAATTTTCGTCAGTCTCACCTGGCTCTGATGACAGCATCGAAGCAAAAGTTTCGAGCTTTCTTTTGCTCGTTGTAGTGTTCGCAGTTGACGGATGATAAGAAGTTAATGTCGATGGTAGCGATGTACAATCAAGATGCATTCTAAATGAGCCAGGCTGCGGTTCATTAACTGGAATCGGTAGAAGTTGTTCAGGCGCTCCGTCTTGTCCTTCCCATCGGTTTTTAATGGCTTTTTCAGTAGCCTCGATTCTTGCATTTTGACGTCTTTTTCACCAGTAGCACAGCAAGGCGGGTTCTACTTACAGATTCCTGTTACCGACACTTACCGACATTCTCCCCGGACTCAAACCCTTTTCCGCGATGACGTCACAGTCTGCAGTACCGACTTAAGGTTGAAAACGTGCAACCTTACCGACAGTTGTATCGGTCGACGGTAAAAATCGCACTGCTTTACCAACAATTCTTATCAGTCGAAGGTGAAAATCGTGCTGTTTTACCGACAATCTTACCAACCGAAGATCAAAGTCTTCATGTAGTGCTCGTCTGCCAACGCTCGAGGGTGCAGCGGGGGCGAGAACTTTTTCACCGTCCCGCATTCTTTTCCCACAATACGACTGCTGATGTGTAACATTAACCACTTCAAATTCCTTTTCCACGGTAGGACTGCTGATGTGTAACATTAACCACCCCCACATTCTTTTTCCACATTATCAACCACGTGACATTACAAAATTAATAGTTCCGAGAATTGTTTTTCATCCATTCGGATATCGCTGATGTGTAACATCAACCACCTCACATTCCTTTCCCACCTTATCAACCACGCGACATTCCAAAATTAATGGTTCTGAGAATTGTTTTCCACTTACTCGAATGCCGGTTTGATATCAACCACGTGACATTCTTTTTGGCCTGTAACTATCATGTGAACTTTACTATGAATTTTGAACGGGTTCAGTCAAGACCAGAGTGCAAGGTCGACCGATAGCTGCGGTACATGTTTTGTACCTTGTAATTGTAACTAGAATTAAGTCTTGAAATCTAAGAAAACGCTACTTCGGACACCACTAAGCAACGATGGAGGGTTTCGAGCTGCGTTTGCGTCTTGTAAGTGTAATGTGAACTCTACGATGAATTTTGAATGGGTTCAGTGAAGACTAGAGTACAAGGTCGACCGATAGCTGCGGTAGTATACATTCAGAGCCAAGGATCTGCGGTGTTGGGATACTATCGCTCTAGAAATGCAAAACATAACTCGGTTTGAGTACAGCTCGGTCAAGGATGGAGAGCAAGGTTGAATCTTACATAAGCTTTGTATTGAAAAAAATTCTCTCTTAAGAGCTGAGGTGAAGGTGAAGGTATAAAATTGTTTCATGAAAATTTCATTCTTTAAAAACCAGTTTTATTGAGTACAATTTTTAGGGTACAGTTGACAATTACTTCACAACGATAGTACAATAATTCCATTTAACAGTATCATAACCAGGATGATATATTCGCCAGGAATGCGGGACCGTTCTTGTAGACGCTTCTGCACAGTAACACAAATCGTACACCCTCGCCATCCAAACAGTATGATGATTTTGTAGCCAATATTGAAGTAGCAAAACGTTTTGTGCTGCACATATTGAGTTGGGTATTGTATGCACGTCACATCTTAGAGACACAGGTAAAGTTTTTTGCAAGGTTTGAAGCGACGGACAGTCAGAGTCCAGGATATCGATGATTTGATCTTTGGAGACATCTTTGAGCGACCAATCTCGGTTTTCTTCTTCTTTTACGTACACGGTTTCAGCTTTGCACAGCCTGTCTTCAATGGTCCACTCAACTTCCTCCAACGGTATGGTTCCAAAGCTCCAAGGTAGACCGTGAAAATCGCGTTTTAACCTAGAATTTTGGCTTTTGTATTTGACGTCCATACAATCCCATTCGTAAGGTGGCTTGAAAAAACATTGATGGAGATGCTTCAGAGTAGATTGAAATTATAGCCAATCCGTTCAATGTCAAGGTATTGTTGAAAGGTCTACGAAAGCCTTGTATATCAGCGATAAGCTCCATCTTTGAACTGTGCGAGATGGTGGAAACGGGTCAACTTTTATACCAACTTTTTCACCTTACCACTGAGCGGGTTGTATTCGATAATACGATCGTGAACAATCAAGCAGTACGCCGATGTTTCAGCGAGAAATTTGGCTTGAGCTTCAAATTCAAGACGGATGTCGACAGGTCCGTACTTCGAAGATTCGTTTTGTTTTGAAAAGTGGATAACGAATAAGGGGACGTCTGGAAGGAATTCACTCTTTGTCAACAACGGCTCGGGGTTCTTGTCGTAGTAGGTAGCTTGGAAGTTTGCGTACATCTCGTACAGGAGTGCGTACAGATTACGACTCATGCTGAGGTTCAGGTTACCGTACAGATAAGATTGAGAGTTTAAAAATAGCTTGACGTCCATGATATTGCAAAGATCAAAATGACTTGTGTTCTTGCCAGTCTTGTTCTTTCGACTTGTTTGGAAACCCAAAATGACGTACCGAGGTTTTTCAAGCTGAGTGAAAGTTTTCACAGTCCAAACGTGTTTCGATGTTGTGCGAAGTAAGGGATATTCGTACATTTCCCAAATGCGGAAGCTCATCAAAATAGGCGGATCTTTCCGAATGAAATTTAGTGGGTCAACTTTTTTCTGATCCGCGAGTTTCAAATACGGTATTAGCCATTCCACTGCATTGATAGTGATTTTGAATTCCTCCTTTTGAGTCTGCATGATAGCGTTGACGTCAGTTTTTGATCTCGTCAAAATTGACTCATGTTCAGCGTTGACAACGATCTTGCGTTACTCTTCAGCGAAACCCAATATCATGCTGAGCGGTATCAATACGTCAAAATTACCCTCGGCATCGGTTAATTTTTTCTTCTTTTCTACATCAAGTCATCCAGCTTTCTCCATCAACCAAGTCTGACCGGGGTGCAGGGAAGCGTAACCCTTCATGAGACTTGTCAGGCCAACGTTCTTGCGTCTATCAATCTCAACTGCATTCATTTCGTAGTAAATTTCTTCAAACAGATGATAGATCGCGTTGTTTACGAGCTGTGTGTTCACAGTAGCTGTACCGTCAGGTTTGAGGAGTCGTCCATGGATATGTACCGAACTTTTGCTGGGTAATATGCATAGATCCTGATGCTGAACGGTGATTCGAATTTCATTGCTGTTGTTGAAAGTTGACGAGGCGTAAGGTGTGTGAGCGTGAATCTCGTAATGCGCATCGGATTCGTCAAAGACGACTGGTGTTCGTCTGTTTAAGATTTCTTCTTTCATGGTACGTAGCAGATGATAAAATAGCATAGTCGGATTTTTAGTCGTCGGAAATTCCTCTTCCAAAAGGTGTCAGTTTCAGACCCAGAGCTATCAGGAACTCCACCTTTCGAGGTGTTAACGGTTCGAGAATCGATCGATGACTGACTTGATCGAGGCATGCCGACTTACTGATATACCTACTCTTTGGCAGTCTGTTATATACGATTCCCATCGTTTATTGCGATCTGATATGTAGTCTCACAGTAATAACTTCTCCACGAACATTAAGCAGGTCTCCGTCTTCATCCACTAACTGGAGCTGAACGTGATCTATGGTCTTGACGGTGATCGGAAGGTAAATGACGTGCGACGGCACTTCCACGATCTTATATCCTGGTGGGACAGTCGGGAAAAACTCGTGAATAGTGTTTATTTTGTGTCCATTGACGTAGAGGCCCGTTGTAATGCTGCACTCGACTCGCAACGCGTTGACCTTGGGTATAGTTACAGGCACGTCTGATTCGTGAGTTTTATCAACCTCCAATACACGTGGTGTAAATCCCAAAAGTTAAGCGATGGAATCATTCGGCTCAAAGTCAATCGTGTGGTTGCATGTGATTTCGCTGCGTAATGTATTATTGTTGGGTTTGATGGCGAGCCTGATATTTGTATTTCTTGGCACGTTCTGAAGATACATCTCTATGTCCTCGATCTCGTAGCTGCCGGTAGGTATGGTGATCACTTCATCAGCTTTGTAAATTTTAATGCGATCAACATCAACGTTGTGAATCTAATTAAAGTTCAACAATTCTACGAAGCCAAGAGCATAACTTTTATCACGAGCAAGTTCGATCGGTGGGAAATATTGTGCCTCGAGAATCGAAGAGGTTCCCGAAATCGTTAACGTCAACGAATCATCCATGACCGCGAGTGCTAGACTGACTTTGATGAATCACGCACGATTTTATATAGCTCACTACTCAGAAATTTCAGACACAAGTGTCCGCATTTAAATGTTTCATAATCCTGGTACCTTTCATGATTGTATTCAAGACTACCAACGCCGAGGTATTTTATGAGGTCCAAGGGTGGTTCAAGGTTGATGAAACTGTCAAAGTCATCAATATTATTGTCGCGTTTCTTGTATGAAACCCAGTGTGTTCCCGGACCGTCTTGTCAAGGTTGATTATAGCTGGCTCGTTTTTTCGTGGACCGTTTTAGGGCATTTCGTTTCGCATGAAAACACCGTGGAAATGCGGAACCTCAAACATTTTTGCATATTTCAACAAGCCCCAATCAGTCACCGCTCTATGTGGTAGCATCGCATCAATTTTTTTGAAAGATGGAGACTAAGACCTGTTTTACACGGTTTCATACGAAGCCCTTTGCCCAACGCGATAGCTTCCATGGTTATGTTATGTCGTTCGCTCTCTTCCAGTTCTTGTGTAGCAATGCTCGCATAGTTCACAGCTCATGCTATACCTGCCGCACCACCGGCTAACGCGCCTAGAGCACTCAGTCCAGCGAAAAAAAGAATCAGAAAGGCTGAAAAAACACCGACTTTTGAAGATACTTGTAGAACGCGTGGTGTTCGCACTTTACATTTACCACCCGCTTCTTTAACGGTGTTTACAGCTCCCTTGAGCGCAGATTCGATAGCTACTTTTGCATCATTGCTCCGATCCATGGAACGTTTTGCAGCATTTCTAATTTTTCTCAACGTCACATTTTTTGGTATTCGAATTCCCATTCCAAGTTTTCATTTCACTTCCATTGTATCAGCTATTGCCCATGCTGCCGCTTTTTCACGCAAATTGGCGTTCGGCGCAAAAACCCGTTTCCAAGTTTTTTCAGCCAACACTTTATTACCCTCGTTTCTAACTTCAAGATTTTCACAATTCTGCGAGTAAGCAATGTCGTGGTCCGTGCAAGCTGTGTCGAGAATATTCATTTCCGGATCACCACGCGCGAGTCTCTTAGTTAATTTTTTACCACGCTCACAATACTGATAACCAGGTACATGGAATTCGACTGGAAGGCTGTTGGTGATTTTATTCATCAGACTCTTGACACGATGTCCCCACCTGCTGCTTCGCTTACCTCTGTACAAGATCATGTCCGAGCGTTGTCCAAAGAGAATTGATTTTGAACGAAATATTTATAGCAAAGCGGATCAGTCACGACCGAGATGCGGTTTGAGAAACAACCTACTAAGCTTCCCGTGATGAATTTTGGCAAACTTTCGGAGCAAAATGTCAAAAGGCACAAACGGCACGGTGAATTTTTCCCGAATAGTGTACGTGCAATATTCTGTGGACCGTCACATTGTGGTAAAACTAATTCGTCGCTCACACTTATTACCCGTCCCGACGGACTTAGATTTGTAAATATCTATATCTACTCAAAATGTCTCAACCACCCGTAATACCATTTGCTGAAGCAGTTGTTCGACAATGTTGAGAATACGGAGTATTCTGATTACACCGGAAGAAGCACGGCCCAACTCAATAATCATATTCGACGATGTGGCGTGCGAAAAGCAGGACAATATTGAAGCCTACTTTTGCATGGGTAGACATCACGACGTTGACTGTTCCTATCTCTGTCACACGTACGCGCGTTTTTCCAAACATCTCGTGCGCGACAACGTAAACTTACTCGTGTTATTCAAACAAGACGATATGAACCTGAGACACGTATATAACGACCATGTGAACACCGATATGTCTTACACAGAGTTTAAAAGTGTGTACTCTGCATGCTGGAACGGTAAAAAGTATGGGTTTCTGGTGATCGACAAAGACAGTGAGCTCAACGAAGGACAATACAGGAGGGGATTCGATTCTTTTGTTAGCCTGGAAAAGAAATAAAATCTAACGTTTTCGAGCGAGAGACGCAGTAGCGTTGCAGACTGGGTTGCGTCAACATTCAGAGCTCTGAAATTTCCAAGCAAAAAGATGTCCTACATCAGATCGCTCAAGCAAGTGCTGCGATCCGTCGAAAACACAGATTGCTCAAGTCGGGCAAGGAATTTACGACTCAGAAATTGAGTGACGTTTTCAAACCAGTGGTGACTCCGTTGCAAGAACTGGTGAATGTTACAAAAGATACTAAACCTGTAAACAAGAGGTGGACGAAATTAAAGGAGAAATAAAGCAGATGAAAAATAAAATGAAGAATAAAAGTGTCTCGGAAATGGACGATTCCTTTGCTTCGGCAGGAGATGAGACAATCGTAGAAACACCGGTCAAGAAAATTGAGGATGAGTATTTTGCACTAATGAAAGATGCGAAGACAAAAGGTGAATTGGACAACGTATACGGTGAACGCAACCTCTCAAACGGACTAATGATTGGTGATTCGTTGATATCTTTTGAGAGTGACTACATTCGTATTGGCGATACGCGTTACCCGAAAACGAAGGGTTTGCTGGAAATTTTGTTCAAAAAGAAGCCTGACGGTTCTTCCGTGAGCGCATGAGATCGGGAAAATTTTTAAAACATAATCTAGTATAATCATCTGGATAAAAACACGGCCGCGAGCACTCGCGGTCCTTCGGGTGTCGGATTTCAAATAACAGCGGACGGGCATTACAATATACGGAACAAGAGACTGTGCAATGTCGCAGATCTCGCAGAGCCGAACAATGCTGTATCTTTAAAAATCTTGAAACGAAAATTCAACGTGCTGCAAAAACAAATCGACAACCTCGATCAAATGATCTAAGCTTTCGAGCTCACCACGGAGAAATCCTTGGATACCTTTTACACAGACTTTAAAACAGGTAGAGACCTGTCGATTCGAAACGCTGATAACATTTCTCAATTGGACACCCGACTAAGAGCGTTGGAATGTGAACGAGCAAAAGTAAGCACTGGTGACATAACTGCATAAGCCTGCACGCCGGAATTACCCGCGTCGACGTGTCGACGTGCTCGGCATCGACGAGACCTGGCAGGTGGATCTTGTTGATATGACGTTATACGCTGGACAAAACCTGGGCTACAAGTACATGCTCACAATCATTGATATTTCTTCAAAGTTTGCGTGGGCTGTGCCGATAAAGAGCAAGTCTGGAGATGATGTTACGAAGGCAATGGAATCTGTGCTTGTTCAAGGACGGGTGCCGAAAAATTTACACGTCGACAGAGGAACGGAATTTTACAACTCGACATTTGAATCGCTTATGACACGTTACGGAATCAAACTTTACTCCACGCACAGTAATTTGAAGGCTTCGATCTGTGAACGTTTTAATCGCACGCCGAAAGGTAAAATGTGGAAACGGTTCAGCATGCAAGGAAGCTACAAGTGGCTTGATATCTTATATGATTTGGTTTCGGTTTACAACAACGTCAAACACCGAACCATAAGAATGAAACCGTCGGATGTCACCGTTGCAAACGAGAGGCTGTTATTACGTCAGGCGTATGTAGGGCTTCGAGCGATACCTACCATATCGGCAAAATTAAAATCCGGCGACAAAGTTGGAATCAGCAAATTCAAAAATGTCTCCTAGAAAGGTTACACACCCAATTGGACGACTGGAATATTCACGATAAGTCGGGTGGAAAATACTCATCCTGTGACGTACAAGCTCAAAGATTACCGAGATCAACCTATCGCTGGTGGTTTCCACGAACAAGAGCTCCTCAAGGTTGAACATCCGGATATCTATCTGGTGGAGAAGGTGCTCAAGAAGCGTGGAAGAAAAATATGCGTTTAATGGTTAGGTTTTGACAATCCACACAACAGTTGGATAAACGAATCGGACATGTAACATTGAATAAATGAATTTTTTGTACAAACGTATGTGCCTCTTCATTTTATACCAGACACATAACAAGTATGCATCTTTATATTTTAGACAATCGACAGACATATGCATCGTTGTACAATTTTTCATATTTCGGAGCGTTCTTATTAACAATCCTACATAATAATATTTTATACATCATGGTACAGTCATAAATTACAAAGCTAAGGTGTTGGCTTGTAGCCCCGCGGAAGCGTGTCGGTTCTGTCTTGAAACACGATCCGCTTGTCATCATTCCAGCTCAGTGCCACTTTATGCTGTTCTACGGTGTATACCTCGTGCTTTCAACTTAATATCAAATGCTGATTTGTTGACAAATTTTCACGGTTCAAAACATATTCCAAATACTCGTTGAAAGTTATTTTTCTCAACGCTGATCCTTTGACACCTTTGGCACGTTTATTGTCTTTCTCATCTCCCAAGACTCGGAATGCATAGAATTTAGCTCCTAATCCTACAAATTCCAGCATTCTTTTCCCGTTATTCTCGTCTTTTATCAAGCCGAGAACTTTTTTATTCGCTAGAGGCATTTCATAAACGTTGTCAAGCGGATAATCAGACGTATCGAATTCATGGAAGTCCTCCTTTATATGTTCGTATATGTCGGGGACGGTAATATTGTAAATCAAACTGTCGGTATCCGTATACGTTAATTTTGCTCGGTTGCCAAATTTCCGTTTGATATAATTATAATGAAGATCGTAGATATATGTTTCAGCCAGATCCATGATGAAGAAACCTGCATACAATGGTGCATTCAACTTGAATTTTGTCTTACTCATTTCGACGATAATTATATTTTTGTCGAAAACGATGCAGCTGTGAAAATGAGGTTTGGCTATAGTAGCTCTAGCACCGTATCTTCCATCACATTTCGCGATCAGCCTGACATCTCTATACTTCCTAACATTTTTCATTGCTTTGCCAACAACTGCGTTGTTCATCAGTTTGTGAAAATTTTTCTCGAATTCTTTGTAAGATTATTTCTGCAAATCGGTATTCAAATCTATGTATTTTTTGAGCCACGGGGTTTGTCTGAATTTGAGAACTCTGTGAATTTTGAGTAATTTCAAGCCCAATTGTAAGCATTGTTTCAAAACGCCATAGTGAACAACGTAGTTTTTTTCGGAAAGTAGCGTGGGCGTCAATTTCGGTTGCTTACTATTCGAGATCGAAGGTATATAGTGCTCCGGACACAGTGGTGAATCTTTATGAATTTCATGCAGTTCCTCAGGATATTCCAAATCCACCTCCAGCATATTACCAAACTCCGCATTGTCCGAGATGGTAAGAACGTCGCATTGTCCGAAGTCCGATACCCGTTCGAAGGAACTGTATGGCAGAGCAAAGCTCATAGCAGCACCGTTCAAATTATCAACGTCAAAGTACATCAGATAAGATTCTTTGACTTCTGGATCGAATACCTCTCCCATATATCTATTGTTGGCCTTTGCGTATCTGTTCGAGCACTGTGACACACCACCTCGAATACATTTTTCGATAAACATAACCATATCTATGTCGGTGAGAAGCTCAAGCTCGATGTCGGTACACTTCAATATCGCATCAAACGACAGACCGGGCGCGGTGTAATAATGTAACGGGTCCAGGTTGTACGTTGTCCAACAGCTCTGTCGAAAATTTTGATTTTGAAAAACGTCGGCTAGTAAAAGCACGTCCCTTCGTAAATAGAAGTCCGAATACTCTCCCAAAGTTTGAACATTCAAAGTTTGCCAAACTTTACATGCGTGTGCACAGTCGTCGTCTGATATATCCCGGTCATTTAATTTTGAGTGAAATTGTTGTTTCGATGGTAGCCGTCTGTCCTCGAGCTTGTCCTAACTGTATATGTATTCGTACGGGAACATTCCTTTTCTGGTTAATAACTGAAATTCATCTGAGCTACGATAAAATCTTCATGTGATAGATTTTTGCTAATTTCTCAAGACTACTGGGCATAAAACGGTACGAATCTATGAATCTAAACTTTATATTTATCCTCTTGACATATTTTGTAAGAGAAATGTACTTTTCTTTGTTTCCGGGTAGAAGCTCAATTGTGCCCTTGAACGATGTAGCCAGTGCTTTGATCAGAAAATGCGAATCGTAACCCGACAGATTGCGAAATATCACTGTGATAGTGTGCGAATTTTGGTCATTCAGATTGCAACCTCGATGAGCAGCACGACGGTACTTTTCTGTAAAATGGCGGTGATCACGATGTTTTACGTCTGTGAGTGTAAACGGTTTTTCACAAATGTAACACATTGTTGTTGAATGAAATTCGTTGATTTGATTGGAACTGAGCGGTTCCATCGGTACAACAGTTTTGAAATAAACTTCTAACGAATGTGCCAATTCCGCTAATTCATTCACAAACCATTGAATGCAAGTCTCTCCACGATTAATTTCGAATTTTGAAAGCGAATCGTCAAACGCACACTGTAGATAGTAAGCTATACTACACGGAAGATGCTTCTGATAAATTGTTCTATCTTCCCCAAAACTTTCAAGAGTGGGCTGCAATGAATCTTCTAGGTCTGCGTAAACGCAGAACGGAACGGTTTCTTTGTGCTTGAAATTCTTTAATTTTAGTATCTTTTCCTCCTCTGTAGGTAGAATAACTCTGGTTTTGTTTAAATTCATGCCATCTACATTATGATGAATAAGAATTCTCGACCTCGTATGTAATCTATTCTAGAGTCTTGGTGATCGGTCAATTAAGAAAACGTATTTTTAGTTAACGTTTCGACCCGGATATGGGCCCTCCTCAGAACGATTTATTTTTTTAAAACTGTCAAAAGTAACAAAAAGATTTTTGTGAAATAAATAATAATACTAGAAGTAATCAGACTTAAATATTGTAGATGTAATACTCTTAGAGCTATTATATATTGTTGATAGTAAGAACCTTATGATTAATTGAAATAAGGATGTTTTTGAGTGTTATTTACCTTTTGAATTAAGGGGGGGGTAAGGTTAATTCGGTGAAAAAAAAGCATGTTTTTAAGATTTTTTTTTGGCAATACAGATGGTGTTAGTTTATTCAGGCAATCCATACATGATAATGTAACATTTGAACAATATTTCCCTAAATTTTCATTGCAAAATATCAAAAATTGAGCGACTGACGATGAATCTCCGGAGGCGCCTCGAGAAAAAGTTGTTTTGCGGTGCCCATCATAACTCGCAACCAAATCATGTGAAACGAAAAAATCAAAATGCATTTGTTAAAGGAGATGTTTGTCGAGGTATTCACGGGAGGATTTTTTTTTTTTTCGATTTTTCGATTTTTCGTAGCACTTGGAAGCCAAAAACCAGATTTTCGCTAAAAAAAATGTCTAATTTGTTGTTGTAAAATTGATAATTATTGAAAAAAAAAAAAAGCTCCCGACAATACCTGGTGAATAATGTGAAAAAACACTGTGCAAAATTTCAAAACGATTGGTCCAGTAGATTTTTAGTTATGGTGGGCACGGACTCCAAAAATGACAAGTCTCAGAAAAACGCTTTAGAGTTTTGCGTACTGAAAAATTCAACATAAAATTCGATAATTTTTCTATACTCCCACAGAGTCGTCGATGCCAGGTCCGTAGAGTAGAAGGCTTCCATCAAGATGGTCTAGAGCATCTTTTTGCATTTGTCTACGCAAAACTCTTTCTTCTTTACTGTCACGCGCTGCTTGCTCCTCTGCTCTACTAATTCGCAACTCGTCAGCTTGTCGTGCCCATTCGTGAGAACTTGGCCCTGTCGGGATGTGCATCTCTTGCATAAAGGCCAGCAAGGCAAAAGAACCTTCATTGAAAGTACATGCAGCTGCAATTTCAACGATTGTAGCGGTGCCACTGACAGACTTTGGCTAATTTTTCGGGGCATTTTTCGATGTACGAACACGAACGATAACAAAGTAACACTTTCGATGTAGGAATTGAAGGAAAACAGAGTCAAAATTTTAGCGTCACTTGTTACTGCTCAGCATGGCGTACAGTGTTTAACTGATGTATATACCATGCCTCGAATATTCTTGACTCTACCTGAACAGACCCGTTTGGTTTTAATTGGGCCGGGTGAGCGCGTCGCGTAACTGTCGGTCAGGTATAAAACCTCATCCCGGAGCAACGGACTCTTACTCATAACTTCCTCAATTTTGCTTCAATCGACTTGAAATTTTAACACAATATTCTTGACATATTGTGCAATCAATTAGAAAAATAAAAAAAAATTGAAAAAAAAAAAAATTTAATACCTTACCCCCCCCTTAAGTAAGTGGACTAAGATGTAGTCGAATTCAACATTACAATTGGTGGAAGCAGTGTTCTTTTGAGTGACGGTAGACAATGTCAATCTTCAAGTTATTTTATATGTGGGAGTTAATAGTTGGTAGTCATTAATTAAAAAGATTAAAGAACTATGTTTCTTCACAGTCAGTATGTCATTGTGTTAAAAGGTTATTAAAGAAGGTCTTTTTAGCAATGAAATTAATTCACAGGTGTCAATGAAGTGGAGTATAGTAGGATCATAGTTCTTTAATCTTTTTAATTAATGACTACCAACTATTAACTCCCACATATAAAATAACTTGAAGATTGACATTGTCTACCGTCACTCAAAAGAACACTGTTTCCACCAATTGTAATGTTGAATTCGACTACATCTTAGTCCACTTACTTAATTCAAAAGGTTAATAACATTAAAAAACATCCTTATTTCAATTAATCATAAGGTTCTTACTATCAACAATATATAATAGCTCTAAGAGTATTACATCTACAATATTTAAGTCTGATTACTTCTAGTATTATTATTTATTTTACAAAAATCTTTTTGTTATTTTTGACAGTTTTAAAAAAAGAAATCGTTCTGAGGAGGGCCCATATCCGGGTCGAAAGGTTGACTGAAAATACGTTTTCTCAATTGACCGATCACCAAGACTCTATAATACATCTACATTATGCTTGAACAAACACTTTTCAGATTGAAAGTGTGATAGACACCTATCACCTAACCAAGCACGACGTTTATGTTCAGAAATTTGAGAACTTGTTAATCGAGACAGATATCGAACACAAGTAAAATGAAAGATTCTATTTTTTTCATAATTTTTCATATCAACATCATCATCGTCATCGTCAGTGATTTCAGTTTTTATCGCTGAAAGATGAATCACAGGTTTATCAGACTCATTCTGACTCAGGTGAATCAGTACTATTTCACTTTTTTTCCGATCACCTTGGTCCATACCATAAACGTTAATTGAAAGACCGTTAAACTTCTCAAATTTTGAGATGGTGTTTTTGTCTAGAGACATAGCAAACTTCATACCATCATACCGTAGCACTGAGCTGAAATGCGGGTACGAGCTTCACGCCTTGGGATTGATGTTGTCGGCTGGGAACAGAGCTGCGGCGACCGACCACAGAAAGCTGTAACAGTCGTTGTTTCTGATGTTTACCACAGCCTTCTTATCACTGATATGCTCAGGTAACGAGGTGTATGTGAACACACCTTCTCGTAGTGGCACGTCCTCCTTCATATTCACAGTCAAATTGATTATTTCAGTCAGCGACCAGCCTGAATCCTTCCCCTGGAAATCTTCCACCTTTTTCAACAAACGTTCCGTCGCGTTTTTAATGAACCATTCGTTGATATCCGTTGTCTGGAGGATGATTCTATTTCTTGTATTAAAAAATATGATCTCCTTTACCGTGTGAACATCTTTTCTAACTTCAAACTTACAAGCCAGGATAACGTTGGCTTTCAAGATCCTGTCTTTCTTCAAAGCGTTTTTTAGTCTTGTCACAGCTAGTACCTTTGCGTCTTCTAGAAATCTCTCCACATCTTTATGCTTCAAATTGCCGATGGATCCAGTTCGAATTCTCCCCTCGAAAGCTGATTCCAAATCTTCCCAGTGACCTCGATCGCTTCTTCTTACTATCCGCGTACCTCCACCCGTTTCTGAAGACGTTTGAATTTTTCCGCGAGCGCTTTCAAGAGTCCGATCGTTGTGATAATTCTCATCTTTTCTCCAATCGATGAAGCCTTTTGCAAAATTTTGTTCAAAAGGCGAATATTTTGACTTTCGAATTTTATTCATTTCCGAATCTCTGCTGTTGATGATGATTTGTCCAAGATTTTGTACGCCGATTCCATAATATCGATCAATCTCAAACACTTTGCGGATTCCATCTTGAGCTTTTTCCTCACGTATACTTGTCAAGTTGAGACTTAATGATCGTTTGCATTGATGAGCGTCCTTTTTATAGGACAGCAGAACGTATGTTAGTGTATGCGCGCGCACCTTTTAGCATTCTTAGAGCTATAGTCACCCAACACCGCAGATCCATGGCTCTGAATGTACCGCGGCTATCGGTCGACCTTGCACTCTGGCCTTGACTAAACCCGTTCGAAATTTATCGTTGAGTTCACATGACAGTCACAAGCCAAAAAGAATGTCACGTGGTTGATATCAAACCAGCATCCGAGTAGATGAAAAACAATTCTCGGAACCATCAATTTTGGAATGTCACGTGGTTGATAACGTCGGAAAAGAATGTGGGGGTGGTTGATGTTACACATCAGCAGTCCTACCGTAGAAAAGGAATCTGAAGTGGTTAATGTTACACATCAGCAGTTCTATCGTGGGAAAAGAATGCGGGACGGTAAAAAAGTTCTCGCCCCCGCCGCACCCTTCATTGTTGGCAGACGAGCACTGCATAAAGACTTTGACCTTCGGTCGGGTAAAAGAGCACGATTTTGACCTTCGACCGATAAGAATTGTTGGTAACGCAGTGCGATTTTCACCATCGACCGATACAACTGTCGGTAAGGTTGCACGTTTTCAACCTAAAGTCGGTACGGCAGACTGTGACGTCATCGCGGAAACGGGTTTGAGTCTGGGGAGAATGTCGGTAAGTGTCGGTAACAGGAATCTGTAAGTAGAACCCGCCTTGCCGTGCTACTTTTGCCTCCGACGTCGTGAACTCGCAGAATCTATCGTCGAGTAGCCTTTTGTTTTTTTACTTTGTTATCAATATGTGAAAAACAAGAAATGAAAAAAGCTTGTACTTGCCACCGGCTGTCACTTACGTACCAGTTCGTAATATACTAACATCGTATCCCGAAATAAACAAAATTTACGCGTCTTTATTTAGCGCTCCAAGTAGCTAGATGTATAACTCAGTACTCAATTTGAAAGGCAGGATTTTCACGGGTAGCAAAATGCTGCGGCAATATTTTACTACCGAGTTCTTGGCCAGTAGGTATGTCAATAAAGCAGGGTAGTGCTACCCGGTGCACGCTGAATACGAATTACCTACATCTCATGGAGATGGACTGCGTGCTCTGTACACTGACCTGAAGCCGTGACAAGACAGAGAGAACAACAGCTGAAAGCATTCCCCCTCACTCTAATCGGTGATTTGCCGAGGAAAGCATATAGGCTCACACAAGTATGTGTACTCGACCTGTCGTTAAAAAGGGCAAAATCGAATTTTAATGGTCCTACCCCCCAAAATGGTTCGTAGTAATTCAAAAAAAAATGTCGGAAATTCAAAAAATTTTTCCCTCCATATTTACCCACCGCTAGGAAGCCTTACTTTTTCCCGTAAGAAAAGCATTGATTTTTCGTGTTTTTTGATCTTTTTTTACCGCTGCCCTAATTATCAGCTAAAAAATCGTAAATTCTCCGAAAATGTTGACAGTTATGTTACCTTTTTGTCGAATTTTTTGGAATTCGATACAATCGTTTTTGGGCTAGATCGATCACATCTTTATTCTCTGTATGTTGCGAAAAACGCGGAAAAAAGTAAAAAAAGTTTTGAGCCCAAAAATGCTTGTATCGAATTCCAAAAAATTCGACAAAAAGGTAACATAACTATCAACATTTTCTAAGAATTTTCGATTTTTTAGCTGATAATCAGGGCAGCGGTAAAAGAAAGATTAACAATCACGAAAAATCAATGCTTTTCTTATGGGAAAAAATGAGGCTTCCTAGCGGTGGGTAAATATGGAGGGAAACATTTTTTAAAATTCTCAAATTTTTTTTGAATTATTAGGAACCAATTTGGGGGGTAAGACCATTAAATTCGATTTGCCCTTCTTAAGGGCGTTGCCCAGCTAGCAAACGCGGGCTACACCGTTTACCGCGTTAACCGTGGCGAGAGAGAGAGAGAGAGTAAAGAAACAAGTGAGACGGAGCAGCCGAGCTGTCGCCAGAGTGAGGCGGGTGACGCGGGCTAGCCTCCTCCACCCCTCACGGGCATTCGGTTTCAAATACTTTTAAACAGCCCAGTGTGCCTTTTTTTTTGCTAATTAATTCAATACTTAACTCACAAAAAGTACAAAAATCATTTATGTGATATTTTTAACTTTTATATATATTTATGTATTTGTCCTTTTTGTGAGTTAAGTATTGAATTAATTAGCAAAAAAAAAAGTTTACAGTCTCAGGTTAACAGAATTAAAGTAATTTTACATAAAAAATAATATAAATATGGCATATGATATTTTTTTGTACTTTTATTGGAAAATATATGAAATTTTTGATTAGTTTTATTTTTGATCGCTGATATCTTTGAAACGGTTGATCCGAGGAACTTTGATCTTCAGACGTTTTTTGTAGAGCGTGAAATTTCCTACAAATCTCTTTTTACAGATTGTTGTTACGATGAACCGTTCCAAAGTAATAAAAATTCCAAAATGAAAAAAAAAATTTCCCGTGTTATTTGAATGGATAATAAAGAAATGGATAGAGGCAAACCTTGCTATTGATATTAAGAGCTCATATTAGCGCCAAAATTTTTGTTTTTAAATATACTATAAATTTTTGGACACCATGAGGAAGAAAAAAAAATTAGTCTTTTTTTGAAACACCCTAATATATATACATTCTTAATATTCCAACGAAACTTATATTCACCGGCATCCGTATTTCTACGCAATGCGATCACGTGAGTGGTAATAGTCTAATAGCCGGTATTCATAGTCAGGTTCGATTTGCAGGACTGTCTTGAGTCAGCTCAAAGCATAGCTTGATCGGCTGAGAGCTGTTCCTAATACAGTCTCGAAATTAAGACGTAACTATTTACGAATACCGGCCAGACGTCATCACAGGTCATTTTAAATTGAAAATTGCAACGAATAGCTATTAGCAAATTCATGATATAACAACGAAAATATCATCAATCTCCCAGGTCTCACGACGTGGAGGTCGCTATCAAACAGAGACCCACCTAACCCGTCCCTACCTCCCAACCATGGTCGGGTTTGCACCAAACAAATACAAAATGATAAAAAATAATATAAAATGATAAAAGTGAAATTAAACTTGTTCAAACTTAATAAACATAATCACGACATCTGTATGAAAACGGACTCATAGAAATTAAATTGCAACAGTATAAGTGAAACATGACAGTAATCTCGATAGAGAAAATTGATATCATAAGAAGGCATCGAGCATTGTATACATTATATGGGTAAATAAATTCTATAGAAAGCGCAAACTATGGAAAGTAGTACGTCACGAGTGCAGGCCACAAATAGTGATGAAAAAATAGGCTATAGAATATTTACATAATATATAAGTATTAGGTATACACGCAGTTTGGTCAGACTGCAGAAAGTATTCCTGGAATGAATAATCAGATATATAATTATAACGATATGACTAGCAAATTTTTAGCATAGTAATACATATAACTAACTAAACATAAATCACAGAAATATTGCACGTAAGCTATATATACAAAGCTATTATATTTATGTACATGTGTACTGTGACGTGGATTTTTCTGCACCTCGGTCACTCGGAGAAAATGACCGAGAACTTACCGCGTGCACAATAATTTGGCGTCCACGATGTCCCCTGAACCTGCAATAAGACCGCGAAATTTGTTGGGCACCTGGCGTGGTCAACACGCCTCGAAATCGGTAATACGATATACCGCGACCATATGCTCAGTAGCTCAGTACCGCGGAGAGGGGAGGGGTAATCTTTGGGTAGAGAGAGATACGCCACACGTACGTTGACAAGTTATTTCACAAACCAGCGAGAAAGTTAAACAGTATATTTCAAAATGGTGATAATACAAAAAAAATTCAAAAAATAATAACAATACTGCGGACGCTTGTCCTCGCGATCCCAAACGCAAGCGCTTAGCTTACAAAAAAAAAGAAGAACGAGCCAACAAAATAATCAATCAAGAAGAAAAAAAAAAGAGAGAAAACAAAAATATGAAGGGATCCCGAAGACCTCTACGGCCTACGTGCGCTAGTCACTATACTACCCGTGACCGCTAATTCACACACTAAAAGAAATCAAAAGCAAAATCGGACGCGGCGCGCTGCTAGCGATCGTCCTCTACAAAACGGCGCTAATCGCCAACTTAATAATAAACTCCTCGCCGGAAACGGGACCGAATTTTCGGCCGACGCTGCCCGCGATCGGTAATAAATCAAACAAAAGAAAAAGAAAGAAAATTACTTATGCCTACGGGCGCTGATCGCCACCTTATTTCTAATCACTAATACAAAAGTCCAAAAGAAAAAGAGAAGGTTCGTCGCGTCAACCGCGACGGTCCTCTACAAAAGAAAATTCATTTACACGCACCCGAGCTCAACGGTTTCCACGACGGCGGGACGCGGTCGCGAATTCGAACGCTCCCCGTTAGACTGTTCGCGACCTACACGAGAAATGAGGGTTTACCGGACGAAGTAAAATGACCCCGTGTAACGGACTTCGGTTACACTCAAACTCGAGGCAATAATGTCTCGGCTCAACCCGTGACTCGACTCGATTTCCTGGATCCCCCGAAATTAACGCTACTCCCTTACGCGCAACTCAGGCTACGGTCACCAAGCAAATGTATCGGCTAAAGAATCTCGAGTACAGTTGTTAACGCCGATCCTCACTGGCTATCCGTCCTCGGCAAGCCTTTACTAATGATCTCTCGAGATTCTCTCGCAAGAAGGTTAACAGCGCTTACCGCTCCACATCCAATACACGAACGGGCCCACTCCCTCGTGACGGTTCCCAGCCATCGTCCTCGCAACGAAACAATTTCCTTCACCGGCGCAAAACGAACTCCCACTCGACCTCGAAACTACTCAACTACCTTGCTCAATCGCCAGAACTAGAGTGATCTCGGATGGTCGCAAGGCCGATCTCGTCACGCTAATTTTTCGTGACGTCATCACCCTAAGAATGCGCAACAATTGATCGGTCATCGATTTTGGGGATTGCGCAACTTGCCGCGCACCTGTCGTCTCTACGCGGCGCAGAACTTAAGGCTAGATCGCGATGTCGTCTCCCGCGCAGCTCTACGTAGTCCTGGGGTTGGGCGGGGTGGTGCTCCCTCGTCGCTAGCTGGTATCTCGCGGTTGCCTTGGTTGGGCGTAGGCGGGGTGAGCGGGGAGGCTGCGGCGCGCCGGCCGCCAGCGGGAATCGCGTCCGCCTTGGATTCCCGCGCTGCAGGGATCTGCGTTGCCTCCCCCTCCGCAGCCTCGGTGTCCTTCCCGCGAGATCTCCGTGGTTCCGCCTTGCCTCGAAAGATGTTCAGCGTCGGAGTTGGTCGCTGGAGGGTAGCCGGTGCACTCAAAAAAAATAAGAAAAACAAAAGCCTGAAATATCTTGGTCGCAATGCGCTATTTCGTCCCTGTCGAAGCTCGGGTGCGTGACTCCAGTTCTGGCGCTCTCTAGGATTATTTCGCGACTCGATTTTCTAAACCCTGATTCCGGGATCTCGCCCAGGGTTCAGGGAGTCTCTTGTAACGGGCAGGCCTAACCGAACTGCCACGTTACAGTACATATATTTATATTATAGTTTTTTGTCGTCTGTCGGTCGTGAATTTACTGTTTCTTACGCGTGGCCTTCTGGGCTTCGATGATCTGAGGGGGTTCGCGGATTGAGAGTTGTCGGGCGCGTCTAGAATCTACGATCTCGGGTAACAAACAAAAGTGAAAGAAATCTGCTAATTTATTCTCCATTCTTTTGGTCCAGAATTTATCGTCACGTTTTATTTTATCAAAAATCAATCCCTTTGCCGTCCAAACTATAAAATAGCATCACTTCCTATTCGTAATGTGTAGAAGACCGTAGACCTGATGCATGTAATTATGAGAAAGATCTAACTTGGCTTTTCCATCGATTATTTTCAAGAATTTAATTTTCTTTGGCTCTATGCCCTCCATTGGAGTTAACTCTTTTGCCGATGCTGGGCACTTGACTTCTACGACCGCATCTTTACCTATAAGCCCATCCGGCGACGCCGCAAGGAAGGGTAACGCCTTGTCCACCACTAGACCACTGCTATCAACAGTAACAGAATGTTCGGCAGTGAACTGACCTATTGCTACGGGCTCTTCTTTTGTGCCCCACCTTGTATTAGAATTCCCATGGAAATCGCTGTAGCTGATGTGTTCTACTAATTTAGCATAAGATGTTCGTGGCCTTTGCTTACAAATTTCACCGAAAATTGAGTTAGTCAAACGCTTTCTTCTTTGTTCGTACCATGCGGTTGACGAACTCTGCCCCATTGTTTGTCGCTCGATTTCCAATAGGTCCTCCGAATACAAGGTCTGCACGAATGTCTTTTGAGCAGACACCAATTCATCCACCGACATGTCTGATTGCTGTGGACTTGCAGCATTTGAGCCATAGTCGGCGTCAGCGATCTGGGCCACGAAAGTTTTTTTGCTACCCTTAAAACCCCTTTTTCTAATTTTTATTGACCCCGTCATATTTTCGGAATATTTTCTCGTGAATTTACTCACCCTTCCTGTCAATTTTTCCTGCACTAATACATGAAATTGTCCACCAGCATTCATTCTCATTACGGCAGAATCGCACCGAGCTCCATATGAATCGCGCAGGGTAAAGTTGACTCTTTTGCCACCTATAGCTTTGGCAACGTGTGAATTGTATAACTCAGCTACGTTGTTATCCACGTCCGATATGAGGCTCGATGCATGCTCAATGAGTCGATACATTGCTGATTGAATCTCTTGGAAGACACTAGCCAATTTCATGTCCTCGACCAGGTTAACTTCCCCTGGTTTGGAGTTACCGTCACAGAAGTAACCCCTCTCCGCACATGATCCATGTTCCCCGAAAACATGGACCGTTTTTAATATCTTCACGCGAATCCTCGACTCGAACGTAAAGTTGCTCATCAACTTGCCCGTTTCTGTAGCGAATTCCGAAAGTTATAGCATATCGTAGTCACTTCAAGTTTTTGCGCAAATTATTACGTAGGATCACAGTACCAACCTTGCGGTTGGTACACAGATCCTGAAGTTGAGTTCCATAGACGCGGAGAACATGGTTGCGGCATTCAATTTTTTTGACAAGTGTTTCCGGTTCATACGGAAGCGCATCGATGAGTTTCCCGTGAACACTACTGTCCCCATCCCTAATTAATTTATTGTATCTAATACCGTGCATTTCTACGCTACACTTAAAACCCTTGACGATAATGTCTAACTCCATCGCGGTACTAGAACCCGTCCAATTTTTCGCACATTTATGTTCGCCTACAGATGCCTCGGTATCACCCCAATTCCTATCACACGTTGAACAATATTTATTTCTTACCCCAATGAATAAAACTTTACTGGTTTTGAATCCCACTATTACTGCTACACCTGATAGAGAGTCATATTTGTCCTATACGATCTTTTTGCCCAAGACCCATCGGCGACAACCGCTATACAAGGGTACCCGTCCTCGTCAACGTCACCCGCCTCACGGGCCAACGTAGCTTCTTCCCTACGTGCCTCTAGCATTTGCTCCTGTGTAATGTCGTGATACGTATCGCTAACTATCCTATGAAATTTATTCCAAGTCTCTTGAGCCATACATGGCATATCTACCGATGCACTAATCTCTGCGAGTTGAGAAAAACCACCATCTGTGGACACTACACCGGATACTAAAGCTGCATTGACGCTTGAGGAGCCTGAACTAGAATTCTCTGACGTTATTGATTTGACTAAATTACATATACTACATTTGAAAGTGATGGTGGTAATGAATCCTATCCGGCTTTCGGATATTGGACACACGTCTGCAAAAGTACAATCAAAAGGGGAGTGACGACCAATTTTTGTAATACTATCTAAAAAATGCCTAATGTCTACTCTTCTTCTCTCAGGCAACTCCAATGGGGGACTTGGTTCGGCCTTGGCATTACCGACTACAAGCAAATGTGAATTTATGTCTTCAACAACATTACTTTCGGTCGCAGGCTGGATACTCACGAAATCCTCCGCGGTGTTGTATTCAGTCGTCTCGTCGTCGTTTCTCGCGTACTGTATTGGAGATTCAGGCATTGTCTCCGAGAAAAACAAATCGGTATCCTGAAATTCATCGACAAGTACGGCCTCATTGACCGGAGCAACATCTTCTGTTACCTCGTCCGCCGAAGTCATTACTTCGCGAACCATTTCTCCGTCGTTTTGTTGGCTAGCAGGAATTCTCTACGTAAAAATTTGGAAATGCACGGACACGAAAGAAAAATTTTAGCAATAAATTATAATGATCACAAATATAATCAGTGACCAAAATGACCAGGTCCCAGGAGACGGCGGATCGAAGAATGCCCAAATTTGCCACGCAACGATAATTAGGGAATAACAGATCAGGAATACTTTCATAGTATCACTGTTATATAATATATGTATAGTAAATCTTATCGTCTTGTCATTTTTTTTTTCATTTAGTGGCACTTGGCGGGCCTTATTAAAACAAGCACAAGAAAATACAAGTCGAGCTATATCAATGTTGTAATGGCAATATAAAAATGGGCCCGCCAAGTACCACGTACTGCAATTTTTTTTTTTAATCAAAAAAATTTTTTTTCTCTTCTCAATTTCAATTTTGATTTCAATTTTTTTTTTTTTTCGTCATCATTAGTTATAGTATATCAAAATCATCATTCGTTTCCAAATAAATTATACTTGGTAGTAGTATCTGATTTGATGACAGTTTTGTGGGGTGGCTGTTTTGTAGGTAATGTATGCATGTATGATTACCCCAGAATTACGTCAAGTTTATTTCTAAAAACAAAACGCGCGTATTTTAGTGGCCTAATACGTACGCGCCGTATTTACTTTGTATGGAAAATTCTGCCAGGTACATTGTAATTTTACCTTGGATACTTAGGTAGTCACAATAAGTGATAAGAATATTCCTTATGATCGACAAAGTGTAAACACTCATGTAAATTGCCGAATATCGATTTCGATCATTTAACCTGAACACGTAACAAATTGATGACATATTTTAGCGACTAATGCAAACCGGGCTAGTACCACACGTCACAATGCATTCTAGTTTATATTTTCGTATGTATAAAAAAACTAGAGAATGAATTTATACTGCTATTATGAACAGCAATATCGGCTCTTGAAAGTACCTTCTTAAATTAAAGCCCTGCGATTGTTCGTACTCAAGTGATTGAATCTCGAAGTCAGAGAGGGTGCACCATCAACCATATAAATAATTCGATTTACCTCCTTTTTTCCTGAAATTTAGCCAAAATCTTTATGCCGGGTCGTTTCTTCTTCTTCAAAGACACATTCCCTCTCTTCTTAGCCATCGCGGGAATAAATACTGATTTGAAATTATAAAAAACACTGTAGAAAAACACAAGCAAAAATGAAAGCGTGGAACACTATCCAGGATTCGAACGAGGGGAATTGTAGCGGGGGGTTTGAGTTTACTCTCCTCGCCTGTAATTCGCATGGTCGCCGGCCAACGCGGTCGTGGCGCTAGCAGGCCCCCGCCTTTTGCGCGAGAAATTTTCTGTTTTATGCTTCGTGATTTTCCTTCTCATTTCCTCATTTTTTAAGATAATTAGGTTCTTAGGGAGTCATTTTGAAGATAAAGAATAGAACTGTGTCGCTTGTTTTGCCGAATTTCCAAAAAAAAATCACTGTCCGCTGTGTCGCACTTCAAAGATAACGTACTTTCAAGTACGTTTTTCACGAATCTGAAAGCGAAATCGAAAACTCGGCAAAACAGACGATACAGATCTTTTTTTTCATCTTCAAAATGACCCCCTAAGAACCTAATTATCTTCAAAAATGAGGAAATGAAAAGGAAAATCGTGAGTCTGTTCGCGCGCGCTCTTCCAGGCATAGGCAACGCCCTTAAGGACAGGTCTAATGTGTACCTCCCCGCTTGTCTCACCGCTTTCCTCATTTAGCGGCTTAGTTCCCCACTCTCTTGATCTTGTGACAGAAAGAGAACCACTGCAGGACTAGCTCGGTTCTTTGATCTCAGCTTCAGCAGCCCAGTAAGGTCGCGTAGTCTATCTCTATAAGTCTATGATTACTCACGTCTATGATACTTCATACCTCATTTTATTGGCATTTCTATTGATCAGAAACAAAGCAGCAAAATATTGTGGTAGCATTTTACTGCCCATGAAAATCCGGACTATGTATCACATAATATTGGTGTATTGGTGAACTGCTTCGTAAGTTTACAAAAGTAGTATTTCAGTTATTCATCATTTTTCGCAAGAATTGGCTAAAAATAGTAGCACTATTTCTCCCAACTCAAATTACATGATAGAATCTTGAAAAAATAACTGTCTAACCCATTCAAAATGGTCCGATAGCTGAAAATTGTGATCCACCAGGTGGGCTCGGGTCCCAAGGTCAATCTTCCGCGAAAAAACGTAAACTCAATTTTTATATCTATCATCTTTATGAACAAAGCTTCGAAAATTTTAGACTCGTTGCTCTTTTTATTTTCATTAGTTAATTATATTCTGCTACAAATTCATTCAGTAAACAACGGAGCTACATTATTTCAAACTTGACCAACTTAGTGGTTGTATAAACTTTATTGATGCGAATTCCTTAACTCTTAGAGAGGGACACAAAAATGAGTGTACATGTGATTTGTACAAGTATAGGTTATACAGTGAATATATATTTACAAATTTAGGTCTTAAACAAATTTTAGTAGCGATTATTTGTTTATAGTAGAGTTTCAGACTACTGGTGTAATTTGTAATTCTGATAACAGATCAATTCATGTAGCCAACAAATATAAGTAATCCAATGCTAAAGTTTAGTTAATTTTGTCACGGACTTGGATGTATGGATGGATGGATGTACTTGGATGTGAATATTTGCTTTGATGATACGACGATAGGTGCAATTTACACTATTGGATACAATTACTCCAAAACCAATGTGAGCCGGGGGATAAATTGACATCAAAATTGTCCCGAGCCAGAGTTTCCCGCAAAGTTCTTACTCCCTCACAGTCCAGGCCCCAGTTGGCCAAATTTCCAATTCGCTTAAGATTTTTGCAGCTGTGAAGCATATTCAATACAGTAGAAGTCGACACATTGCTTGCCTCGTAAATGTAAAAGCAAGTTAAATTTTGTACCAAACTATTTTTACATTTCTCTGACTTACATCCATTTTTGGATTTGGTTGAAACATTCAATAACTTTTCCAAGTGAAGGTTAGTGAGATCAAAACAACTGTGCACGTGTAAATCTGTCAGCTCTGGTGCCAGCGAAAGTGTTTTTGTTATTGTTATTGCGCTAACTATGCGACCTAGTTGAACTTTCTTTAGATGTTTCACAGGCGGAGGATCGGTTCTGTTGCTCCAAACAACGTTTGAACCATCCATAGATAATATTCTAAGATTCGGACAGCTTGAAAATATTTCTCTGAGATCTAATTTTATTGGGTTTTCACTTTGCATTATTCGGAGATTTAGATCGTGCAAGTTCTGGCCGTTAGTGCGCAGGTAGCCGTAGAAACCCTCCAGCCATTGTTTTTGTGCTGGAATGCTGTGGACACTCAGGGAAGTAACACAAGAAAATAGTCCAAGTGACTCTGGGGGATGGTGAGGCTCAGAAATGTGAAGTTTTTCCACCTTTGGACAAGCCTGTGCTAAGATTTCTAATCTGGATGGCGTGGTTCTTAAAGTCCGGGCCTGAGTGAGGCTAAACGGAGCGTTCAAACCAGTTGCGCCTCGGTTCATGATTTCCATCACTCTTCCCACGTGATTGTATTCGGCCAAGGATTCCAATTTCGGAACGTGAACCAGAGCGATGAGCACCCCTTCACTCGTTACTCTTGTATTGGCTACGTTTAAAACCCTAAGCGTATTACAGAGGAAGTTTCTACTTTCACAGTACTCGAGCAGCACTCCAAAGTCGGAATTTTTTTCAGTCTTCAAATTCTTGAGTTTCAGTTTCGAAAAGAGCGATTTTATGCGGGACCAACTATTAGATTCTTGAACAGGAGGGTGATACAAAGTTTTGTCACGAAGTTCGACTTGCAACAGCAACTGTTTGAGACCAATGTCTGTTACTTGTCTGGAGCAGGCAACATCCAAAACGACCAACTGCGAACACGCTTTTCCAATCACTTGTAGTACCGCATCGTTTGCTATGTTTCTGAGTATTAGAGTTCTCAGATTCGTCATGCTAAGTAATGACGTTCTAAGTAACTTACAGTCCAGTCTAAGCAGTGCAGAACGAGCCAGTTCAAGAGATTCCAGTCCAACCCCTTCTGTCGCTAATAAATTTAGGAGCGAGGTTTGATGGCTGCATCCATAG
Organism: Neodiprion lecontei; assembly: GCF_021901455.1. Lineage (NCBI taxonomy): Eukaryota > Metazoa > Arthropoda > Insecta > Hymenoptera > Diprionidae > Neodiprion > Neodiprion lecontei. The sequence goes on from NC_060263.1 coordinate 10,836,972, forward strand.
TAGCAGCACAAATTAACTTTCAGACATCTGATATCATGTCCGAGTAAGAGAGCAAGTAGATACAATGGTGCAGGGCCCGAGATCAGAGTAGAACCATCCGAGGAAGGTCCATAAAGCATTTTGGACGTTTCCTCTATCACTTGAGAACGAAGGCGTGCCGGAAGGGCGTTCACATAGTAAGGCCTGATAGTTTGTTTCGCATAGGCGAACACTTGAGCGGCAGTTGATTCTTGAGATCGTATTTGAAGGCGACGGCACGTCCCATCGAGCTGCTGGCACACGCGTCCCAAACTGAGCCCCTCTAGGGAGCTAGGCTGACGGTGGCCCGGCATTTTCTCTTGTTTATTCACTGCGTGACAAAAATGGTTTTAGTTAGTTACTCTAAAGAATTTCGAGGGTTATTTAATCTGAACAGAAAATTTGTCTTAATCATGCTATCTTTCGAAATAAGTCTGTCACAGCATGCTCAAACAGTATTCAAGTGCCATTTTTACGTTTAACAATTGTCAAAAATGTAGGAGACTACGAATTATGGGATAATTTAAGTGAAGCATATTAATTTTATAAACGTAACCCCTAGTAATTAATGATAGTGTAAATTCGAAAATTTGATGATTTTGAAAAATTAACGACGGAGCCAGGAATCGAACCTGGCGTCTAGAGATGCTTAGCCTGAGCCTTACTCCACTAGATCACCTAGCCGCCCTGAATCTGTTGTCGTTAATTTCTCTAATCACCAGTGAGTTCGAATTTGTTTTCGTGTGCCTGTATATGTATGTATTAAGAATTTCGTCTCTTCAAGCACTGTTAAAGAACAGTATTGTTTTCAAATGTAAATATATCATCTGACCACTACATTCTTTAACAGTGCTTGAAGAGACGAAATTCTTAATACATTAATGATAGTATTGCAGAATATTGTTTTTTTTTTACTGTTCTAAATACATATAATTCATATACGCGTGCAGTATATTATTCAGCGGTTCCGTGAGAAAATTATTAATAACTCTATTTGCGACTTGAAGCTTCGCTTAGAATCAATAGGGGTCGAAATCTCGATGACAATAACATACACTATATATTTCAAGTTCATTTCTACGAGGAAGAAGATGAAAATTAGATGAAATGTTATCCGTCAGAGTGCGGACTATAAAAATCCCGATTAGTACGAACTGTGTGAGTAATATCCGGTAAAACTTTGATCCCTTATATCTTTGGCTGAAATTGGTCTACTTCGTGAATTTTATCTTCTTATCCCACAAATACATACCATTCGTTTCAATATTGTATGACTATCAAGATAATATAGAAAGACAACGTTCTGTAAAGAAGTTACACTGATCTATGTAAATCAGTGAAAAGCTACATGGAAATAGAAAAGTTTGTTATTGTGAGAAATGATGATCAACCATTAAATAGCTCGTACACCGATTTATATTTTAAAGTGCAGCATGAATATTGGATCGCAAAAAAATGGAACGAGTCACTTCCATTTTTGAAGTAGGGACGCTTCCACATTTTCAAATTTGGAATGGCTAGTCACAGGATTGAACACCATCGTCAAGAAACCAATTATTTGAGAAATTAATTGAAAATCACTGGGATTCAACTGTTCTTCAACACTGAAAATCACTTGAAAATCACCAAGATGTCCAACAACTTTGAACGTTTGGGAATCACTTATAAGTCAACGGAATTCGAGCCAATTTTTAATATTGAAAATCACCAAGAAATTACTTTGAAATCGTTGGTGGTTTCCACACAAGTGGCTCCTCAACCGTCGTCGTAGAATCCTCTACAGAATTCTTCGTACAACTTTACCGTGCATCAAAAGTAGTTGTATTATAACGCTTTAGTATGGTTGTAAATTTTAACGTTCTTAAAATCTAGAGTCGAGTCTTTCTGTAAGATTATAGAAACACCAATGCAAGAGTAAATCTTTACGTGCGTTGGTTCTTATTTATTTAAATGTTGTTCGCTTCGAAGTAAAAGTTCACACGATGGCAGATTACTCATACACTTGATGTTGTGTAGTTTTCTACTATCAAATCTCGCGATATGTAACGTTTTTTCTTTTAATTTTTCACTTCATGTTACCTGATTCAATAGCGACTTAGCGAGATTTCTTTGGAGTTCTAATCAATCAAGTCTAATCGAAAACTCAACTCAGTGCTGCTATCGAGATTCCATGATAAATATTTGAATAATATTAAGGAAACTTGGGTATCTGAAACTCTACAAATGAGCTTGATCGATCAAGTACGTGACGTGAGATACGTAGCACTGAATGCTTAATGTATCAAATATAGTAAAGTTGAAAAAATTAAACTAGCAAAGTGTGCCAACTAGCGATGGCCACTAAGCCAAAACAATCGAAGAATTGATTAATCTAGAAAAATAGTCGAACACGACTCGATTGAATCGGTAAAAATTAACTGATTTTTTTTTTTCATATTTTTTTGAACCGGCGCATATAAACCCAAAATTTCATAAATTTCAGTACGTAGTCTTAATAGTAGAAAAGTTTTTTGAATATTTACAGTTTCATTTAAAATATTGTTCAATTTCAGGTGAAAATATTCATTTATCTTTCACTTATATATATTACAAATAGGTACTTAATAAATAAGACATTGATAATAAGTGAAACTTTAAACACATAAATAGACATTGTATTGCATCGTTCATGGGAGTAAATAACAAAAAACGATTGTGAGGAAAAATCATCGAGTTGGTTGATTAATCAAGTCTAAGAAATAAGCGATTATACTCGATTAATCGTGAATAAATTATTGATTTGAGTGAAAATCCATTATTTTTGGTCATTCTTAGTGCGAACTTGTAACTAATCTTTCGGGCACATAGTACAAGTAACTTCGAACAATGGTGGTCAACAATATGAAATTTAATCACAAATCCATAACTTTTACTCTCTTTACTTACGTGTATCATTTCTTTTATATATTAGGTATGATTGAACCAATTTATTTCGATGGTTAGTACCGATGAGTTTTTAAAATCGAGAGTATTTCCTAAATTGAAACTGTGAGATGCAAATGCACAACTGTCAAATTCATGTTTTTAATTTTAGAACCTGACCTTAAATTCTGTTTTTAGGTGTTGAGAATATTGTTCTATGCATATTTTTTGACAGTCATTACAATTAATTTGATAAACAGTATTCATTTTTTTAAAGGTAAGAATGATAGTTTTTAGAGAAGTGAACATTTTCTGTGTGCTGTTGGTAATTTTATATGTAACATCTATTCTTTCTACTTTTAATAGCTTTTTAGTCTTTACCATTTGTTTGGAAAGTTGTGATTCCAATCAATAGAATTAAATGTTTTTTCACTTACATCTTTTATGAGAGATAAAGGAAAGTTATTGTTTAACAGAGTAGTTTCCACTTTTTCAAGATTTCTGGTAATGAAGTTAGGATGGGATATATGTAGACAACGACCGGATACGCCCATGACAACAGACTTACCTACGTGAAGTTAGCCCCCCATTTTGAGAAATCGGAATTTTCGAAAATTGTTCCAGATTGTTCTAAGTTTGTTCTACATTGTTCCAAAACTTAATATTGATAACTCGTGTAACACATTTGAAAAATGCTAAAAACCGTTTTTTGACCGAGCCCCCCACTTTTGAAAAATCAAACTTTTTTTTGTTGTTCTGGTTTGTTCTAGTTGTTCTAAACGATGTTCCAAAACAGTGAAGTCGTAAGTTCAATAGCGGGCCCACCAAAAGGGAAAAAGAATTTTTGACTAGCCCCCCACTTTTTGAGAATCCAACTTTTTTCGATTGTTCCGGGTTGTTCTCGTTGTACTGAACATTGTTCCAAAACGGTCGAGTCGTAAGTTCAATAGCGGGCCTACCAGAAGGGAAAAAGAATTTTTGACTAGCCCCCAACTTTTTGAGAATCCAACTATTTTGATTGTTCCAGGTTGTTCTCGTTGTACTGAACATTGTTCCAATACGGTCCAGTCGTAAGTTCAATAGCGGGCCTACCAAAAGGCAAAAAGAATTTTTAACTAGCCCCCACTTTTCGAGAATCTAACTTTTTTCGATTGTTCCAGGTTGTTCTCGTTGTACTGAACATTGTTCCAAAACGGTCGAGTCGTAAGTTCAATAGCGGGCCCACCAAAAGGGAAAAAGAATTTTTGAGTAGCCCCCCACTTTTCGAGAATCCAAATTTTTTCGATTGTTCCAGGTTGTTCTCGTTGTACTGAACATTGTTCCAAAACGGTCGAGTCGTAAGTTCAATAGCGGGCTTACCAAAAGGGAAAAAGAATTTTTGACTAGCCCCCCACTTTTTGAGAATCTAACTTTTTCGATTGTTCCAGGTTGTTCTCGTTGTACTGAACATTGTTCCAAAACGGTCGAGTCGTAAGTTCAATAGCGGGCCCACCAAAAGGGAAAAAGAATTTTTGAGTAGCCCCCCACTTTTTGAGAATCCAACTTTTTTCGATTGTTCCAGGTTGTTCTCGTTGTACTGAACATTGTTCCAAAACGGTCGAGTCGTAAGTTCAATAGCGGGCCCACCAAAAGGGAAAAAGAATTTTTGAGTAGCCCCCCACTTTTTGAGAATCCAACTTTTTTCGATTGTTCCAGGTTGTTCTCGTTGTACTGAACATTGTTCCAAAACGGTCGAGTCGTAAGTTCAATAGCGGGCCTACCAAAAGGGAAAAAGAATTTTTGACTAGCCCCCCACTTTTCGAGAATCCAAATTTTTTCGATTGTTCCAGGTTGTTCTCGTTGTACTGAACATTGTTCCAAAACGGTCCAGTCGTAAGTTCAATAGCGGGCCCACCAAAAGGGAAAAAGAATTTTTGAGTAGCCCCCAACTTTTTAAGAATCCAACTATTTCGATTGTTCCAGGTTGTTCTCGTTGTACTGAACATTGTTCCAATACGGTCCAGTCGTAAGTTCAATAGCGGGCCTACCAAAAGGCAAAAAGAATTTTTAACTAGCCCCCACTTTTCGAGAATCTAACTTTTTTCGATTGTTCCAGGTTGTTCTCGTTGTACTGAACATTGTTCCAAAACGGTCGAGTCGTAAGTTCAATAGCGGGCCCACCAAAAGGGAAAAAGAATTTTTGAGTAGCCCCCCACTTTTCGAGAATCCAAATTTTTTCGATTGTTCCAGGTTGTTCTCGTTGTACTGAACATTGTTCCAAAACGGTCGAGTCGTAAGTTCAATAGCGGGCTTACCAAAAGGGAAAAAGAATTTTTGACTAGCCCCCCACTTTTTGAGAATCTAACTTTTTCGATTGTTCCAGGTTGTTCTCGTTGTACTGAACATTGTTCCAAAACGGTCGAGTCGTAAGTTCAATAGCGGGCCCACCAAAAGGGAAAAAGAATTTTTGAGTAGCCCCCCACTTTTTGAGAATCCAACTTTTTTCGATTGTTCCAGGTTGTTCTCGTTGTACTGAACATTGTTCCAAAACGGTCGAGTCGTAAGTTCAATAGCGGGCCCACCAAAAGGGAAAAAGAATTTTTGAGTAGCCCCCCACTTTTTGAGAATCCAACTTTTTTCGATTGTTCCAGGTTGTTCTCGTTGTACTGAACATTGTTCCAAAACGGTCGAGTCGTAAGTTCAATAGCGGGCCTACCAAAAGGGAAAAAGAATTTTTGACTAGCCCCCCACTTTTCGAGAATCCAAATTTTTTCGATTGTTCCAGGTTGTTCTCGTTGTACTGAACATTGTTCCAAAACGGTCCAGTCGTAAGTTCAATAGCGGGCCCACCAAAAGGGAAAAAGAATTTTTGAGTAGCCCCCAACTTTTTAAGAATCCAACTATTTCGATTGTTCCAGGTTGTTCTCGTTGTACTGAACATTGTTCCAATACGGTCCAGTCGTAAGTTCAATAGCGGGCCTACCAAAAGGCAAAAAGAATTTTTAACTAGCCCCCACTTTTCGAGAATCTAACTTTTTTCGATTGTTCCAGGTTGTTCTCGTTGTACTGAACATTGTTCCAAAACGGTCCAGTCGTAACTTCAATAGCGGGCCTACCAAAAGCAAAAAGAATTTTTGACTAGCCCCCCACTTTCAGAGAATCCAACTTTTTTCGATTGTTCCAGGTTGTTCTAGTCGTACTGAATATTGTCCTAGAAGCACGATGTAGTGGGTCGATCCATAGACTCGTAAAATCAAATAAATTACTTTTTTAATTTGTAATTGATTTTGTTTTTCTTTACAAATTACAGTAAATGTAATTAATTACAAAAAGTAATTGGATGCTGCCCAACACTGGCCACGAGAGGGGCAGGTACGAGCGCCTGTCCAGTTCTTGTATGCATATAGCGGCGGCTATATGCGTGCGTCCCGGGGAGTGGCCGAGTGGAGGGCGCCGCATTGCTCTGCGGCACCTCTTGGTGTTCCGGGCGCCCACTCCATACAAAGTTCCTACAACCACCACGGCGAGGCGCAGCCCAATGCAGTCGTAATTGCTTCGCCCGCAAGCAAAGTGCGACGATAGATAGATCAGAACCAAGTGGTGCACCACTGTCGACATGGTACCGGTGAATCTGCCACGCATTCTATATGGTATCGGAATCTATCAAATCGAATATTAATGCACAAGCCTGTCGGAGCACACATCATATCGTTCGATCACACCGCACCCCGGTAGACACCCCGCATTCGGCAGTCCAAGGGCGCATTTCATCAAAAGACTGCACTGATCTGGATATTGCGCCTGCGTGTTATTCTTACTCTCAAGCAAAATTCACTTATTTCAATCGCATTCGATCGTCGATCTTCTTTTCAATTTATTTATTTTTTTTCTAATCTTGGATTGTACATTGCCATCGCGTTGATATTTTCACGTCATGGCTCAACACGTTCCACGTCTTCTGGATGTGATATTAACACCTGATTTTAGAAATGTCGTCGATGCACATGGAACACCCGCTGTTCCGAGTAATTTGATTTATAAGCAAATAAGTGACAAAATGAATGGCACCATACAGCACAAATATATATATGTGATGATAAAGAATAATCGATACAACATATTGGATAAAATCCTACAGTTTCATGGCATCGAAGCTGACATATCATTACAGGAATCAGTCGCTGATACATCTGCTGATAACAGTTTAGGTAGTAAAGAAAAACAAGAGTTTGTAATCGAATTTCCGTATAAGACTTGGGTGAAAATGTCGATAGAAAATGTTATTTATGCTGATAAATCTTGTGGTAAAAGGAAGTATGGTACTTTACAAAGACGCATTTGGACGGATGAACTATTCTACGCATTATACGATGAAACTAAGCTAACATGCCCCATGTCTTTTAAGCGTTGTAAAACTTCAGAAACTGGCATGTATCTGACTGTTTCAGGGTCATGTGCAGAATGTGGCTGCACATTTGATGGTTGTGTCGTGAACAAGCCTATTACTCAGTCTTCTGTGACCATGGAATGTTCAGTTACAAATTTCGATCCAGCAGTAAAACATGTTAAAAAACGTCAGTTGAAAGGACATCGTCGAGCGGTAGTTTCCAAAACTTTGACCGAAGGTAATCAACTGCCATGTGTCTGGCGTCGGAATGAAGCCGACCTGTTGATGGAATTTGGTGATCCTGAACCGCCGCATTTACCAAAAAACGCTACGCTACGAAAGGCGAAACAAGAATATAAAGATAAAATCTTAGGCCTGAGTCAAGGAGTTGATCCAATAGGAAATATTTGCAAAATGAAATATGAAACTCATATGGGAGTTATTCACACGGTTGCATGCGATCCATTTTGTGTTCATTATTGGACATTGGAGCAAATAGCAACATACGTACTTTTTCCCCATCGCATTTCTATAGATGCTACTGGATCTCTCGTTAAAAAATTAAAACTACCAAACAGTGAACTTTCACCACATATATACTTATATCAGATCGTATGTGAAACCTCAACCTCAAAAATGCCAGTATTTCAAATGCTCAGTGCTGTACAACACACGAACGCAATTCAACACTGGCTTCTCGAAATTATGCGAATAGGAAGCACGCATAAATCCAACTTCCCCAATCCCCGTGAAGTTGTTTGTGATTTCGACAAGGCTCTGATGGGAGCAATAGCGAGAGCTTTTGGTCACTGTAGGAACTTGAGGGATTACCTCAATAAATGTCTAGAAGTTGTCAGTGGCAAAGATACAGAAAAACCCGCCTGCTTTTTAAGATTAGACATATCCCATTACGTAGCATTTATAGCGCGCTGGAAGATATTTGGTTCTCTACACCCAAGGGTGAAGACATTTTATATAATGTTTATGTGCTTACTCACTAAAGTTACAGATTTTATCAGCTTCAGGCAGTTAGTAAAATCAGCTATTGTCCTCTGTACCAGTCAAGGTTGTGGCAATACTCAAACCGGTGCTGTCAGTCTAGCTGAGGAATCACGTGTTTTGATTTCCCAAGATATAAAAGGAACTCCGGACGTGGGCAATATGTACAATTCGGATGACTCTACAAAGGTTGTTACCTCACAGGAGGAGTTAGAATCTATCGAAGATGAAAGTGACGGTCGGGTTCATGATGGTTCAACAATCCATTCTTGGTCGTATCAATTCTTTGAAGAATGCATGGACGATGGACGCAAATCATCAGTCGGAATTGATATCAATCCATATTATTGCCCAGAAATGGCACAAAAAATAAAGTACATGTTACCTTACTTTCCAATTTATTCTGGCGTAATGATTCCAAAGTTTGGATTTGGCGAAATAAATGCTACCTCTTCAGCAGTAGAGGCGGAGTTCAATGATTTGAAACACCGTTTGCTTGCAAATGAAAATCGCCCTATGCGTGTTGATAAATTTTTAACGATGCACATAAAATCTTTCAGTGGCAGAGCAAAATTAGCCGTGGCTTCTAACGACCGAAATCAACACTCGACAATCCCAATTTCACTAAAAGAACTAGAATCTAGAAAAGAAAAAGAATCCGTGATAGATTCGATTGGAAATAGTGTCAGTATGAGTCAGAATAAGAAGCAGCAGCTAGATTCGTGTGATGTAAGTACAGCGACCTCCGAATTAAATGTTCAACAGAATTGGAGGAATAAGAACGATTCGGAAAAAGTGAAACGGACGTATCTTGATCCACGTCCTGATTGGGATTGTGCTGGGTTCAATTCGAATCGAATTAATATCGGTCTGCTGAAGAATGGGAACATTTGCCCTGTGATTTTGGAAAATAAGAAGAGAGTTGTAGTACAAAATACATGTGGCTTTGATAGCATCATGCAAATTTTGGCCGCAGCATGTCGAAATGATTCTTTTCTTAAAATTGTCGATACCTTACAAACAAACACTTACGCATTTTTAAGATTATTTTTGGAAAAAGGTGCATCGAATGAAGTGTATAAGTTGAGAGCTAATATTTTAAAGCAAGTCGAATGCTTCAAGCAACCATCGCGGGTGCCTGAACTGTTAAAAATAGATGCATTATCAAATATTTGCAATCTCTGTGAATATGTTTTCCATGAAGACTGGAGTGCAATTGCGGAATTTACATGTGACGTGTGCAAAAAATATAAACGTGTTGGTAAGACTATACCACTCATTAACTTAAATACAATAGCGAGTAGCTTCCAGAAATTAGGCGAGGCATTGCAGACCAGTGGTTTTTCAGAAAGAAGATGTTGCAATCAATCATTTTCATCCGTTGTTACATACGGACCACAAATTTTTATTGAATGCGACAATGGTTCGACTAATGCAGTTTCGTTGGAACAGTTTCCAAATTCGATTGAACTGGATCGAACAAAATACGTGTTAGCAGGGCTCGTTATGTATGTCGGTGAAAGAACGGCTAGATCAGTGGGGCACTACACTGCATTTGTGAAAAAAGGTACCAAATGGGTTGAATTCGACGACTTGAAGCCCAAACCGTTATGTCCGCCAAAAGATGCTCAAAAAAAAAGCCCGCACCTATGTATTTATGTAAGGACGTAGGAAATTGTTGGAGGATAATCGTGTTCGGTGAAAAAGTTATTTACCAACATAGATAAAAATATGAACAGTCACGCGAGGGAGATGACCTCAAGAAAACTACTCCCGTTTTTCATTGATATTTTGTCAAGTTGGTCACGCGAGGGAGATGACCTCAAGAAAACTACTCCCGTTTTTCATTAACATTTTGTCAAGTTGGTCACGCGAGGGAGATGACCTCAAGAAAACTACTCCCGTTTTTCATTGATATTTTGTCAAGTTGGTCACGCGAGGGAGATGACCTGATAGAAACTACTCCCGTTTTTCATTAATATTTTGTCAAGTTGGTCACGCGAGGGAGATGCTCAAGAAAACTACTCCCGTTTTTCATTGTAATATTGTCAAGTTGGTCACGCGAGGGAGATGACCTCAAGAAAACTACTCCCGTTTTTCATTGATATTTTGTCAAGTTGGTCACGCGAGGGAGATGACCTCAAGAAAACTACTCCCGTTTTTCATTAACATTTTGTCAAGTTGGTCACGCGAGGGAGATGACCTGATAAAAACTGCTCCTGTTTTTCCCTAATATTTTGCCAAGTTGGTCACGCGAGGGAGATGACCTCATGAAAAACTACTCCCGTTGTGAATTCCGTTCTCCACGCCAAGTCTGGCTCATGTAACTGAAGCTAGCAGCAAGTACCAACAGCCCAGAGGCTCTGGGATCGGGCCGTAACAGAGCTCAAGCACCCCGTCCAAATACATGATACATAATGATTTTTTCTTTAAATCCACACCATGATTGAAATCGTAAAATCAATCAACTATGATTTAACAAGTATCAAATATAACGAAATCCGAAAACTCATGAAAAATCATAATGAAGTACGACCCACTACATTGTGCTTCTGGAACAATATTCAGTACGACTAGAAAAACCTGAAACAATCGAAAAAAGTTGGATTCTCAAAAAGTGGGGGGCTACTCAAAAATTCTTTTTCCCTTTTGGTGGGCCCGCTATTGAACTTACGACTCGACCATTTTGGAACAATGTTCAGTACAACGAGAACAACCTGGAACAATCGAAAAAAGTTGGATTCTCAAAAAGTTGGGGGCTAGTCAAAAATTCTTTTTCCCTTCTGGTAGTCCCGCTATTGAACTTACGACTCGACCGTTTTGGAACAATGTTCAGTACAACGAGAACAACCTGGAACAATCGAAAAAAGTTAGATTCTCGAAAAGTGGGGGCTAGTCAAAAATTCTTTTTCCCTTCTGGTGGGCCCGCTATTGAACTTACGACTCGACCGTTTTGGAACAATGTTCAGTACAACGAGAACAACCTGGAACAATCGAAAAAAGTTAGATTATCGAAAAGTGGGGGCTAGTCAAAAATTCTTTTTCCCTTCTGGTGGGCCCGCTATTGAACTTACGACTCGACCGTTTTGGAACAATGTTCAGTAAAACGAGAACAACCTGGAACAATCGAAAAAGTTGGATTCTCGAAAAGTGGGGGGCCAGTCAAAAATTCTTTTTCCCTTTTGGTAGGCCCGCTATTGAACTTACGACTGGACCGTTTTGGAACAATGTTCAGTGCATCGAGAACAACCTGGAACAATCGAAATAGTTGGATTCTCAAAAAGTTGGGGGCTAGTCAAAAATTCTTTTTGCCTTTTGGTAGGCCCGCTATTGAACTTATGACTTGCCCGTTCTGGAACAATGTTCAGTACAACGAGAACAACCTGGAACAATCAAAATAGTTGGATTCTCAAAAAGTTGGGGGCTAGTCAAAAATTCTTTTTCCCTTTTGGTAGGCCCGCTATTGAACTTACGACTCGACCGTTTTGGAACAATGTTCAGTACAACGAGAACAACCTGGAACAATCGAAAAAAGTTGGATTCTCGAAAAGTGGGGGGCTACTCAAAAATTCTTTTTCCCTTTTGGTGGGCCCGCTATTGAACTTACGACTCGACCGTTTTGGAACAATCTTCAGTACAACGAGAACAACCTGGAACAATCGAAAAAAGTTAGATTCTCGAAAAGTGGGGGCTAGTTAAAAATTCTTTTTGCCTTTTGGTAGGCCCGCTATTGAACTTACGACTGGACCGTATTGGAACAATGTTCAGTACAACGAGAACAACCTGGAACAATCAAAATAGTTGGATTCTCAAAAAGTTGGGGGCTAGTCAAAAATTCTTTTTCCCTTTTGGTAGGCCCGCTATTGAACTTACGACTCGACCGTTTTGGAACAATGTTCAGTACAACGAGAACAACCCGGAACAATCGAAAAAAGTTGGATTCTCAAAAAGTGGGGGGCTAGTCAAAAATTCTTTTTCCCTTTTGGTGGGCCCGCTATTGAACTTACGACTTCACTGTTTTGGAACATCGTTTAGAACAACTAGAACAAACCAGAACAACAAAAAAAAGTTTGATTTTTCAAAAGTGGGGGGCTCGGTCAAAAAACGGTTTTTAGCATTTTTCAAATGTGTTACACGAGTTATCAATATTAAGTTTTGGAACAATGTAGAACAAACTTAGAACAATCTGGAACAATTTTCGAAAATTCCGATTTCTCAAAATGGGGGGCTAACTTCACGTAGGTAACAGACTTTCTATAAATGTTCCGAATAAAAATTAATATATCTACCAGATCATGTGTCTTTGTGAAACGTTTAAAGTAAAATCTTGTTGTCATGGTTTTAACTACAGTATCTATGAAATTAATTCTATTATCTTCTTCTAACTCTCATGTAAATTGAATTTTTAGGTGAAAATTACTGACTTTATTCACTAGTATGGCAGTCTGATCTTGATGCACACACGTTATAATGTCTGCGATAGAAATGTAATTTACAGCGAAGACTATTGATCAATTTATTTTTCTAAGTGTTCAAGAACTGAACTTGCAACTGTTGGACTCACAGGCGAGCCCATGGCGACACCAAAGATTTATTTGTAAAATTGGTCGTTATATGCGAAGTAGCAAGATTGTAGAACTAGTTTAGTAGCTTCTGTGAATTCTTTCTTGTTTATATTAATGCGTTTTATTATTTTACGCCATTTTCTAGTAATAGTAGATGTCACTAACTCAGTAGGAATATTAGAAAATAGAGATACTGCATCTAATGAAATGAAGATGTGGTCAACTGGTATAGTCAATTCTTTTATGTTATTGACGAAAGATCACGTGTCTTTAACATAATAGTTGGAGTTACCTACAATATTAGATAGCATACCGCCACAAAATTTGGATATTTTGCATTTAGGTGAGTTAATGTTTGACACCATTGGTCTTGACGGTACCGTTATTTTTGTGAATCTTAGGTTCAAAATATACTGTCGGAGGTAAAGAGTTGTATTTCTCGAGATTTTTGGCAACCTGTATACTAGTGAATTTCATTCTTAAAATGTTAATTAAATCCTTGACTTGTTTTTCTATTTTTCTGTGGGGTCTCCATTTAGAAGTTGATGAGTGTCAGAGTCATTAATATGGTTCGACTTTTTTCTGTTTATTCATTTCTGTTCATGAGGATTGTGACGCTCCCTTTATCGGCTTTAGTTACAATTAGATTACTGTGTTCTTTGAGGATAACCTTCGCTTGCTTAAATTTATAAATTTTCATGTTAGCTTTCTTGTCAACGTTTGATGACATTTTATTGCTAATTAACCTAGTGACATTAGACCTAATTTTATCTTGGATAGCCATGTTTTTTTACAATGGCTGTTTCAATGACGATGACAAGGTTTTCTGTATCAGGTAAGTTCACTATCCAGGTATCAGGTATATTTATATCAGGAATTTGCTGTTTATGTCATTTGTTAAATTTTGTAATGTTACTAGATTTTATGTTTTCAAATAATTTTTAGCTTTGTAGAGTCTAATGTGAAGTTTTTATAATCGATACGCCATTTAACTTCATAGATTAAGATTTAAATTCATGTCTACAAACACGTGTAGCTTCGAGTACAATTTAATTATCTACAAATTAGCTCTAAGTCAGAGTCAATTAGGAAAAGAAACACCTGTCAAACAATATTTGTTCTTTTTCTTTATCAATAACCGGATGGTGATCGGCTGGGCCCGGTCGAGACCAAATTCGACGAATTCTTCCTTCGTAATGCTATATAAACAATATAACTGTCTAGACGCAATACTGTGGACATTTTTCGGATCCTGAATCAATTCGTGTTGGATAATGAATAAAAATGATGGTCATTTGTTTCATAGTCACAACCTAGTAAAAATAAACAAATTATTCATAATTATTGGACTACTTGAAATTGGTTAAATAAACTGCGGAGCCCTCGTTGAGGTTAGACCCATAGCTAGTACTCTTGTGAAGCCCAAGCTTATGTTTAAATAATCGATCAAACTTGGTTTGACAACCTATCGCACCTTTGAACAAACTGGATGCTGCGATGAAATCATGTTAGGAAAATCATGATTTTGTTCTAAAACAATTCTCTGCGTGTTTTATTTGTCGTGTTGATTTCTCATTTTTACGAGGAAGTTACGTACTTGGCAGTAGGCATTTCTATTTTAATATTTTTTGTAGGTGAGGATATTGTTGGTAATATTTATTAAAATCTACACTTGCGAAAATGAATTCTGAGACGATCAACTTTTTCGTCTAGTCAGTTACGTTGGCAATGCAGAATCACCCCGCATCGCAACCGCCTGCTAGCGGAGAAGCAATCTTTGTAAACACGACATTTGAATGTAGTATTTTTAGGTTCTGTTATGATTACGAAGATTGACCTTGTTTCGCGGCTGGCCGGCGGTAGAAACGGGCTGACTTTGTATTGTTAACGTAACTGACTAGTCGAAAAAGTTGGCCGTGTCAGAATTCATTTCTCGAAGTGTATATTATTATTTTGGTGGTTTTCAAGTTGCGAAATAAATTTTTTTGGTAGTTTCCACTTTAATTTATTGGGCGCAAGGTTCTTGCATCGACGTACTTTATGGGGATAAGTATTATGGCACGCAGCGTCGTCCACATTGATTTTCAAAACCGCAAAACTCCTTAATATCGGACTCAATACTGTTTCTCACTGTTTTTATCTAGTCAGATATTCCACGTACACAATTTAATTGAAATCTACTTATCTACAAAACATACGTGGCTCCATCACTGTACTCAATAATCTTATCGTACAGTGTTGTAATTTTTATTTTTTATTAATACGTTATTCCTTCTCACTTTTTATTGTCGTGTACTATTTTTCGTAATTATGTACCTTATTGTTAGTCAATTCGAGTGTCTCACACATTATGTTTTAAATTGATAATGATTTTCGGGTTTCGTAGAAAGTATGACTCATTTTACATTAAACCGTATACCATTTCAACGTCACCAGTTTTTTCAATTTTTTAATTTTTTTTTTTCTGTTACGGATTGTGTCCGAAACCGTCGTCCGCGATTTCCTTCAAATGATAATTTCTTGGCTCCTAATAATCGTACATTGATCAAAATGTATAGTTCTGGCAACTATAAATTGACTAAAAAATGTAGCATGCTCCTGGTGCGCGAATGTTTTATTGTTATACTAATTATAAAAAATATAGTAAAATCAATGATTATCTATGCTTAGTGGTACTATATCTCTAACGGTAGTCACATAATTACTTTCACTAACAATGAACGTAGCTTTACTATGAAACTTTTTTGTCGTACCTTATTTGCTGTGATTGTTATAAAAAATTTATTCGTTCGTATTACAACAATACTTATGTGGTCTAGTAAAACCAAACATAATATATCGTTATGCCACCTATTATCGTTGTTATCCGGTCACAACTGATGGGATGGTAGTACTGTTCCGCAGAAGAATTGAACTCGTTATGTGCGTAAGTTTGACATTAGTATATCATTTTTAGGAGCATATGCAATAGATTCAATATACATATACATAACATATACATATACATAATTATAAATATTCAACTATACATAAACGTGTAATCAGTGGTTCTAATGAAAAAATGAAATCTAAACATTTAGCCTAATTGTGGCAATTGGTACATTTTCCTGAAAAGCTAATTACTTATAATTGATCGTAAGTCTGAAAAATCTCATTTTTATGTTGTTAGATTCTAAAAAGCGCCGCACGCGCGTTTTCGTTTGGGATTCGAACTGGCTATTGCTTGCAATTACCTATAACTACCTTGTCGCATCGAATCTAATATGTTACCTACGGTGTATTTATTTTCTTAAAATGATGGTTGAAGCAGCAATTTTTGAATAAATCGATTTGGTTGATTCAATGATTCTTTTCTCTCTGTGTATAAAAGGAGATTGTTTATATTTTCTATAATTATGACAGCTATTTTCATATTCAATCTAACTCAAGAATCGTTTAGGAAATCCGTTTACGCTGGTTCGCTCAACTATAGAATATAACGTTGTCATTGCATAAGAAATTATCGTATAGTTGAATTCATCTATATGGTGGTTTATATGTGTTAAGGCAACTATGCATTATGTGAATGACAATCAAACCAAATGTTACATTCAACGCAGCGCCATATGTCAAGCCAACGATAATCTCGTAGTCTTCACTACCAATGAAGAACGCAGTTATCATAACTACTTTCTTTTACTATATTCTTGAAGTTGATATAAACATTTAATGACCGATGTTATAGTGAGAAAAACTATATTCTATATTTCATCCAATTACGGTCGTTCTAGCTATAATATATCTTATAGTTGTCATAATTATAAGATTTTTTTCTGTGTACGACCTTCTGTATGAGCTCGTATTAAGGATGAAAAAAACAAGCTACAAATGCATAATTACTAATTACGAGATCAGCACAAATTTTTTTGTCGTGAATACTTTGATAATAAACATGCATTTTTCACTGTGGACTCTTGGATCTAAAATTTTTATAAAAAAAATTACCATTATATTTCCCGTTCAATTCTCTATCACACGAGCTTTTTTTTTTCTTTAGAATGGTGTTTTCATGGTGCCTGTATGATTGAAATAGTTACATAAGCGTCGTGTACTGGGCCTGCGACGCCGCGGTGACTCGCACACGGTGCAACGATGGCTGCCACGGACGAAGAGAAGGATCCAATATTGTATTCAAACTACATATAAGGTTTTTCACTCTAATCGTCGCAGCCCAATTACTCCGAAACTAAGAAAGATACGAAAGAACGTGCTATACAAAATATACAAGCTTCGAAAGGGGAAAGAGTATGAAGGCATCAGATTTTTCATAAGAGGAATCACCCACGTCAGGTGAAGGTCGACTTGGTTTTTTTGTAATGGAACAGTGTATTTTTTTCATACGTATTTGAAAAGGGCATCGAATTTTGCATCAAAAAGTACCATATACTTATCACCTAAACTCGACCGGTGGTGTGATAAGAGCCGATTTGTGAAATTTTTTTTCAAAGCCGATTGAAATGAAACATCCCGTATAATGTTAATTTTCTTAATTTTTTAAAAATGATTATTAAATTATTTATTATATGTATTTCAATATTAAGTTCACGGAACCAACAGATTTGTTAGTTCAACAATACATCCCCACAAATTGCTAAGGGGGTTGTCTAGTCTTGAAATTTAAAAAAAAAAACATATTTTTGTTGCATATTATTATAGATACATCTTTTAATAATATTTCTGCCCAGGGCTGATGCCAAATTTCCAAAATTTGAGGAAGTTATGAGCACTTGAGTGAAACAATGCACAGTGTGCGCCTCAATAAAGCCGAGTTCAAGGCTAGAAAGATCAGCCTGTGAGGAAGCTGCGAATGCAGCAGTAAACCTCCCCTATGCTCCATGGATCGCCGATTAAGGATGTCATTTCATACGGAAATTAAATTCAAAACCGAGGTCAAAATTTTGAACACGCCAACTTCGAATCGCGTTTTTCTCGAAACAACAATTTTCAAAAGTGTACAAGACATGATATTTCAAAAAGCACTGAAACGATCGTGCTCAAATTTTTACAGCATCTTTTTTATACCTATACCTATCGCGTGAACTTAAATAATCATGATTGCTTTGCTAGTTTTTGTTTTACGAGCTAAAGAAATGGAAAAAAATGATGAGTTCAAATTTTTTTTTTAAACTGTTAAAAATTTAAATTACAAAATTTCAAGCGTATTCTAGTTCATACCATACCCACAAGCCTAAAGATTACAATGCCGCTGGTTTTTTTTTTATTTCTGATCAGAACAGTCGGATTCGAGTCTACACTCAAGCCCGTTCCTTACATATGTTCCTATCGGTCAGTATACATTAAGTTATATTGAATATTTCGTCTGCAAAGAATTTATAAAGTTTTTTCAAATGTCAATAAATATAGCGTGAAAATGATGTGAAATTTTATTTTAATGGTGTGTCTTACAAAGATACCCAAAAAACCTTTAAAAAAAACAGTTTTCACGCCAGACGACCCCCTTAATTTTTATTAAGGTAATCACACCATTATTCAAGTATTTAATTGCGGGTTTAATTGTTGTTCTATTTCGAATTGTAGTTCACAAATTAATTATGTATTCATGATATTAGCTCGAATGATTTATTGCCTGCTTCACTTTGACTGCAATTTGTTTACAAACATCACCCATTGATTAATTGAATGAAATTTTGTTTAAAATTCGTTAACTAATTTTGAAGTTAAATGTCTACGTTAAACGTATTTACTGAACCACTGTGGATATCATATAACTCTTTGTTGACCTTTTCTCCTTAACTTACATCAGTTGTTTGTTTCATGACGCCTCCAGGTTACATCTCTTAAGTTAACGCGAAAAAATTAATCCTACTCTACGAATTTGGCCTAGCGCGATTAATCAAGCGGGAGTGCCACTGGCAGCTCATTTCTGTCAGAACGAGTCTACGCACGAGGTGTACGCCTGTGTAGGGCTTGTATTGCTATACCTTACGAAACGGACGATATCACAGGAAACTCTCGGTATACGCTAGTAAAGTATCTTTGGCGAGCAGCCTTTGCGCCATCACGTGTTATTTTTTTTTAATTCTGAGCATGTAAAACTCGTGGAAATATGGGATAGACATGCAAAAGCTGACTTTTATTATTTTCATTAAGTAAATATTTACACACAATGTCAGTAAAAATAATTAATGATCGGTTTTCAAAAACTGCAATTAGATATTTTTAGAAGAAAAAGTATTTCCGAAGGTACAAAATGAATATTACTCATTATGATGTTGTTATTGAGGTAAGTTTAGAACTTCAGTTCATAAATAACCTAAAAATTTTGGTAAGAATAGGTTATTTATGAATTGAAGTTTTGAACTTACTTCGATAATAACATTACAATAATTAGTTTTATTTTTTGAGCTATTTTGACTTGGTATTTCTCTTAATACCGTACCAATAATAATACGTCAAGAATTATTAACATCAATCTCTTCATCTACATTCGACACATGAAAACTTGTACATAATTTTGTACATTTAGCAATACTATTTCTACTAAAAATATCTAATTGCACTTCTTGAAAGCCGCTCATTAATTATTTCACTGACATTGTGCGTAATTATTTACTTATAATTGGAAATAAAGGCAACTTTTCACATGTCTGTCACATATGATTACGAGTTTTGATCGCCCAGAATTTAAAAAAATGAGACGAATGGCGCATAGGCTACGTGCCAAAGAAACTTTACTAGCGCATAGTCTAAGATCCCGACCTAAATCAAGCTTCCTTCATCGAGTTTTCTAATAAAATATGTATCTTATACAATATAATTTGTAAATAAACAAAACGTGCTTGGGTTGCCGCCCCATATCCTTGCACAGCTAGTTTTGATTAAAAATTATTGAAGTAAATTTTTTCCATAGTTACGGGGATGCAGTTTCTTGAAAAATGTAGTAGTAAAAAATGCATATATGACGGTCATGGGTTATGTTATGTTTATTGAGATTGAGTTTGTTTCTCGTTTGGCCGACTATGGTGCTGTAGGTTTCTCTGTGTTGCCAACATAACTGCCTAATGTAAAAAATTAGCAGTCTCAGATTTATTGTCCCCAAGTGTACACACGACTGGCACACTACTCACCAGTGTTTGCGTCCCATTGGCGCCCAACTTTTTTTCTCACAATATTTTTTTCAATCAATTCTTTTATTTATTTTTTTTCGTTCACGTCTCCAATCTTACTAAAGATCCGTAGTAAACATTGCATCGGAAAGTTGCGGTGAAAATATTACTATTCTGCGGTACGGTAGAAATTTCATTTGTATCGTCCGATAAAATTTCATAGGCCCTTATAGAGACCGGACACAAAAACCGCATAACATTTCGATAAAATCTGATTCATCCATCCGACATTTTAAAAGCAGGGCTAGCACGTTTCGTTTATTTATACATTACAGTCTACAAAATACACAATGTTATTACGGAATTCGGCGAGGAAGGGTAGATTTACGTCGAGATCTTTACTAATTCGACTGATCACACGTACCATCACTATTCTCCGATTGTTGCGTCGCACGACGCGCTGTCGAGCGATGCGAGTAGCTGAATAAAGATATCTCAATCATACAAACACAATTTTGTAAGAATGTATTTTGTGAAGAATTGAACAAGCAATCCGACGATAATTTATTTTTATATCACGAAAAATGAGTTTAAGGTATGAAATTGTTGATAACATATAAGATTTGTGCTAAACTTAAAATGAATAATCGTGTATTTGAAGCTCCTTTCAATTCTATATTCCTCCGAAACAAGCCTATGCTGAAGGTCGTACAGTCATTAAGAGCCGAGAAATCACTGTTTGAAGAAGGTCGTTTTTGATGATCTCGTGACTTTTTTGAAAACATTGAGCACTTACGGGGTAGAAGAAGTTTCCAAAAACTAAAAAATAGTTAGGTCAATTTGAACTAAAATGTATACGGTACAACACTCAAATGGTATCAATCTTATCACCCACTAACCGTACTGCAACGACATCCGATACCGAGTCATTCGTGGCTGCAACATACGTTTACGTAGATCATTTGCGATGCAAATGAAAATTTTGAAGCACAGGAACGTATTTGTACATTTATACTGCCAATTACAGAACCGATGTTGCCTGTGTTTCGCAAATGAAATAATGATAAACTGACTAAAAATATATTAAATCTGAATATTATCACCAACACTTAATTGTTCGGCAAACACTACGCACTATATACGAATACCAACGACGCAACAGTCTTCCGAACCCAATTATAACCAAGCTGCGCAATCAGCGCGGAGCCGCTACAACGTGTCGCGTGTGTGTTATGTAGATATGTAACCTCTCTATCTTGTGAATCGGAAGAAAATATTTCGACAACGAAAGATGCGTAGTGTTTTTTCAGCTTCAAACTGGTTTTTGCCTTGTACTCGCCAGCATCGTAGAGCGTACAGCTTACCGATAAACAAACAAACAAGTTCGAAACTCAGTGTGTGAAATCTACCTTGAAACAAGCAAGTCTCTTACGGGTGTCTCCTGAGCAGTAGCTCGTGCTAGACTGAATTCAAAAATCTCTCTCACTCCGCTCCAGCGCTTGGTTCGTCGCCGCGAGCACTGTCGGAGGAAGGGCGTCGTGGCCTATCGCTGCGATCTCGTCGCGACTGCGTTACCGCAAAACGCGTCACGCGGCATCAGTTTGGTCACCGAGTATATCGAACTCCGCGGCATTCGCGTCGTCGTGTATCGTCAGTACTTCATCTATAGTGGGTCATATTTACTACGGTATTAATGGTTGATAACTGACTTGACTGGAGTGCCTGAAATTCTTTGCTCGAATTTTTTACAATACGTAATTAAGTTTACTCGCCTACATAAGCTATCGCACAATTGATATTTTGCAATCCTAGGAAATCATGCCTTGAGTTTTGATTCATAAAAATATGGTGAAATTATAGTTGATAGTGATGTTAAAAAGACAATAGTTTATTCTGACATACCGAACGATAAATTGTTTCTAAGCGTAATGATGGGAATATTATGTGGATTTTTATAAGTAACTACAATATTTGTTTTTGCGTGAAATTTAGTAGGTGTACTTTGGTTGTAATTGGAACAGCGATATTACTCAGTGTCAGTAATGCGCAATTCTGTAAGAAGATATTTCCGCGAACGCTAATCGGCATTGCCAACGCAATAGGTTTATAGGCTCAGTTATTTTAAACCCAAGTGTGAGAGGTAATTAGTCGCTGGTCGTACTGTAGTCAATTTGTATAGTCGGTCAACTGCGTAAAGTATTCGATAGACGTATGAAAATGTCGAAACAAAGCTAACACGGTGGCCTTGAACTTTATGCTTGCGATTCCATTCCGGCAGTATGATTATTTTTACAACTCAACGGCCATCATTTTACTTATCAAGTAATTAAATTATGGCTTATGATGTCACCGTTACTAAGGACTACGAGCTATTTGTTACTCTTACGACGGGTGATTCGTAAAAATTTCCTGATTTGCTGGGTGTACGCATGCAATACAAAACCGAAAATACTGGATTCTGCGATTATGTTATGGATGTACTGGCTATAAATTCTCAACCAAAAGTGAGTCTCGGCGACAATATTGAATACCTTATACGAAGAAAGGCTTCGTAAATACAGCCTTTACAAATTTTTGAAAACAGAAATTTCAAGACAATGAGAAAATTCTTACAAATTCATTTGTATTCAGAAAAACCAATGAATTCATTCCACATGACAAAAAAAACATTCCCTAAAAATTTGTTGAACAATATTTTGTTTAAACAATTTATGGATAACTTTTGGGCATTATTATTATTCAATTATAATTTTCTTATCGTCTTTATTGTGGTTGATTTTTTTCTGATTTTTATCTTATAAAGTATTCGATATTGTCACCGAGACTCACTTTTGGTTGAGAATGTATAGCCAGTACATCCTTAAGCCTCAACTGTCTTATAATCATGACCCCGGTTATGACTCTGCCCTTGAAATTAAGATTCGAAACAGCCAGTTTCGAAAATACCACATGTGGCACTCGTTGTGAATGAATGATAAATCATTAGGTGGCTGAAATTATGAATTCATAGCGAGCTCGCGTGTGTGTACTTGAAAGAAAAGTCCCGGTTACTTCGCGCGGAATATTGTTTCGTTCTATTGCAAATGAAACGAAGATTCAATCTGTTCTCGAAGGAAAGTGAAACGCGTGGTCTGTATTTCCCTAGCCCCCCTTCCCTCACTCGTTTATGAATGCGGTACAGGTATACGGACGATTGCATGACGACTTTAGGCCTCGTACCGTCGCTTTGCTCTACCCCCCACTCCATAGCTGTTATCCTTGATTAATCGTGCCAAATGTAACTCACGTACCAGCACACCTTATCCTGGTGGTTTTAGTGGTATATATATATATATATATATATATGTATATATATATATATACCTACACCTACTGCTTGCGATTGATCGGCTCTTGTGAATGTCATATTGCTGCTATTCAGGATCCTAAAGACGTTTTAAACAATAATGATTATTTGGCACTTTAGGGAATTACACTCTAGTGGCAGGAGGTTAAAGTCAGTAAACTTAAAGTCAGACTTTAACGCAACGAAGTATTGAATAAAATATCATTATTTGGCAACATAACAATAACTTTCAAGAAGTTAAGTTTGCAAACTGTATAAAGTATGGTTTCCTTTGTCAGAGTTTACTAAATTTCAGACAATCATGACGTAATTACATAAAGAGTCTTCGTGAAATTTAATTGTTATGTTAACGTGAACAAAAATTTTACCTCATCTTCTGGCACCATTGGTTTCATGAGATAGACTATATTTCGAACCAGATTCCGACACTTGCTGTAGTTTCGAAAGGTCGACATTAAGTATGGAAAGAAGAATAGATTATCATTATTTGACCCCTTAACTTTCACTCGACATTACAGGGTCAACCTTGTATAGAGGAATGAAAATACGAATCCGTCAATAATCTTAAAAATGGCATAACATGCTAATATAAAGTCCAATATTTCCATTTAAGCACGTTCAACTCTCGTCGTGATTTGAATCTGCTGAAGCATCGTTCTGATTGTTTAATCTGAAATCTGAAATCTGAGGTGAGAATGCTGCACAGGCTTATCAATTTGGGTCTGTAAAGTCAAATTTCGCTAATCCCGATACGTAAACTTTTTCCACAGCATGTTTGAAAATCACCAAAGAATATACTCCTGTATCGTTCATGACTTTATACTAAATGAACAAATTTATAGATGTCTCGGTCGGTATAAATGCAATTTTTTATCAATCACATTTCGATCCCGAGCATGGCGATGGAAAAATCAAGGAAATTGGGTGAGAAAACAAGAAAGGAATCAATTTTATTATTACACACTGACTAATAGAACAATTCTGTAGCACTATGCATGTAGTTGATCGGTAATTGTTCCGACGAGCGGTATCGAAACCACGTCTATTAATTCGGATCAAAGTTGGTCAAACGGAATATGACGCATATGAAAATGATATACTTTTCAGGTGCTAATTAGGTGCTTTGATTTAAAATTGAGTGCTCCTTGGGTTTGCCGGGAATTCAGTTATCAACCGATCTAGTAGTATGCCATATACTAGAAAACCAGTAAACTGAAAAAGGAAGAACCAGAATTATTGCTCAACACTTTTTCAGAAATCAGGTGTTTTTTAGGTGTTTATGAGGTACTCTAAATCAAAATTGAGTGCTCTCGTTATTCGTGAAAAATCACATGGATAGCGTCTATGAAGTGGAATTCGATAGTTTATCTGTTGAAAGATTGTTAAAAAAAATATTTGATTTCTGAAAATACATCTTTGGCATATCGCAAGCGAAAATTGAACTACGTTTTCTAACCTCGATTTTGACACCATATTTTCTAAAGACTATGTTTGTTCGGGAGTTTTGCAATCCTTTTCAGAAATTTTAGAGTTCCTTATAATTTGCAAAAATAGTTCGAATCGATAAAGGTTTAAAAAATTATCTTTCTAAAATGAGCTACTAACTTGATAGAACGCCTGAATGTTGAAAAAATGATTGAATTTACGAGTTCTGGATAGAACTTGAATAGTTTTGTGATTTTGTGCCTATATGAACAATAGGTCTGGTTAATGACATAATATGAAAAAGACAAAAAATTAAAAAATATCAGCACCCCATTTTGGTATAATTTCTTCTGAGCTCTGAAATGATTTGAAGGAGGTTTAAAATTCCTGTTGACGCCAAAATTTATATTTCGTTGTCGTAATATTCTGACACATACCTATAAGATACGGGGATGAAGCTAGCAGCCAGAATTAGCAGCCAAACGTTCTAATGTGTCATTCCAATAAGGTAGTAAAGATTATCAAAATTTTGTGAAATACCTTGAACCCCCAATACTTTTACAGTATTATGAGAATAAAATTCAACTGCATTTTTCTATTTCCAAAAAGTTTAACAAGAGAGTTGATTTTTCTTACCGATTGAAGAGAATCTTTTTAATTTGCGTAGCAGATGACACAGTGGATGTGATATAATACATGCATTGATTTTTAATATTTTGGCTGAGTAACGAAGTACCGCCGACGACTTTGGTATGATCAATGCAATCCATGCTTGATATACGTTGGGAATAGAATTTCCATACCTGACAAAAATAACGAAACACATCCTCAGATTAAATAATATTCGTAGATGTACACTTGAACGAAACCAAATGAAAATATGTTGATAATAGAGACCGATAAATTTCGGTCACTATCATTGAGCTAGTGACCTAAGGGGTTGGGTCACTGTAGAATTTTCGAAAAATCGATTTTTTTTTAATGGTCCGCTAGGACCTCAAAAATGATGTCCCTAAAGATCATGTCTGGGAAAAATCTCTAACAATAAGTACTAGGTTTTCGAATTTTAGTACAAGGCCGCCTGGTCCGCAGCGAGCTAGAGGGAAGTTAGTATAGGGGACTAGAGCAGGTATACGGCAGATGTTATTGAAATGATTTGTTTCTTGACTAGTCTAGACAAGTTTAAAATTGTCGTACGTCTGTTTCAGTCAGTTGGGCACAGTCAAGCATTTGAGAAGGACGGTAGTCGACAAACACCCGTTTTCTCGTTCTTATACTACTCAAAACTTCAAACGCGTTTATCTCAAAACAGCATTTTTTAATTCTGTATGAAAAATCACGGCCACAACGTTTATCCGATCGACTTCAAATTTTGACACAATCTTTGTAATTGCATTGCACACAGAAGTGCGTGGGGCTTTCTTGATTAATTAAAAACTTCTCATTTTCCGAGCGATTTTATACGAAATTATTCGAAAAACATGAAGGTGTCAAGTTCAAATGCGCGCCATTTTTTAAAAAATCAATATTTTCTAAAAATCCTATGCACTTCTCTAGATGTTTAGATGTAAAATAACGAAAATTGTTTTATTTTGTTCGAGGTCCAAAATCACCGATGTAATTTTGCATGCAGCGGAGCGTAAATAAAAAAATGTTTCGCCAGAAACGCGCTGTGGGCGGCCATCTTCTTTATGAAAGAATTAAAAAAAAAAATTTTACGATACTTAGAGACATTTATTTAATAGACCTTTGATTACTTTTACGAATAAACTTCTTTTTCATATAAAAAAAAATTTTGAATATGTACATGATTTTATGCCTACTACTGTACCCTTTACTGTATCCCTTTAATTACCTCGAATTTTCTGCGTATCGTGTATAAAATATTTTACTCATTAATATACATCCAGAATCTTAAAATGTGTTGAGAATTATTTCATTCATCGAAGCGTCGTCTTGCACTACGGTATGGATATTTTTTATTTTACGGAAACTGAAAACTTACCTGAGATTAAAAATACTGCTATATAGATTGATTCATGCAGCGATCCTTCATGTTCATGCAAAAATAGCAACAGAAATCGGTGCTGACTCCATCATGAACTAGTGGGATGGTGAAATTCAGGTTATTTTTGTCCTGATTGAAAAACTACTTCAATATGTTTTGGAAGTTCAAAGATATCATGTGAATTGAAATACCATGTAATTGCGATGAGATAAAGAAACAACTCTTCCTCCTCTACAATGAACTCCATGACTGAGAAAATCATAAATCGCCGGTACTGCAACGTGGTATAGATTTTTCACTCATCAGGAACCTAAAATACTTTCAGATCATTTCAGAACTGGTAAGAAATTAAGCATCATACAAAAATGAGGTTCTAGAATGTTTTGCATTGAATTTTTTTCTTCTGATATCAGCATCCGGAACTATTGCTCGTATAGAACTACGGAATTATTCAATTACTATTTGAATGACAAATTGAATTATTTTTTCAAAATTGGGTCGCTCCGTAACTTTACGGTAGTGCCAACTTTGGCACTACAGTTTTTGGAAATGTTTTTGCGAACGTTTATCCGCCGAAACTATTTTTAAAATGACGAAAACTTTAGAACTCTGCAATAAATTTACAAGTTTTTAAAACAAACGTGACAGTTTTTTACGATGCAGATTACTATCACACGCAAGGAAGGTCTTTTGAAAGCCACGCGGTCATCGTCAGCGCCAACATATGCACAAGTTTTTGTTCGCAGCGTTTGTCAGCTACGCTTGGCTGACAATGAGATAAAAGTTGCGTGGCTCTGACCGGGCGCTATTTTCCTTGAATGCAACAATGCAAATATGTAACTGATACTTGCTGAGATAGGTAAATTTAGTTGCTTGTCAATATCGACCAATGCAATGTAAATACAGGTCTCAAAAACTGTCAAAGCCAAATATTTGAAAGGTATACTCCTCCGGCGGACGCATTTTCGTCCCGTTGTGTGCACACGATATTTGGTTGTTAGCCCAATAGAAACCATTTTGAAAATATATAATGCTATATATGTACCATGTGTAGATTTCCACACTTTAAAATGTGCGCTAAATGATCTCGAATGTGATTGGTTGAAGTTCAACGATGGTCTTCATTGGCAAAGGACGCGATTGGTTTTCAGAGATGGCTGCGTGAGAACACACCTTATCTTCTTTCATCATGTTGACAGGTCACCCTCCAAATGTTGTATGAGGTATACATTTCAATTGCAAAAATAATATTATTTTCTAAAATTCGTACTTGGCATTTCAAAAAACTATAGGCATATACAGAGTGTTCTATCTAAGTTGACATAGCAGAATATCTTTCAACAACGCATTTGAGAGAAAAATGTTTGAATTGAAAGATTCATGGTTCGAAGGGGACAATATACTGTGATATCGTACTTATTATTCGGTGGACGTTTACAAGGTCATTTGGAGGTAATTATTGCTTTTTTAAGTGAAAACATGTACTTTTTTTTCACAGATTTGGCTTGTACACAACAAAATGAAGAACTAATTCAAAACTGTTTTTCCTACGATATTAATTATTCAAGATTTTTTCATTGCCTTTTCATCCGCTGATATTTCTGCTACTTTCTGATATTTTATGAAGCTTCATGTGCACCGGTCACCATATCTCCGT
Organism: Neodiprion lecontei; assembly: GCF_021901455.1. Lineage (NCBI taxonomy): Eukaryota > Metazoa > Arthropoda > Insecta > Hymenoptera > Diprionidae > Neodiprion > Neodiprion lecontei. The sequence goes on from NC_060263.1 coordinate 10,865,363, forward strand.
TCCAACATGCTTTGAAAAGCTGTTTTCAAAAAAATTAGGATAAAAAGTATCGTGAGCATCATCGGTGGAAAGAGATTTTTACTCGTGTGATGGTCGCCTGAGTAAATAGTTGTCAAAATCGTCTTCATGCCCCTCTAGATACATAATATAGGTACTATTTTGATTTTCTCCATAACTAGAGACGCGGAAGTACTAGGACCCCAAAGATTTGTTTGCAGTGTGGACTGCAAAGATAAATGCTGCATTCACACGAATACGAGTGTGAACGCAGCATTAGCCAAAGCAAGTGCTGTAATCACATCAGTTAGATATTGCCTACACAGAGGGAAAGGAATTTTTGAACCAACAAAATAGACTTTGTTGTACTTCATTCATTTTAATCTAGTATCTCTTATTTGTTTCAAATATAAAGACTTTAATCCAACAATTTCGATTTCGTTAGTTTGTAAGCGAATTCCTTGATTCAATAAAAGCTTTTCTTGCCACGATCGAGTGAATTATTGATTCGGGTGAACCTTTTGATGTGTATCCGAAATTGAGTCAACTAAATATCATTTCATTTGAAGTTTATTTATTGTTTTTCCAAATCGCATGTTTGTTGAAAGAAATAATTAGGTACTTCAAATAAAATAAGTATATGAATCTAGTCAACAAAAAATTGATATCGATTGAATGCCATACTATGTTGATGTAACCGGAGCTTGTTTGGCGTAATTGGTTGAATCAGTTGCACTAATTTGTTTACGAGGTAAAAGAAACACCACATGCTTTGAAACAAGTAGAGAATATATTCATCGTAAACATCAGTATACTAGTACTATAAACGGCCACTAGGCGGTGAACCTTCTCGCTACGATTAACTTCAGAGATATTTATAAAACCGGATAATCTGCTGGGAAGTCAGATTCGGATAACGTAAGATAAATTTGTCATCAGACCTATACTATTACAAACGACGAAAACATAATGTCAAGTTTTGATTCACCGGAATTGATATTGACTACAAATAAACAAAAACTATTGAAACATGTTTGATTTATACTACTACACATAGAACGATAAGTTTCTGGGTGTTACCCATTTAAAGTAAATGATATGATTCAAAGAATACGTTTTGTGAGCTTGAATAACTCTAAAGTTCAATCGATGTAAAAGATTCTTGTAACAACAAATTTCATTACCTGTTTCAATTAATTGGACTTTTGACTCTATAATAAGCTCAATTTCTTTTGATCCAAAAATGTAATACTTTTGAAACAAAACGATTACGATGCTTTTACTTGAATTTTCAAGTTTAATTAAATTAAAAAAAATTAACATTATTGCAAGGAACTCACGCCGTGTTATCTTGAGTAAATTGATAGTCAAAATGATAATTGAAAGGTTTGATTCGGGTCTATATTAAGTTGTCACAAGTACTTCGTTCGAGAAAAGTATTTTGTTGAATTAAGTGAGTATTGTGTTCGCTGAATTTGACTATAGCATTTCGTTGAATTAAACGAATATCGCTTGACTCAAATGATTGTTTCCCTCCGTGTATCCGCACGCGCACGCTCCACATGTTTTGAAAATCGAACTTCCCGTGTACACCTTGAAAAAGATATATTTAGAACGTTCGTCACTCTGTTGCTGTTCCGACTCTATACTTTTATCATTCCTCCTGTATACCTATGTATTGTTACACCAGCAGTACGAGGTATATAAGTTGCACAGTAGTGCTATCAACTACTACATAACAAAATGCTCCAATAATCCTTTAGAAGTTGCTTCATAAAAGAAAAAGGACTTGAAAAATCAATTTTTTTCAGTTTAAAAATTTAGAACAAATGTAAGCCACTTTCTGCATGTGTTGCGAAACAACTTTTACTTTAGGTAAAATTTGTCTACATGGTGATATGAATGTGTAAGCAACAGCTTGCTTAAATTTTAACTGCTAACATTTTAATGAATTTTACAATATCGGGTCTCACTTCTGCTACAAAAATTTCACCGCTCGAAAGTTACCAGCATGCAAAATGTGACGAATTATAAGCATTCATCACTGAGGGTAATTACCTGATTTGGAGATCATATCACTCATATATAAATGTTATGATTCAATTTATTTGTAGCTAAATACTTTAGATAATTGTTTTGAGTAATCTTGAGTCAATGATCAAATTAAATTATTTTTAGTTAAATGTAACACACGCACTCTTGAATACCGTTGTTTCTCTGAAATGAAATATTTGAGTGACCCGTACAATAAACTAATTTTCCCTGCTCGTTGTGAATCGACACACCCAGCTCAATGATGTCAATGTCGCATATAGAAATTAATAATTATGAATTGAAGTTGAAATGATCAAAATACCAAATTTTTTCGTAATGACTAAGCTAAAGAAAAGAAAGGCAAGGGTTTGAAGTTAAGTTGAATGTAGTTTGATTGTTTTATGAGAAAATATGCAGTTATACAAAATATTCATTGTCGACAATTATCTGTTACGTTTTGTAAGTTTAAACATGTGACTTATCTTTTTCTTTATCTGTTTGTTGATGTTAAAGTTCTTGACTGTTCGTCGAACATCGATCTTCGAATGATCTGAGAATTTCTAACTTGTGACAGAAGTCTGTGCTTCGTCGCGGCTACGGGTCAACTGCCCACTCACCGTTTACGCTGGTCCGGCACTCACACGTATACATATTTAACTCGTGTATGAGATATTCATTCTCTTGAAAATAAAGAAAACTACTGGAACCTGACTTATCACCAGGGTCAGTTCATCTATTATGTGTTACAAAGATGTAACAATTTTCTTGCGACTTAATTCGGTGAGCAAAAAACTTCTAGTTGATTGGTAATCTGTTTCTTATTCCGTTAAATTGTCGGTTTATATGAGAAATTAATTCCCAAACATACGAACAAACTGAATCATGAAAAAAATTGTTTTTTCTAAGGTAACAAAATTTTCCGTATGAAATCACAAGAATTCGAGTGAAACTTTAATTTTGAGAATAACTCGGAAAAAATTGTCAAAAAGGAATAAACTTTGAATAAAAAATGAATCGATAAATAAACCATGGAACTCTATAAACAAAATGCAGAAGAATGTGTATAATGGTATAGTTCAATCAAATTTTCCTCTCTATACGTGATTTATACTGTGTCCCCGTGTTTACACTTTGCGTTGAAATTGACTATTGAAAACATGAGAATAAACTAACTATGTGTCATTTAAAGACTCCGCTATTGTTGCATTTCACGGTCAATAAATACTACATCTATCTGTTTATTTTGATATTCAAGGTCATTCCTCGTGGAAACGGCTATCGTACTTGTACTGTTATGCTCGTGTGTGTGTTTTGATATAATGTACATACGTGTGAGTGTGTGTGCGAGTTTGTTTTTATTTTCAGATTTTTTAGTTTTATTCTACGTTCGCCGACCATTGTTAACGTAGTAATAAATACCTTTATATGTCGGTGGATATAATGTTATGTGAGGTTTTAAGGCCACAGTGTGCACAACGCCACTAATGACCTAGTGAGAAAAGGAGAAGGGGGGGTGCGGTGGAAGGGAATATGGAGGGTCGAGGGTTATAGTCGATGTTTCCGATCCGTGACTAAAGAACTTAAGTGATCTTGAATCCCGGGTCTGGAGTACCAAGTATCAAGTCTTGAGCCACTGAATCCGGCCCATGGCCACGCGTATTCTGACGACCACTTCTGCCATTTTATTTCCGCGTTGCGTCACACAACCATTTACTTTTCCGGTGTATACGAGAATACATGCATACATACATCCATACATACAGAAATGCATACATGCATACATACATTCATACATGTATACATATTCTGTTCGGAATGAAGCGACGCGCGTCGAATATTTCGAATCGGTGATATCGATGCCTTTCCTTATTTGTAAGTATTATACAGCACCCGTGAGACATTGAGCTAATTTAGGTCGCTGCAAGCATAACGGCGTATTGTAGCCGTTTATAAATCAGGTAGGTAGGCATGAAGTAGTTCCTTAATGATAGAGGCTTACCATTAGATTATTACCATCCATCTGTCAAGTCGCCGAGGCTTCTGTGACATTGCTTTTTTTCAATTTTGCTGTGAAATCTAGAAAAAATAATATAGGCTTAGACAGGACACCAGGACATTTAATTCTGATTGAACACAAGAAATTTTTCTAATTTACTATCTCACAGTATTGAAAACATCGGTGTTTCAACGAAAGGTATCATAAGCTAACGATCAAACCAACTAAACGTCTCAAACCATGGTTTCACTTTTAATTTATCTTTCTCCAACAATCTTACAACGATTACTAATTGAGTTAAAACTGCGTATGAATTTTTTTTAATGCAAGTAATGTTGTATTTGAGTGGCTTTAGTGTAATGTTAGAGAGAGTGGTTCTCATTAAAAATAAAATTGAAAACTTCTACCCGATTGCGGCAATTATTTAAATCTTATCATGTATACTTCGTGACACACAAACCACTTATTATTGATCGAAACCCGATGTAAACACCATTTTAGTTAGTTTCTTAAAAAAACGCTAACCACTTTGATCGGGATTCGAACCAGGGACCTCGCCTTATTTAGAATACTACCCATCTAGTCGCATACACCTACCCGCTATATGCTGAACTATCGCACAAGCTTTCCGTAAAATTTTTCTCATTTATTTTGTAGGCCGTATTTACCTCGATGATGAAAAGCTAGAAAAATGTATAGGTGCTAATATGTTATTAGTATTTTAACTATATATATTACCGGGTCCTGACGAAATCCACCCGCTGCTCATCAAGTGATGCTCATCTTTTTTTTGTACCTTTTTTAAAAAATTAGTTCAATTTATCGTTATCAGTTGATATTTTTCCAAATTTTTGGAAACATTGTTTTATTACACCACTATTTAAGAGAGGTGACGTCGCTGACGTAAATAATTATCCATCAGTAAGTGTAATATGTTTGTTAAATTACGACTGCCTGGTTTTCGAATCCTTTACACATTATTTGCGCAAACACATTATTCTAGAGTAACATGGATTTTTCTCAGGCCGGTCCACTGTATTAAACTTGTGTGTTTATTCGGAGTATTTAACTAAGCATTTAAATAAAGGTAATGTGGACTCTGTATACACTGACTTAAGTACTATCTTTGATGTTATTAATTTTGATTTAGTCCTTCGTAAAGCATCTCCTTATAGCAGAGACAGTAAACTACTTCAATGGGTTTCATCATTCTTAAAAGGTTATATTCAATTTGTTAGAATCAAGCAATCCATATCGAAATCTATTCATATTACATTCGGCGTTGGTCAAGGTACTCACCTTGTTCCACAGTTTGTTACTATTTTTATTAACGACATTCATTCTGTAATAAATTCTGTGAGAACTTTATTCTTCGCTGACGATGCTAACATATTTAAGGCAATAATGAATGTCACTAATAAAATATTGTTGTAAAAAGATTTAGATGCTATTTTAGTTGGTTCATCAAAAATGGTTTATAATATGCAAAATAAATAAATGTTTTTGTATTACTTTTGGTATTCGGGTTCTACAATCTGTATATAGTTCATATAGATTGGGCAATTCATTCCTCAAACAAGTTTTTGAAGCAAAAGATCTCGGTTTCTACTTTGATTGTAATCTAAATGTTGACTAACATATTAAATATATCGTCTCTAAAGCTATAAAACAAATCAACTTTATTAAACGCTTTCCTAAAGGCTTCAGTAATGTACAAACCCTTAGAATACTTTATTATTCATTTATTTATCCAATGTTAACTTACTGTTCTATTACCTGGAAATCTCATACAAATACAAATATTTACAAACGAAAAATCAAATCACTTATCCTTGCGCTTTGTAGCTTTCAATCCCTCGAGTGTCAGTGACACACTTATGGGCAGAAAAAGTTGTGCCACTTTTGTGTCATGACACATATGTGGGCATTTGAAAAAAAACTGTTTCTATTATATCGATTTGACTTTAGTTTTATTAACCAACGTTTTTGACGTCGCTGAATCCGAATCTAGAATCGAATTTCCAAAATTCAAGATGGCGGATCCAATATCGTAAGCAAATTCGAAAACATAGTTTAATTTCGACAAACGTGAGTATCTTAGAGTTTTTGAAGTCGCTGAATCTGAATCTGAAATCAGATTTCCGAAATTCAAAATGGCGGATCCAATATGGCACGCGTAAATTCGAAAACTAGTTTTATTTCTCTGAATGTAAGTACCTTGAAGTTTTTTAGTAGCGGCTAGGTGGTTTGGTGAAGTAAGGCTCCGGTCAAGCATCTCTAGATACCAGGTTCGATTCCTGGCTCCGTCGTTAATTTTTCGAATTCACCAGTTCTCAAATTTACATTTTTTCAACAAAATTCTCTCGTAGATTAATGAATTGCATATCCGCATCTCATTTATTAGACGGCATTGCTGTCTTACGGGCTTCTCATCGGAAGCAAGGATTCAAAGAGGATAAACATAACATCTACACACTACAGTCTCCTTATACATCGTGCATGCAGAGAAGAAACTTCTTACTCATTATTAATAACCTTTCCAGAGCTTTATTCAAGTATAAATAGTTGTTTCTTGAAAGTTACACTGCAACACCGTTCCACCTAATGCTTATATAATATGGTACTATATCTTTTTATTATGTGCAAGGATATATGTCGTTAATCTTTGAATAAATAAACAAATAAACCAATAAATGTCTAAAAGCAGTAAAACAGTGAATAATTCAGTCAATAGAGCGTATGCTCTCAGTCAAAAAATATTATTTATTCATATTATTACATCATTTATTCCCGTACGCTCATTTGAGAAAATAAGACGTAAGTAGTGCCATCGGACGTTTCTGGAGTCGTGACTACGATCACGTCCGCAGTGTTGTAGCAACACGTCTACGCTTATTGTTTGGTTAGACTACTACGTTTACAATTTTCTCGACTTGAACTTCCCATTACAGGTGTTACAAGAAGTAGTATCAGATATGCGTGCGGGTACGTGACCCTCGCAATTGTATTTTTCTCACCCTCGCATCGTTCGGCCGACAAACTACACTCATGCGAGTCACGTACTTCACTCACTGGTATCATAAATGACTATTTGTTTCTTAATTTATTTGAACGTAGGAAGAGAATTTCAAGTAGATTTTGTTACTTAAGAAAAGGAAATACCTCTAGTTGTGAGAGATAAATATTTATTCCTGCTTAAGAATATTTTATTTCAATTAAATGAACAACACGTTGCACATGACTGACGTTTCACATGACTGTTAGTAGTGCATATATGAGAGTTCTGGACCACACAATGGCGGGCTCCTCCCTAGCTCCCCCCTCGACCCTCGGCCCACATACACACACACGCACGCACGCACGTACGCACGCACGCACGCACGCACGCACGCACGCATACAGACACACACAAATACGAAAATAAATAAATTAATTAATTAGTACAATATAAAAATGAAATAAATGAAATGAATAAAATTAATAGAATAAATTAAATTAATAAAATAAATAGAATAAATAAAATAAATAAAATAAATAGAATAAATAGAATAAATAGACTGAATAAAGAAATAAGAGAGAGAGAGAGAGAGAGAGGGAGAGGGAGAGGGAGAGGGAGAGGGAGAGGGAGAGGGAGAGGGAGAGGGAGAGGGAGAGGGAGAGGGAGAGGGAGAGGGAGAGGGAGAGGGAGAGGGAGAGGGAGAGGGAGAGGGAGAGGGAGAGGGAGAGGGAGAGGGAGAGGGAGAGGGAGAGGGAGAGGGAGAGGGAGGGAGGGAGAGAGAGAGAGAGAGAGAGAGAGAGAGAGAGAGAGACTCTCGGATTATGGCATCAGGAGGCAGCTGTATATTAAGAGCCGCTAGCAGTTTGGTCGATATTTCATCTGGACGCTTGCGATCACCACCATCTCGAATCCCTGTAATAATTAGGTGGTTCGCAACTTCATTGCATGCTACCCGCAACAACATAGCCTCATCAGTAGGCGCCAGCACACCAGTCTGCCTCATGGCAAGCTTACTTCCAATTTCACTAATCTCCGCCGAATGGCGAGACGCTACCTCAGCCAGCGAATCAACATCTTTCTTTACCTCTGTTACGGTAGCATTGACAGTTTCGAGACCTGATTTGAGAGCTACATTATCGGCTAGCATGCTGTCAAATTTTCCTCGAAGATCCTCGACAACCGTTACGAACGTGCTGACCTTGGCCGCTGTGGCTTCAAACGCACCAAGGCGAGTGTTCATAGTCACGAGTGAAGTTGAAATTTTTTGAATTTCTGCTCCAATAGCGGTTGTCTCATCTCTCGTGCAAATTGGGCAGCAGCTACAAACACGATCTGTCGCAGCCCTGCTAGTTTCGACTTGAAACCGTATTTTGAGACAAATAGCATGAAATGAATGTTTACATTCGTCGCCTGTGGTAATGGCACTACTAGGGACATCTATAGAAGCGTAGTACAAAGCACAGTTTGGAGGAGCCATACTATCAGCAAGTTGGTATCACAGATTGGTATAAATAGACGTTTATAGATAACACGAAGGTAATCCCAAAACAGTCAACAGTCAACAAAGGCTGCGTTCAACCTCACTAGTCTGACACTGACACTGACAGCTCCAGAAAGAAATGACAAAGTCTAACCGTCCGTGAAATTTTAACGGGTTATAATGCACTGTAAGTTTCAATTATTTAATAGCCGCACTACAAGGCGCAAAGAGTTTTATACCACTTAAGAGCCGGCACAGCGCGAACCGACCAATACTAGACAGACCGAACTCACTAAGATAAACTCAAAAAACGGCCAGAAAATGTGACGAGCGATAACAGGTACACGTTGTTCACCAAGCACCAAGTTCAAGAGAGAGAGCAAGGGAGGGAATGATGCTGAATACTGAAAAATTGAAACAAATCGAAAAACTTCGTTATCATACTAATCAAATGTGATAATCATTACGGAAATTGAATCGGCATTCGCAGTATCGTAAGAGGATTGGTGTAACACTATGCACATTCTATAAAGTACACACAAAAGTAGAAACTCGTTGAAGTCTTCGGGTTTTCGAATGAACTCCTTTTTTTACGACTCACTTTGTCAAACACCTGTTTCTGCACGAGAGATTTTTCAAAATGCTACAGAAGTTTCAAACAGCTATTCGGATTTGTATGAAAAGAGACACGCTCACCCTCCACCAAGCTAAAACCAATCAGCCAATCGTTCATGGTGTGTACGCCTCGTGACATACAGGCAAAAATGTAACGCGACAACAGTATAAGCTGGGAAAATTTTCTCAAGAGATCGCTACCTGCTTTTTTGATGATCAATTTTTTCCCATCACATGCTCCATGCTAATATGGTTGGGGGTATGCAGGCTCGGACTTGTTCGCTATAAAGAGTCATAAACCGCAAAACTGTATGTGCACAAAGCAGCCGGTCAAGAGTCGACAAGACAAGATTTTTCTCACGCCAAACACTGCTCGCTACCTGCTTTTCGTTGACCGATTTTTTTCCCCATCACATGACCCAACGGTGGTTGGGGGTGTGCAGGTTTTTGATTTTTGCTTAGCCACATGAACAGCCATATTGATCAATTTCACAACCTCTCCCCACTCACAATCCTGGCTCGGTAAACACACCGGCTTGCAACCCGATGCATGCACATTTTTTACACGTAAACTGTGAATCGTCTAAGAATTACAATAAAATATTCAATAGTACAAAATATCTCCACATTCTCCTCCCTTATGCATACAGGTGTAACATATCATCAGCAATAATAATGATAATAACAATAATAATGATAATAATAATAACGATAACAACAACAACAACAGCAGCAATAATTGAATCTCCGTACATGCATAGATAATGATCTGGCAAAAATACCGAGTCAATCAAACGATACAAGACGAGCACAAGATCAAAATCAAGACGTGGAAATGCAAACAATAAACGGTATTACGAACAGCACAAACGTTTTAGTCAATCAAAATACCATTAAAAATTTCTCAGAAGAATCCCCGAACAAAAAGATCACGACACAACATCGAACCAAATTTTACCAACGTTATGTAACCAAGATAAACGACGCTATGCTTAAAAAAATTCACAGCTAAACCTGAAAATAATTTATAACTAACTTACAAGTTATTTGGAGAGGAAATGAGTTCTAATTCATAGACACAATTAAATATGATATATAACGGGTCGATATATAACCCTTTGTTTTTATTTTAAAATATTAAAAAAATGAGGTATTGGGGGAGATGTTTAGTAATTCGGGTGGTAAACCGCCCACAATGCCTCCGGCGCGTGCCACGCCGGGTGATCCTAATCCTCGAAGGGGCAGCGTTGCCCACACCACCCATCGATCAACCTTCTAATGCCGAAGAAGTCTATGAAATCGTCACCCTGCCATCGGCAGTCGTCAGCTAGCCTTCGAAAATATGCAATTTCGCTTGGAATTTCCACCCCACCTTGGCGGCGTTTCTTAAAATCGTTTATACTGACCCACCCTAATATAACCTATCCTAATCCAAGACTGTCCAACCTAACCTAAACTGATAAAATACTTTCTGAAATGATTTATTCGATCAAGCTTGATCGCTAGCTTCGATAGTTCAATGATTCTTGAGCAATTCGCGGTTGGCGAGACGGCCTCGAGGTTTCTACAACCTAACCTACGTCAAGGCTACTCCAACTTAACATAACCTAACTTGACCCAAGGCACTACAACCCAACCTAATATAACCCATCCCAACTCGAGACTGTACAACCTAGCCAACCTAATATAACTTAATCTTTTGCAGGTTTCCCGGTAACATGAAAAGACTTCCCTTTCCTCTATAGACGGGGAAGCTCTTGGTAACATTCGCTCATTTTACTTGTTCTGTCGTCTACTGGTTCTCATTTTGATACACGTACTACTTCTCATGCAATATAGGTAATGTAACCAGGCTTATTCATGTTTGAAAATACAAATTCAGTAGATTCTAGCGTAGCTGTCGAGAGTGCGATATGCATCACAACATTTTCCAATTCGCATTGTTGTAGTACGATGACATTATGTAAAGCAATAATTTGATTTCTGACATGTCTTTCAGGACAGATTAATTTAGAATTAACGTATGTAAAAATATTCATATTCCTGGCCGTTATAAACATTAACACCATTCAGAATTCCATCAGTTTTACACAATTCATCAACCCTATTGGATACGCAATTTTTATTAAAATCCCTAGGATCAACTTTTCCCCATAAAATCACGCTGCTGCCAATAAATAAGGAAAAATATATCTCATTCACGAATGCGTTGATGGAACAATAATGTGCTTGAGATTCATCGATTCGTTTTGATTTTTATGGCTAGCAGCATCCTTTCCATAAACTTTCCACATATTTGAATGATGCAGATAAACATACAACTCGTAAATTCTGCAATAACCAGACCCAGTTAAGTTTGATGACTGGCAACGACGTTTTCCCCATGAATACGTTGATTGCTGGGAGAAGATAGCTGACGACTATCGATGGCAGGGTAACGATTTCATAGACTTCTTCAGCATTAGATGGCTGATCGATGGGTGGTGGGGGCAACACTGCCCCTTCGAGGATTGGGATCACCCGGCGTGGCACGCGCTGGAGGCATTGTGGGCGGTTTACCACCCGAATTACTAAACATCTCCCCCAATACCTCATTTTTTAAATATTTAAAAATAAAAACAAAGGGTTATATATCGACCCGTTATATATCATATTTGATTGTGTCTATGAATTAGAACTCATTCCCTCTCCAAATAACTTGTAAGTTAGTTATAGATTATTTTCAGGTTTAGCTGTGAATTTTTTTAAGCATAGCATTGTTTATCTTGGTTACATAACGTTGGTAAAATTTGGTTCGATGTTGTGTCGGGATCTTTTTGTTCGGGGATTCTTCTGAGAAATTTTTAATGGTATTTTGATTTACTAAAACGTTTGTGCTATTCGTAATACCGTTTATTGTTTGCATTTCCACGTCTTGATTTTGATCTTGTGCTCGTCTAGTATCGTTTGATTGACTCGGTATTTTTGCCAGATCATTATCTATGCATGTACGGAGATTCAATTATTGCTGCTGCTGTTGTTGTTGTTATCGTTATTATTATTATTATTATTGTTGTTATTATCATTATTATTGATGAAACGATTCACAGTTTACGTGTAAAAAATGTGCATGCATCGGGTTGCAAGCCGGTGTGTTTACCGATCTAGGATTGTGAGTGGGGAGAGGTTGTGAAATTGATCAATATGGCTGTTCATGTGGCTAAGCAAAAATCAAAATCCTGCACACCCCCAACCACCGTTGGGTCATGTGATGGGGAAAAAAATCGGTCAACGGAAAAGCAGGTAGTGGGCAGCGCGCAGTGGTGACTGGGTGGAGGGCTGCAGTGGTGGACCACCGCAGCCATCAAAGAATAAAAAAATTTTATGACAAACGAGTCTGAGCCTGCACACCCCAACCCTCATCAGCGTGGGGCATGTGATGGGAAAAAATTGATCATCAAAAAAGCAGGTAGCGATCTCTTGAGAAAATTTTCCCAGCTTATACTGTTGTCGCGTTACATTTTTGCCTGTATGTCACGAGGCGTACACACCATGAACGATTGGCTGATTGGTTTTTGCTCGGTGGAGGGTGAGCGTGTCTCCTTTCATACAAATCCGAATAGCTGTTCGAAACTTCTCTAGCATTTTGAAAAATCTCTCGTGCAGAAACAGGTGTTTGACACAGTGAGTAGTGAAAAAAGGTGTTCATTCGCAAACCCGAAGAATTCAACGAGTTTCTACTTTTGTGTGTACCTTTTAGAATATACATAGTGCTACACCAATCCTCTTATGATACTGCGAATGCCGATTCATTTCCGTAATGATTATCACATTTGATTAATATGTTAACGAAGTTTTTCGATTAGTTTCAATTTTTAGTGTTCAGCATCATTCCCTCCCTGCCCCTCTCTCTTTCTATCCATTTATTCATTTATTTTATTTGTTTTATTTATTTTATTTATTCTATTTGCTTCCTTTATTATATTTATGTGTTTTTTTTTAATTTGTGTGTGTGTGTGTGTGTGGCGTACGTGCGTGCGTGCGTGTGTGTGTGTGTGTGTGTGTGTTCATATTGTTGAATCCATGTTCTGAATTATTCATATGAAATATCAAGCCCTATCTAGAAATCGGCCTGGCCCTAATGCATCCCAGTTGTCATAATAAAAGCAAATTTTCTCGAATTTTAGGTTTCTAAGTCACTTCTGATCCTGACCTCAAAAACTGTGTTTACTTGTTTTTCTGAAATTTCTCGAGATCCTGACATCGGATTTACATGAGCTAACAACGAAATTGAATATCACAATAAAATACATTGGATTTTATGAGTTTTAAATGTTTTGACTTCAAAGACGAGCTTCGAGAGCATTTTCAAATTTTTAACTGGCTTTTTTGAGCGTTTATGAATTTTGCACCACTATACATGTACTACAAATCGATAGATTTTGAAATTTCCCAGAGGAAGCTTGTGATTTAAAAAAAAATTTAATGGTGCGCCAATAACAAATATCGAAATTTTTAATTTCTTACTTTTTCTCGGTTCTGTTCTGCTCCGAACCGAAAACGAGACCTCATAATTTATAGATATTTTTCAAACTACTACCCGTGAATTAATATAATACACGATGTATTATACGATTCTGTAATATAAATTGAAGCACAGCTAGGTATAGATAGCACCGTTTATAATCTCGGCATAGAAAGATCTGAAAAAAGGTGTATTCAAGAATATCGTTATAGTATATTATGAACACTAGTGAAATAAATATGACACAAATCCTTTGTTTACAATAACTTAGTTTAATCAGATTATGTATAGGTTATACCAATCTAACTAATGTTATTTATGCAGAAAGCTCATACTTTTGGTAGAAAAAGTATTAAGCTACCTTTACCCGTTCTGCTGGATACACCTTTGCTGTGTCTGAAAATGCTTAACGTTGTAATCACGATATCACCGAGCAGCGATGCGCATTCTGTCGGTATAAATCGTAAGCTTTGTGATCACGCATGCTGTATAATCAAATCTCAAGCCCATTTATGTGAATTTATAGGTCATGTTTACAATTATAACTGCTTCAAAGTGTCTGGAAAATTATTCTTTTTCATATTTATGAACAAAAATTGTCGGAGAAAAAATATGTAGTCGTCTACTCGAGCCTGACTACGCCTGGCCACGCGAATTCGTAGTCGAAAGCGGATACGGTTCTACAGAAATTCGAGATATCCGTGTCAATAATTTGAAAAAGTGTATGTTTCCAATTCGCATATCTCATGGATGACTTGAGAATATAAATAGATACATAAAATTACAACATATATCGAGCAACTGATTTTCAAAAAATTAAATTGGGTCATTTATGAGTTTTTCCCGAAAATGATGGATTTGGAAGTTGTAAAAAAAATTTTGAAAGGTGCGGTTCGAAAGAATCGATAAAGGGCATAGCCGGGTAAGCATGCCAAAAGTGCCCCCGCTCGGAATGGATTCTGCAAGTAACCTTCTATTTTCTATTGATGAATGATTGACCAATACCAAATTTTAGCCTTCTAACTCCATTTTGCTCAAAATAATTACTTTGGCTAAAGATAAAAAAATTGTGTGCCCCAAAACATTGGGCATCTCGGTTTTAGGGATTTCCAAGCCATCTGGTTTTCGTCATTTACTCGAGCGGTCTCGTGGAGTTTTCGCCAAGTATCGTATTTTGGGGAAAAGTATCCTGGTTGTACACCCAGGGGTGTAACAAACGCATTAACGGATGATCAAATAGGGCCTCAAGGGGACGAAATGATACATCTATCCTACTTCTCAAGTTCTGAGAGCGAAAATCTGTACTATTCTATATGCAGAACTCATTAGATAATTGATAAGAAAAATCAAATTTATAGTTTGGTCTTATAAATACTTACTTGGACCATTAAAAATAGAAGACCTCGAAATTGTTACGACGATATTTCATTCGTAATTCGCCTGGCTCAATTTGATTCTACATCTGATTTTCGTCACTGCCGCATGCAAACCGAAGCGAGTGTGGACTGGGACTGGGGTTATACTTCTAGAAGGGGGATGTGCCTTGAACATCATATGTAGACCGTTTGACCTAGAAACTAATGCACCCTGTGAATTAATTTAGGTAGAAGTAAATTTCTGGGTCAAAATGATCCGGTGCGGAATCAGGGGCTTAACTTATTCGCATTCCTATCGTGATTTTATAATACCACCATTACTTGCAAAAATTTTTTTTTTTACCGTTAATGCTTTTAAATGATAGATTATTTATGATAAGAAAATTTATTCACTTGTATTTGTTAGCAGATTTATACTTTTCTGCTGTCGTTGAAGACAAATTTTAGTATTATTATATGAATGTTTTATTTCGAATCTTGTAAGTTGTACCGTTGATGATCGTAATCCTCAGAGGTTAAATTTTCTTAACGTTTCAATTGAAATCTGGGATTTTTCATTTTTTATTTATATTTTTAAATTCCTATTATGATCCGCTGCCTATTGCACGACATTGTCCCGTCAGTGTAAACGTGTTTTATCGACTAATTATTTGTTTATTCATGTAGTTCCGTTGTCAATAATGAAGCTTGCTGAGCGAAATTTCATCTTTTCGAACTGCGCGATTGTATTGTTATAGCATTATCTCATGTTGCATTATTTCATTAATAAGCTATAGTGTTTGCTAAGATAGTAATGTTTTATTTGTTGCTAAAAAAATGAAACGTTAACGTATGAAGATATAGTTAATATGCGGAGTATTTGAAATATCTGCAGACAAGGTGTTACGTGACCATCACCATTTCGCATTCACACTCATTCTTCGTCTCTCTCTTTTATTAGAGCTTCTTCAATACGCCAGACTAAACAATCCTTCGCACAAACTGTACACACCTTATCGCCGCTCGTTCCTAGAACTCTGATCATGCACTTTGCGTTCTGCACTCACTCACGCTTCGTTTTGCTCACCCCAAGACACTTCCCACGTACCTTCCAAATTGTATTTGTCGTCTTTACCTCTCGATTTATGCATTTCTTTTTGCAACTATCTAATTATTCGTCACCGCGTATACATCCATTTATGGTCAATAAATTACCAAGTGCTATTTCACCTATGAAACCCATATTCACTTTCAATATCTCAATCAAGAATCCTCTTCCCGGTTGTTCTTAAACGTAAAAGCGAAGTTGAACCCAGTCGCACTGTATTGCTTGTCACTCGCGAATAAACGACCCTCAAGTAATTGCTCAGACAACAAATTCTACAAATTCCTTAGTATTTCAATTTTAAGTTGAATTTTTCTGAAATTTGATTTACTACATTCATTTCAGGTTTCTATGACTGACCAAAATTTCAACATTTTATGGATGGGCAATCATCCAAAGCCAGATGTTCTTCGTAATCTGACACCGCACCAAAAAGTAAATCACTTTCCAAGGTAAAATAAATAAATTTTCAATATTAATAAATATTGCTAACACCGAGGTATACCCCTAAACCTTACGTTTCTCAGATAAGTCTTTCGGCGTGATAGATATTGTTTTGTATTATTGTGATAGTAAATTTAAAAAAATATATATATTCAATTGACGAAATTACGAGATTTAAATGACATAAATTATTACATAGATTATCATTTTTCAGATCTTACGAAATCACGCGAAAGGACCGACTTTATAAAAATATCGAGGCAATGCAGAGGAGCAAAGGTGCGAGGAACTTAGATTTCATCCCACAAACCTTTCTCTTGCCCAGCGAATCGAGGGAGTTATTAACCGCGCATTTCAGGTATCGCGGCCCTTGGATTGTGAAGCCTAAAGCGAGTTCTCGTGGCCGCGGTATTTACATTGTTAACAGTGTGAGCATTGATTTTTAGGTATGATTTTATCCGACCAACTGTTCATAGTATGCATTTGTTAATTTCAGTTGAAAGTATTTCATGTAATAGCTAAAAATATTTTACATACCTACTAATTTATGTGCGAGGCAGTCTGCTGATGCGGCAACTACAGAGTACACGTTACCTGTATGTCCTCAACTCTCATTCAAGTATGAAGAATTCAAGTTGGTACTATTCATCCGTAATAATAGCTATTAATATTTGACTGTTTGTAAAGCATTTCAATAGAGTAATTTATAGTAGATTGAAATCATACCAAAGTTAATATGATTCACTTACAAGGAGAGTATCAGACTTCCGAACTACAGATTCAACTGAAACTTCTACGGGGGTTTCTCTGGCCCGAAATATTGAGCTACTGATGTGTATTTCAACCCATTGGGCTTGCCCTCCTCCGATTTTCGGTTCATCAGGTTGTCGGATATTCGCAGTTTATACTTTACTATGTAATAATATAAGTCAATACCACGTGCGAAATAATGATATATCCGTTTATACTAGAATCTATGAGGACCTGCCATCGCAACTTCATGAGAGGATAATGAAAATTAATATTTCAGGCAACAATAACAACAGGTTTTGTTCATTGGGGCATTCCACTCCGTCAACTGTTACTATATAATCGATCTTGATCGAAGTGAAGAGAGGCTCGATGAATGAAACTACACATCAGAAGCTCCATATTTTTGGAAAGAGAAAAACTAGAAGTTTCAGTAATACCTGTGATCCAGAATTTCTACCTTCGAGATACCCTCCTTACAAGTGTCAGTAGTATTCCAATGCTGTTGGTTTTGTTCCGAACAGACAAATCTGGTTAAAGTAGGATAATCCGACAATAATTCTACAAATGAATACATACGTCAGTTGATCTATCTAAAATATTGTAAGTTGCAACCAAGTGATAATCAGAGACGTGGATGGAATACTGAGATAGGTCCAATTCTACACATTCAGTTCAACAAAGTAAATGTTCTACAGAAGATGTTCTGCAGATTCTTTTCCACACAAAAATCATTCTAAAAATTGCATTTCTGCAAACGAATTTTACATATCAAATCGTGTCATTTATATAATGTGTTTTTATAGTATATCTAATTATACATTGTAGCACTAATTTGTGTTACCCTCACAATCAGATGAGGACTCACCGTTGACACGTTGGCGCGATTCTCTAATTATTCTGAACTACTAAGCTATAACAAAATAATATACGTTGGGCGCCAGACGCTTTAGCGTCGCATTTCAAACAACAATACAAAACAATACGAAAAACAACTAGAGAACCCGTTGTACGGTTGGCTGGGCTCAAGTACTCACACGAACTGGTGAGAGTAGCGGTAGCGGTATTCAAGGCAGCTAACGATAAACATAGAATTAAAGAAATAAAGGATAAACTCAGGCCAGAAAAAAGTAACAGGTCAATCAGTCGATTATATTGTCGATAAAGTTTACACATTCAAGTCAGTCAAGTTAGATGGCAACGATAACGTTAGTTAATAAATCAGACAATAATAGTCCACAGAAATTTTGACAGAATAGAATTCAACGGTAGCTTTAAAACGAGAGACGATAGTTAACAGAGAGAACTGATCGTAGGTCGGGAGAAGCGATATAATGCAAGAATTTACTTAAAGATTTTACGCAATTTCCAAAGAACGAAGCTACGTGAATTATTATTCTGTTAATTTAAAGCAAGAGAGAGAGCTTTATTGCAAATCTATAGATAGCAAAATGACGATAGCTCGTGAGATAATAACAAAGAATAAGACGTTACTATAAATTTTAACTAATAAGAAAGATTGAAATTTATTAAGAATTTACGAAATCGGTAGTTTAGACGAGAGAATAGGACTGACTGTAAAGTACGTGAGACAATTTACGAGAGGATTATTCATAGACGATAGAATTAATGCGTTATAATATTTCGAAATTCGAGAAATTACACAAAGAAATCTTAAAATATAACTTTCGAGAGAATACAAAATTATGAGATAGTGAGAAATTCAGAGAAGGGCTTACAAAATGGAGAAACACACTAAATACATCTTATTAAAATAAAATCAGGGATAATACGCATAACTTAAATCAACAAAAGAATACGGTACTGCAGAAAAATACAAGGAAAAGAATAGAAAGTCAAAACAATACAGGATTGCCAATAGTAATAGGAAAATTACGGTAGTATTTAGTGGCTAAATCTATGCTCGGGTATACTCCAAGGAACTCGTTTTACGATATAATAGGCAAAATATAAATAAAATATAACAGGCGACACAAAGAATAAAATATAATAAGCACTACTAGCACAAAAATTAATAAGAAAGCAAAGTAAAGATAGTTGAGCTATCTTATAGATACGATAGAAATTACAGAAGCGGACTAATAGAAATTTACAGATAATCAGAAAAGTTCACAAATACGAAAAAATTACTTATTCGGTAGTTACGAGGTCGCACAAAGACACGGAATTCATTAATTATTGAAACCATGTAGTCACACGGTGGCTCAATGCAACTCTAAGCCGTGGACCATGATTCACACAAAACTGGCATCACACGATGCAACCAAGAAGGATAAACAGGATAAGAACGAAAATAGAAATTGTGAGCAACTTCGTAACGATACAATACAAAGATAGAAGTCTTACCTTAGACATCAGGCACACAGCATTGAATTTACCTAAAATAAAACTTATTGAAAGCAAAAGAAAAGGGAAGGAGGAAGGAAGATAATATAATTTAGAGGAAAGGAAGAAGCTAACGATAGTGCAAAACGATATAGGGTGGTGGATAAACGGTAGCGAGAGAACAAACTATAGAACGATGGTAGCTTAATCAGGAAGAAGGGAGCAAAATTAACCGAAGGAAGCGTAACGAGCAAGGAAGAAACGAAGATGTGTCCTGGCGGGTCGAGCGTAGATAGACGGAGATCGGAGTTCGGCTCATCGATCTCGCCACTGTCGTCAGGCGATCCTCCTTTCTTTCGATCGGTCGCTTGTTCCCCACCATAATTAGGTCATTCTTCTATGGCGAATATCGGTTACGACTTGGTCGTACGTTTTCGAAGTTTGCCTCTAGATGCTGCGTAATGTGCTGCCCGTGATTTCATCGTTGACACCAACTCGTACAAATTTAAAATAGTTGCTTCCTACTGTCCAGATTGCCTATCATTGGGGATCCTTTTGACAGAGGCATGACGCAGGATGCCTCCCGGTCAAAGTTACCGAGTGGAAGGTTACGACTGACTGTGACTCGTATGTTCGCTTCCACCGGTTTCGTCGTATTGGCAGTGGCCAGTTACCCACGATATATCAAGGAGACCATACAGTCACACGGCGGCTTAATGCAATTCTAAGTCGTGGATTATGGTTCCGTTATTTAACAGTTCCTACTGATAGGAAGGCTGCGTCGATCCTCGGAACGAGGGCTTTATCAAACTGGACGTAGTACTTTAGGGGTCGGTCCGGCCCCTGGCCGGTAAATCGGAAGATGGCAGGCTACGGTCTCGCTTGTATGCCATCCTTACGGCATCCGGGAAAGCGGGCGACTCATTTCTCGTTGAGAAGTTGGTCCCTCGGCTGTCGGGAGAACTTTACATCCCTGAACGCCGGCAGTCGAGGTGGTAGGAGAAGTTCGGATGGATGCTCGCCCAGGTGTTTCAGAAACACACCAAGGTAGCCAGTGTAGTCTTATTAGACCGTCGCGTCGGTAGACGAAGTCATCGAGAGCCGGGAACGGTAATTATCGGTAGCTGTTGATCCCTCGGTGGTCGGAATCGTCGTCCTAGTACCTTGTTTGCTTGCGCGGGAGCGCGAAGTACAGAATTTTCAAAGAAAGCGTTAGTCACTGGTAGTTATTGTATATTTTGTATTGAGTTCCGTTGGAGTACCCCGCTAGAGACGCGTTTTCCGGAGGTTTCTTTCAGTTTTGTGCTCTTGTGACGGGTGGCTCTAAAACGCCACGTTACAATACATATGAGTCTTTCTACCTTAACCCTTAGCGGCCACACGGGGTAACTAGTTAACCCAGGCTCAAAAGAAGTGAAATTAGAGGTCTAAAACCTTTGAAATTGATACAAGTAACGACATCTGTGGGTAGTAGACAAGTGTGATGAAAATCATTAGAAATGTTGAAGAACTCCTCAATAAACATGAAAAAATCGGTTAGAAGTCTTAAAACATCCATATATGTATATGTCTTTTACATCTAGGTTTTTCAGCGTAGGGTAATGAGTTACTCCATGCGGCCGCTATGTGGCTTGGCTGAGGTGTGGCCGCTAAGGGTTGAGTGAGACAATTCATGACCTCGATGTTTACGGTTTCGCTATAATTTCATTAACGGAATCTACAGAACAAATAAATTCGTCATAACATTATAAAGAAATAAATTTTCGTCCCTATTTTCCAAGTTACACGAGGGCGAAATTCAGGAAAAAGAGCCAAAATCGAAAACACACTCCCGTTCGAACGGACATATTTTTAGTTGAAATCATTCTAGAGGTTTCATCCAAAGACCATTTTGAAGCTATTAACTTACACTATTATTATATATTCACTTAATTCTGCAATAACGAACTAGTTAATTTGTTGTAAACAAATATGATATTTAAAATCGGTTTTTAAAGCGAGAACACTGCTTAAAATTTCCAAAAAATAGAAGAACATTTTTAATTAATTCTTTACGAAACTGTAAACTTACAGAACGGAAGTCCTATGGAAACTGTGTTAGAATTATTTATTTATAAGCGTCGATGCACGCTGACGATGAGACTCTTAGCTCGGGTACATGTTAGCCTGAGGAAGCATTGGTGGGCATGAAAATCTATATTTAAAGAAAAAAATTGACCATATCAAAAAGCAATGTATATCATATCAGTTTATTGAAAATTTAACCAACAGTAATTAAATCTTAGTCTTAAATCTTACGTCAAGAGCACCTAGTCACATTATATTATATATAATATCTTAACGTTATTATATTCGCTTGGAATTAGTGATTTATTGGGAAACAATGGTTTCTAGTTTTCGGCGTCAGAGTACTTCTTAGCTATTAATCAATTTATTTCTTACCAGTTGCAAAATACAATGAAATGCCAATGTACCAAAATCTAATTTAGCTTCCTCGACACGGAGATGCAGAGCTGCTGCTTTTCTTTCGTAATGGTTTCTAGTGGAAAAATTCTGAACTACCATTTTAAATATATTTCTGCCCATAAAAAAATATTTTGTGGTGTGTTAATCGATTTCACCAAGGGCGTTATGGTGGCTCAGGAGACGTCCTTAAAAGACTTATCAGCTAAAGTAACACTGAAATCCCTGCAGAAATCACTACATACACCACGAAATATTTTTTAATGGCTGCTGGATAACAAATATATTGAAAAAGGTACTCTGTAAGTAGTACATCAAGGCGGGTTCCGAGTACCAACATCTTCTTTACCGACCAAGCCACCTAGCGCATCCCAGACGCAAACCCGTGAAGGTTACCACCACTCTCGTAAGATAAAACGTGCTCTGCCGTACCGACCTGAGGTTGAAAACGTGCAACCTTACCGACAGTTGTATCGGTCGACGGTAAAAATCGCACTACCTTACCAACAATTCTTATCGATCGAGGGTCAAAATCGTGCTGTTTTACCGACAATCTTACCGACCGAAGGTCAAAGTCTTTATGTTGTGCTCGTCTGCCAACGGTAGGGGGTGCAGCGGGGGCGAGAACTTTCTTACCGTCCCGCATTCTTTTCCCACGATAGGACTGCTAATGTGTAACATTAACCACTTCGAATTTCTTTCCCATGTTAGGACTGCTGATGTTTGACATCAACCACCCCACATTCCTTTCCCACGTTATCAACCACGCGACATTCAAAAATTAATGGTTCTGAGAATTGTTTTTTTTATCAACTCGGATATCGCTGATGGTGACATTCCAAAATTAATGGTTCTGAAAATTGTTTTTTATCCACTCGGATATCGCTGATGTGTAACATCAACCACCTCACATTCCTTTCACACGTTATCGACCACGCAACATTCCAAAATAAATGGTTCTAAGAATTGTTTTTCACTTACTCAGATGCCGGTTTGATATCAACCATGTGACATTCTTTACCTCCCACCAAATTTCAAATTATGTGGTGAGG
Organism: Neodiprion lecontei; assembly: GCF_021901455.1. Classification (NCBI taxonomy): domain Eukaryota; kingdom Metazoa; phylum Arthropoda; class Insecta; order Hymenoptera; family Diprionidae; genus Neodiprion; species Neodiprion lecontei. The sequence continues at coordinate 10,888,502 of NC_060263.1, forward strand.
GAACGTTATATAAGTCTAAAGTGAAAACTTCATCGCGAGTCTGAAGCTGTTCTTTTTGCAAATGAGAAGTGCTCTGGAACAACAACGTGAATTAGAGAAACGACTAGCAGTGCTCATCAAGAATATTGGAGAAGTAAAACATCTGCTGAAAATCAAATCTGACCTCAATCAACTCGCAAGAGATTTTGAGCACATACAACTCGACAGTAACGATCACGGACTTTTCAAAATTGAACGAAGTCGCTCGCCTGGACACTTCTGCCCTTGAAAAAGCTTTCGGACCTCGAAGTATACTTCGAATACCGAGTCAGCGGCGTTCGTCGGGTTGAAACGAAATTTGGTGATAAAATTGTTCTGGACTTGGAGGACTCTTTCACGATTTTTCTACCGAACCGACTGACCAAGGCCCTTCAAAAAGATTTGTTCGAGAAGGTGACGACAGCCAGTAAGGAGATACGGTCGCATCTACGCTATCTTGGCGTACCGTACGGTCAACTTGAATTCGTATACGTATAATCTGAGTATCACATTCAAATATCCAGTGTCTTGTGGAAGTCTTACGTTCAATAAACCAGAAAAAAAAAAAAAATTGAAATTATGAATATTTTTTCATTTACCGTTAAACCATCCTGTATACCTTGAATCCTACGTCCGTTTTGTACCCTGTAATTGTAACTAGAATTAGGTCTCAAAATCTAACAAAATGTTACTCAAAATACCACTAAGCAACGATGGAGGGTTTCAAGCTGCGTTTGCGTCTTGTAACTGTAATGTGAACTCTACTGACTCTACAATGAATTTTAAACGGGTTCAGTCCACACTAGAGTGCAAGGTCGACCGATAGCTGCGGTAGTAAACATTCTGAGCCAAGGATCTGCGGTGTTGGGTTACTATCGCTCTAGGAATGCAAAACATAACTCGGTTTGAGTACAGCTCGGTCAAGGATGGAGAGCAAGGTTGAATCTTACATAAGCTTTGTATTGAAAAAAAATTCTCTCTCAAGAGCTGAGGTGAAGGTGAAGGTATAAAATTATTTGATGAAAATTTCATTCTTTAAAAAACAGTTTTATTGAGTACAATTTTTAGGGTACAGTTGACAATTACTTCACAACGATAGTACAATAATTTCATTTAACAGTATCATAACCAGGATGATATATTCGCCAGGAATGCGGGACCGTTCTTGTAGACGCTTCTGCACAGTAACACAAATCGTACACCCTCGCCATCCGAACAGTATGATGATTTTGTAGCCAATTTTGAAGTAGCAAAACGTTTTGTGCTGCACATATTGAGTTGGGTATTGTATGCACGTCACATCTTAGAGACATAGGTAAAGTTTTTTGCAAGGTTTGACGCGACGGACAGTCAGAGTCCAGCATATCGATGATTTGATCTTTGGAGACATCTTTGAGCGACCAATCTCGTTTTTCTTCTTCTTTTACGTACACGGTTTCAGCTTTGCACAACCTGTCTTCAATGGTCCACTCAACTTCCTCCAACGGTATGGTTCCAAAGCTTCAAGGTAGACCGTGAAGATCGCGTTTTAACCTATAATTTTGGCTTTTGTATTTGACGTCCATACAATCCCATTCGTAAGGTGGCTTGAAAAAACATTGATGGAGATGCTTCAGAGTAGATTGAAATTATAGCCAATCCGTTCAATGTCAAGGTATTGTTGAAAGGTCTACGAAAGCCTTGTATATCAGCGATAAGCTTCATCTTTGAACTGTGCGAGATGGTGGAAACGGGTCAACTTTTATACCAACTTTTTCACCTTACCACTGAGCGGGTTGTATTCGATAATACGATCGTGAACAATCAAGCGGTACGCCGATGTTTCAGCGAGAAATTTGGCTTGAGCTTCAAATTCAAGACAGATGTCGACAGGTCTGTACTTCGAAGATTCGTTTTGTTTTGAACGGTCGATAACGAATAAGGGGACGTCTGGATGGAATTCACTCTTTGTCAACAACGGCTCGGGGTTCTTGTCGTAGTAGGTAGCTTGGGAGTTCGCGTACATCTCGTACAGGAGCGCGTACAGATTAGGACTCATGCTGAGGTTCAGGTTACCGTAGAGATAAGATTAAGAGTTTAAAAATAGCTTGACGTCCGTGATATTGCAATGATCAAAAGGACTTGCGTTCTTGCCGGTCTTGTTCTTTCGACTTGTTTGGAAACCCAAAATGACGTACCGAGGTTTTTCAAGCTGAGTGGAAGTTTTCACAGTCCAAACGTGTTTCGATGTTGTACGAAGTAAGGGATATTCGTACAATTCCCAAATGCGAAAGCTCATCAAAATAGGCGGATCTTTCTGAATGAAATTCAGTGGGTCAACTTTTTTCTGATCCGCGAGTTTCAAATACGCTATTAGCCATTCCACTGCATTAATAGTGATTTTGAATTCCTCCACTTGAGTCTGCATGATAGCGTTGACGGCAGTTTTTGATCTCGTCAAGATTGACTTATGTTTAGCGTTGACAAAGATCTTGCAGTACTCTTCAGCGAAACCCAATATCATGCTGAGCTGTATGAATACGTCAAAATTACCCTCGGCATCGGTTAAGTTTTTCTTCTCCTCTACATCAAGCCATCCAGCGTTCTTCATCAGCCAAGTCTGACCAGGGTGCAGGGAAGCGTAACCCTTCATGAGACTTGTCAGGCCAACGTTCTTGCGTCCATCAATCTCAACTCCATTAATTTCGTAGCGAATTCCTTCAAAAAAATGACAGATCGCGTTGTTTACGAGCTGTGTGTTCACAGAAGCTGTACCATCAGGTTTGAGGAGTCGTCCATGGATATGTATCGAACTTTTGCTGGGTAATATGCATAAATCGTGATGCTGAACGGTGATTCGAATTCTATCGCTGTTGAAAGTTGACAAGACGTAAGGTTTGTGAGCGTAAATCTCGTAATGCGCAACGGATTCGTCAAAGACGACTGATGTTTGAATGTTTAAGATTTCTTCCTACATGGTACGTAACAGATGATAAAACAGCAAAATCGGATTTTTAGTTGTCGGAAATTCCTCTTCCAAAAGGTGTCAGTTTCAAACCCAGAGCTATCAGGAACTCCACGTTTCCAGGTGTTAACGGTTCGAGAATCAATCGTGTGGTTGCATGTGATTTCGCTGCGTAATGTATTATTGTTGGGTTTCATGGCGAGCCTGATATCTGTATTTCTTAGCACGTTCTAAAGATACATCTCCATGTCCTCGATTTCGTAGCTGCCGGTAGGTATGGTGATCACTTCATCAGCTTTGTAAATTTTAATGTGACCAACATCAACGTTGTGAATCTAATCAAAGTTCAACAATTCCACGAAGCCAAGAGCATAACTTTCATCACGAGCAAGTTCGATCGGTGGGAAATATTGTGCCTCGAGAATCGAAGAGGTTCCCGAAATCGTTAACGTCGACGAATCATCCATGACTGCGAGTGGTAGACTGACTTTGATGAATCACGCACCATTTTTATATAGCTCACCACTTACAAATTTCAGACGCAAGTGTCCGCATTCAAATGTATCATAATCTTGGTACCGTTCATGATTGTATTCAACACTACCAACCCAGTTGTATGCAACCCAGTGTAGGACCCCCCGGACCGTCTTTGTCGTCAAGGTTGATTATTTTTCGTGGACCGTTTTTGGGCGTTTCGTTTCGCATCAAAACACCGCGGAAATGTAGAACCTTAAGGATTTTTGCATATTTCAACAAGTCCCAATCAGTCAACATTCGACGTGGAAGCATCGCATCTAGTTTTTTGAAAGATGGAGACCAAGACCTGTTTTGTACGGTTTCATATGAAGCTCTTTGCCCAACGCGATAGCTTCCATAGTTTTGTTGTGTCGTTTGCTCTCTTCCAGTTCTCGTTGAGCAGCACTTGCATCGTTCACAGCTTTTGCTACACCTGCCGCACCACCGGCTTACGCGCCTGTAGCACTAAGTCCAGCGAAAATAGGAATCGAAAACGGTAGAAAACCACTGACTTTGGAAGGTAGCGGTAGGACCCGAGGTGTTCGCACTTCACATTTACCACCCGCTTTTTTAATGGCGTTCTCAGCTTCCTTCAGCGCAGATTCGATAGCTACTTTTGCATCGTTGCTTTGAACCATAGAACGTTTTGCAGCATTTATAATTTTTCCCAAGGTCACATTTTTTGACTTTCGAATTCCCATTCCGAGTCTTGATTTCATTTTTATTGTATTAGCTATTGCCCCCGCGGCTGCCTTCTCACCCAAAGCGTTCTTTGCGAGAACCCATTTCAAGACCCTATCAGCCTCGTTTTTAACTTTAAGATTTTCACGATTCGGCGAGTGAGCAATGTCGTGGTCCTTGCAAGCTGCGTCGAGAAGATTGATTCCCGGATCACCCCGCGCGAGTCTCTTTGTTAATTTTGTACCACGCCCACAGTACTGATAACCAGGTACATGCAATTCAACTGTAAGGCTGTTGATGATTTTATTCTCCAGACTCTTGCTGCGATGTTGCCGCCTGCTGCTTCGTTTACCTCTGTACGCGATCATGTTCGTGCGTTGACTGAAGAAAAGTGCTTCAAAACGGGATATTTATAGCAAATCCGATCAGTCATGTCCGAGATGCGGTTTGAGAAACAACCTACTAACCTTCCCGTGATAAATTTTGGCAAACTTTCGGAGCAAAATGTCAAAAGGCACAAACGGCACGGTGAATTATTCCCGAATAGTGTACGTGCAATATTCTGTGGACCGTCACATTGTGGTAAAACTTATGCGCTGCTCAACCTTATAACCCATCCCAACGAAATCAGATTTGAAAATATCCACATCCACTCAAAATCTCTCAACCAACCGGAACACCAATTATCGAAGCAATTGTTGGACAATGTTGAGGATACAGAATATTTCGCGTTGACTGAGCCTGAGCAAGTGATTACACCGAAAGAAGCATGGTCCAACTCAGTAATCCTATTTGACGATGTAGCGTGCGAAAAGCAGGACAATATTAGGGCCTAGTTTTGCATGGGTACACATCACGACGTTGACTGTTTCTATCTCTGTCAGACGTACGTGCGTATCCCCAAGCATCTCGTGCGTGACAACGTAAACTTACTCGTGTTATTCAAACAAGACGATATGAACCTGAGACACGTATACAACGACCGTGCAAACACATGTCTTACACAGAGTTTACAAGTGTGTGCTCTGCATGCTAGAACGGTGAGAAGTACGTGTTTCTGGTGATCGACAAAGACAGTGAGCTCAACGAAGGACGATACAGGAGGGGTTTCGATTCTTTTGTTAGCCTGGAAAAGGAATAAAATCTAACGTTTTCAAACGAGAGACGCAGGAGCGTTGCAGACTCAGTTGCGTCAACATGGAAATCTCTGAAATTTCCAAGCAAAAAGATGTCCTACTTCAGATCGCTCAAGCAAGCGCTGCGATCCGTCGAAAACACAGATTGCTCAAGTCGGGCAAGGAATCTACGTCTCAGAAATTAAGCGACGTTTTCAAACCAGTAGTACTCCCTTGCAACAACTGGTGAATGTTACAAAAGATACAAAACCTTTAAAACAAGAGGTGGAAGAAATTGAAGAAGAAATAAAGCGTATGAAAAATGAAACGAAAAATGAAACTGTCTTGGAAATGGACGATTCCTTTGCTTCGGCAGGAGATAAAACAATGGTAGAAACACCGGTCGAGAAAATCAAGGATGAGTATTTTGCACTAATGAGAGATGCGAAGACGAAAAGTGAATTGGACAACGTGTAGGGTGTACACAACTTCTCAAACAGACCAATGATTGGTGATTCGTTGATATCTTTTGAGAGTGACTACATCCGTATTGGCGATACGCTTTACCCTAAAACGACGGGTGTGCTGGAACTTTTGTTCAAAAAGAAGCCTGACGATTCTTCTGTGAGCGCTGGAGATCGGGAAAAACATAATCCTCGCAACGAACGCGCATAAAAAGTATTACTCATCCGATGGGGCTGTTCGAAACGATAACAGTTACAAATTCGAAAATGTCATCGCCGAATTGATGGATTATTCCCCATCACCTCCCCGCAAAGGTAAAGGTCCACTTCCGTAAGCTATGATTACTCGACAAGGTGTTGAAATAGAATACGTTTTCTGGGATGATCCAAACGAGTTAGTGGAGCGTCTTCGTTGACTCCCGGCATCTCAGGCAGCGGGAAATCAGAATCACGATCACGAAATAATCTCCATTATCGAAGAGCTACGCAAAGCAGGAACCATTTATTAAGCAGCTCCCATCGTTTTAGCATTCATTATCGAGATGAGCGTCGTCGTCTTTGGACGGCATCTGGATGAAAACACGGCCGCGAGCACTCGCAGTCCTCCGGGTGTCTGATTTCAAATAACAGCGGACGGGCACGTCGATATACGAAACAAGAGACTGTGCGATGTCGCAAATCCCGCAGAGCTGAACAATGCTGTAACTTTAAAAATCTTGAGTCGAAAATTCAACGTGCTGCAAAAACAAATCGACAACCTAGATCAAATGATCAAAGCCTTAGAGCTCACCACGGAAAAAGCTTTGGATACCTTTTACACAGACTATAAAACAGGCAGAGACCTGTCGATTCGAAACGCTGATAACATTTCTCAATTGGACACCTGACTAAGAGCGTTGGAATATGATCGAGGAAAAGCAAGCACTGGTGACGGAACTGCATGAGCCTGCACGCCGGAATTACCCGCATCGACGTGTAGACGTGCGCGGTATCGACTAGACCTGGCAGGCAGATCTTGTTGATATGGCGTCATACGCTGGACGAAACAAAGGCTACAAGTACATGCTCACAGTCATTGATATTTTTCCAAAGTATGGGTGGGCTGTACCGATAAAGAGCAAGTCTGGAAATGACGTTACGAAGGCAATGGAATCTGTTTTTCTTCAAGGACGGGTGCCGAAAAATTTACATCTCGACAGAGGAACGGAATATTACAACTCGAAATTTGAATCGCTTATAACACGTTACGGAATCAAACTTCACTCCACGTACAGTAATTTGAAGGCTTCGATCTGTGAACGTTTCGATCGTACGCTAAAAGGTAAAATGTGGAAACGGTTCAGCATGCAAGGAAGCTACAAGTGGCTCGATGTCTCATCTGATTTGGTTTCGGCTTACAACAACGCCAAGAACCGAACCATAAGAATGAAACCGTCGGATGTCACCGTAGCAAACGAGAGGCTGTTATTACGTCAGGCGTACGGAGGGCTTCGAGCGATACCTACCATATCGGCAAAATTCAAATCCGACGACAGAGTTTAAATCAGCAAATTTAAAAACGTCTTCGAGGAAGGTTACACTTCCAATTGGACCACTGAAATATTCACCAAAAGTCGAGTGAAAAATACTCATCCTGTGACGTACAAGCTCAAAGACTACCGAGATCAACCTATCGCTGGTGGTTTCTACGAACAAGAGCTCCTCAAGGTTGAACATCCGGATATCTATCTGGTGGAGAAGGTGCTCAAGAAGCGTGGAAGAAAAGTGTACGTTAGATGGTCAGGTTTTGATAATACACACAACAGTTGGATAAACGAATCGGACATGTAACATTGAATAAATGAATTTTTTGTAAAAACGTATGTGCCTATTCATTTTATATCCGACACATCACTAGTATCCATCTTTATTTTTCATACAACCGACTGACATATGTATCGTTGTACAATTTTTCATATTTCGGAGCGTTCTCATTCATCATCTCACATAATTATATTTTATACATCATGGTACAGTTGTAAATCTCACAGCTAAGGTGCGGGCTTGCAGCCCCACAGAAGCGTGTCGGTTGTGTTTTGAAACACGATCCGCTTGTCATCATTTCAGCTCAGTGCCACTTTCTGCTGTTCTACGGTGTGTACCTCGTGCTTTTGACTTAATATCAAATGCTGATTTGCAGACGAATTTTCACGGTTCAAAACACATGCCAAATAATCGTTGAAAGTTATTTTTCTCAACGCTGATCCTTTGACACCTTTGGCACGTTTATTGTCTTTCTCATCTCCCAAGACTCGGAATGCGTACAATTTAGCTCCTAATCCTACAAATTCCAACATTATTTTTCCGTTATTCTCATCTTTCATCAAGACGAGAACTTTTTTGTTCGCTAGAGGCATTTCATAAACGTTGTCAAGCGGATAATTACACGTACCGAATTTGTGCAAGTCCCCCTTCATATGTTCGTATACGTCGGGGACGTTAAAATTGTAAATCAAACTGTCGGTATCCGTATACATTAATTTTGCTCGGTTGCCGAATTCCCGTTCAATATAATCATAATGCAAATCGTAGATATATGTTTCAGCCAGATCCATGATGGAGAAACCTGCATACAATGGTTTATTCAACTTGACTTTCGTCTTACTCATTTCAACGATAATTATATCTTTGTCGAAAATGGTGCAGCTGTGAAAATGAAGTTTGGTTATGGTAGCTCTAGCACCGTATCTTCCATCCCATTTTGTGATCAGCCTGACATCTCTATACTTCCTGAAATTTCCATTGTTTTGCCAAAAACTGCGTTGTTCATCAGTTTGTAAAAATTTTTCTCGAATTCGTTCTGAGATTTTTTGCGCAAATCGGTATTCAAATCTATGTATTTTTTGAGCCACGGGGTTAGTCTGAATTTGAGAACTCTGTGAATTTTGAGTAATTTTGAGCCCAATTGTAAGCATTGTTTCAAAACGCCATAGTAAACAACGTAGTTTTTCTCCGGAAAGTAGCGTGGGCGTCAATTTCGGTTGCTTACTATTCGAGACCGGAGGTATATAGTGCTCCGGACACAGTGGTAAATCCTCATGAATTTCATGCAGTTCCCCAGGATATTCCAAATCCACCTCCAGTATATAACCAAACTCCGCATCGTCCGAGATGGTAAGAACGGCGCATTGTCCGAAGTCTGATAACCATTTGAAGCAACTGTATGGCAGAGCAAAACTCATAGCAGCACCGTACAAATTATTAACGTCAAAGTACATGAGATAAGATTCTTCGACCTCAGGATCGAATTCCTCTCCCATGTACCTGTTGTTAGCCTTTGCGTATCTGTTCGAGCACTGTGACACACCACCACGAATACCTTTTTCGATAAACATAACCATATCTATGTCGGTGAGAAGCTCGAGCTTGATGTCGGTACACTTTAACATCGCATCAAACGACAGACCGGGCGCGGTGTAATAACGTAACGGGTCCAGGTTGTACGTTGTCCAACAGCTCTGTCGAAAGTTTTGAAAAACGTCGGCTAGTAAAAACACGTCCGTCTGTAAATACAAGTCCGAATACTCTCCTAAAGTTTGAACGTTAAAAGTTTGCCAAACTTCACATGCATGTGCATAGTCTTCGTCTGATATATCCCGATCATTTAATTTTGAGTAAAATTGTTGTTTGGATGGTAGCCGTCTGTCTTCGAGCTTTGCCCAACTGTCTATATATTCGTACGGGAACACTCTTTTTCTGGTCAATAACTGAAATTTATCTGAGCTACGATAAAATTTTCGTGTGATTGATTTCTGTTCATCACCGAGACACGTTGCCAATTTTTCAAGACTACTGGGCATGAAACGGTACGAATTTACGAATCTAAACTTTATATTTGTCCCCTTGACTTATTTTTCAAAAGAGATGTACTATTCCTTGTTTACGGGTAGAAGCTCAATTCTGCCCTTGAACGATGTAGCCAGTGCTTTCATCAGAAAATGCGAATCCTAACCCGACAGATTGCCAAATAACACTGGGATAATGTGCGAATTTTGGTAATTCAGATTGCAACCTCGATGAGCAGCACCACGGTACTTTCCCGTGAAATGGCAGTGATCACGATGTTTCACGTCTGTGAGTGTAAACGGTTTTTCACAAATATGACACACTGTTGTTGAATGAATTTCGTTGATTTGATTGAAATTGAGCGGTTCCATCGATACAACAGTTCTGAAATAAATTTCTAACGAATGTGCCAATTTCGATAACTCATTCACAAACCATTGAATGCAAGTCTCTCCACGATTAATTTTGAATTTTGAAATTGAATCGTTAACCGCACAATACAGATAGTAAGCTATACTATCCGGAAGATGCTTCTGATAAACTGTTTCATTTTCCCCAAAACTTTCATGTGTGGGCTGCAGTAAACATTCTAGATCTGCGTAAATGCAGAACGGAACGGTTTCTTCATGTTTGAAATTTTCAAATTTTAGAATTATTTTCTCCTCTGTAGGTTGAGTAACTTTGGTTTTGTTTAAATTCAGGCAATATACATCATGCTTGAACAAACACTTTTCAGATTGAAAGTGTAATAGACACCTATCACATAACCAAGTACGACGCTGATGTTTAGAAATTTGAGAACGTGTCAACCGCGATAAATTCCGAATTCGTGCTAAATGGAGTATTGAATTCTTTTCATAATTTTTCATACCATCGTCATCATCATCATCATCATCACTATCATCGCCGTCAACACCTTCAGATTCTCAGACTAAAAGATGAATTGTAGGTTTGTCAGACTTGTTTCGGCTTAAATAAATGGTTACAATTTCACTGCGCTTTTGTTTTTCCGTACTATCTATACCATAAACGTTAATTGAAAGTTTGTTAAGTTTCTCAAATTTTGGAATCTGGTCTAAAGACATTGGAAAATGCAAACCTTCGTATAGTATCAGTGAGCTGAAATGCGGATATGAAGTAACTGGGATTGTTGTTGTCAGCTGGTAACAGAGCTGCGGTGACCGACCATAGAAAGCAATATAAGTCGCTGTTACGGATGTTGACGATAGCCTCCTCATCTTGAATATCTTTGGGTAGTAGTGTGTATGTGAAGACACCGCCTCGTAGTGGCACGTACTTCTTGATATTCACAGTCAAATTTTTTATTTCAGTCAGCGACCAGCCTGAATTCTTTTCCTGGAAATCTTCCACCTTCTTCAACAAACGCTCTGTCGCGTTTTCGACGAACCATTCGTTGATATCCGTTGTCTGGAGGATGATTTCATTTCTTGTATTCAAAAATTTGATCTCTTCCACCGTGTGATCATCTTTTCTAACTTCAAATTTACAAGCCAGGATAACGTTGGCTTACAAGCTCCTGTCTTTCTTTAAAGCGTTTTTTAGTCTCGTCACCGCTAGTACCTTTGCGTCTTCTGGAAATCTCTCCACATCCTCATGCTTCAAATTGCCGATGGATCCAGTTCGAATTCTTCCCTTGAAAGCTGATTCCAAATCTTCCCAAAGACCTCGATCGCTTCTTCTTACTCTCCGTTTACCTTTATTCGATTTCTGAAGACGTTTGAATTTTTCCGCGAGCGCTTTCAAGAGTCCGATCGTTGTGATAATTCTCGTCTTTTCTCCAATGGATGAAGCCTTACGCAAAATTTTGTTCAGAAGCCGAATATTTTGACTTTCAAATTTTATTCATTTCTGAATCTCTGCTGTTGATGATGATTTGTCCAAGATTTTGTACGCCGATTCCATAATCTCGATCAATCTTAACGACTTGGATTCCATCTTGAGCTTTCTCCTCACGTATACTTGACAAGTTGAGACCTTATGATCGTTTGCAGTGATGAGCGTCCTTTTTATAGGGCAGCTGTACGTATGTTTGCGTATGCGCGCGCACGTTTCAGCATTTTTAGAGCGATAGTCACCCAACACCGCAGATCCATGGCTCCGAATGTACTGCAGCTATCGGTCGACCTTGCACTCTGGTCTTGACTGAACCCGTTCAAAATTCATCGTATAGTTCACAGTACAGTTACAAGCCAAAAAGAATGTCACGTGGATGATGTCAAACCGGCATCAGAATAAGTGAAAAACAATTCTTATAACCATTAATTTTGGAATGACGCGTGGTTGATAACGTGTGAAAGGAATGTGGGTCCGGTTGATGTTACACATCAGCAGCCCTACCGTGAGAAAGGAATTCGAAGTGGTTAATGTTACACATCAGCAGTCCTTTCGTGGGAAAAGAATGCGGGACGGGTAACCGACATCCAGGTCGGTAAAAAAGTTCACGCTCGCCGCTGCGCCCTCTACCGTTGGCAAGCGAGCACTACATAGAGACTCTGACCTTCGGTCGGTAAGATTGTCGGTAAAACAGCACGATTTTGACCTTCGACTGATAAGAATTGTTAGTAAAGCTGTGCGATTTTTACCGTCGACCGATACAACTGTCGGTAAGGTTGTACGTTTTTAACCTCGGGTCGGTGCGGCAGAGCACATCTTATCTTACGAGATTGGGGGTATTCTTCAAGGGTTTGCGTCTGGGATGCGATAGGTGGCTTGGTCGGTAAAACAGGTGTTTGTCATCAGAACCCGCCTTGCTGTACCACTTCTGTAATTTTTCACTAAAGACGACTACCAAAGAAAGCAGCTGCGATGCAGCTTCGTTCCGAGAAAGATAAATTAGTTTGTAGTACACTGCTATTTTATTGCATCTCGTTAGTAATTAAAAACAAATCATCAACTAAGAAATACTCGGATGGTGAAAAGTTAGTAGTGGCCGTCGTTTTCAAATAAATCACTAATTCTAAGCAAATATAACGACTTTCAGACATTATATGCATTGTAATGTAACCAGGTAATCTTCATATTACATTTAGGACTGTGATTCACTTATTGTTATTTAAGTATTCAATAAATTGATACGATACGTTGCTTTTTGATATGGTGAATTTCTGACTTTTCATTACCTCTGGTGATATCAGAAAAGCATTGGTTTTGATCGAAAATCACTTTTTATAATTTTAACGAATCTCTACGTTTTCGAACCTCTAGAATCCGAAAGACAGTTTTTAGAAAAATTTTGGTTGCATTTCGGTCGGTCGGTCTGTCTGTCTGTCGCTCTGCTCGAAAAATCAGAAACTGTTAGGACTTGGCAGCCAAATTAAAAAGTTTTGAAAGAAATATTTAAAAAAAAACGACTGAGAAACAAAAAATTTTTTCAATTTCTCCTCAATTAATGTATAAACTGAATAGAGCATAATCGTTTACTTATTGTTAGACAAAGTAATAAGGAGGAAAAAGTATGTTTGTCGGTACAACATTGAAAATCGATTCATTTCTGGTAGAAATGGCAGTTTAAATTAAACGGAACATGACAAGTTTTCATGCCTATCGTTGGATTATAAAATCCTGTAAATTGCAAATTTTCGCAGCGAGCCGTTTTTGAGATCATCGCGGGAGTTTGTCGGACAGACCGATATTTTTGTAGAAATTAGAAAAAGTGATTTTTGACCGAGACCAATACTTTTTTTGTCTCACTAGAGCTGATGCAAAGTAATATATTTCCTTAAAATCACTTACTTGTTTGAATTTCGAACAGAAAAATTTACTTTTGGCACGATGGTCATGTGGCGAGATAGCAGTCTAGTATTGACAGGCAGTTATCAAAGCTATCTGCTAACCTACCCAAGATATGTTTGAGTACATTTGGATTCGATCTCGTTACTACTCTTAACTCAGGGAATGGAGGATCAAGTAAGAAACGGTCTGAGGAAGATGTTCGTTTCAATGTGTAAAGAGCTTACTGAAATTGTAATCAGTTTCAAGTTGTTTTTCTGAATAAAATGGATCTTGGAATACAATATACCGGGAGGATTATTATAAGGTTAACAGCACGAACAATTATAGACCGACAGATGGGCAACTTAGATTACATTTGAGTATAAGTAATAAGTATTAGGCAATGAGTCATCAAAAAGATGGGGAAAGACGTATAACTATCAGGGCACACATAACAGTCACGTTTTATTCACATGTGAAACATTTCCTGTGTGGTATATTCATTAATTTTAAATGAAGTATCATTATGAGCCAAACACTCATTACGTGCATATTACTTGTTCAAATTTAAATTTAATGAAATCAGAATACAAAATAGAATAAATTAAACTTGAAATGGAAACAAATAAAAATTTAATTAGATAACATAAATATAACGAATGATTAGCCCATAATGGTATTTGGCCTCAAATTCCTAACAAAACTAACACGTTTCAAGATATTTTTCGCAAGAAAACGAAACATGACCATTAGGTCAAAATACAAATTTGTTTGTTCAAAATTCAAGGAGATATAATCTCTGTGAATTTCTTCAATGAATACACGGTTCGAGATGCAAAACAAACGTGTTTTGAATTTAGTCAATATCTTTTTGTTCTCACGTTATATCGACTTGAAAATTTTGAGCAGGAAATTGGTTGTGAACCGACGTACAAATTTAGATAGTAATTTGTACAAAAATTGTCAGAAATTAAGCAAATAAAAAATTTTTCTTCAAAAACCTTGTCGATCTCACGTGGAAAGCTCAGCATAAAATCATTCCCAGGACTGATCTCTGTAGAATCTATCCTGACGTCCGTTTTACTTGGTAGAATTGGAATCTTTGTTTCCAATTTTCATTTTGTAGAACAGGTCACTGTAGAATCGGTCTTGACATTCATGAATATTCTGCAGAAATGAATTTTGTAGAATCCTATCGACGTCAAGTTATACTTAGCAGAACTGCGATCTGTGAAATATTTCCGTGGAAACGAACCTGTTGGGTAGGTTCTTTTGTTTCTTTATTACCAAAATTCTGATTGGAATTAGAAGTTTGGATCCGCAGGAGAATGTTTTATTCTCAGTTTGGTTTCATGGTTTTGTACTAAACAACATCATGTTCAGATCACATTTGTTTCACAAATGACTAGCATACTGAGGTTACGATCTTATTCCATTTAGTCTTTCAGTTTACAATGACTAATTGCTCTTTATTTATTATTTCAGCCAGAAAAAATTATCATCGACGAATCAGTTATCGTTGCTCAGTACATAAACAACCCGCTTTTAGTCGATGGGCATAAATGTGATTTGCGGCTGTATGTCGCTGTGACGAGTTACGATCCACTTTTGATATACCTTTATGAAGAAGGACTAGTCAGGTTTGCCACCGTCAAGTATGATGGCGGACATCAATATGTGTGGAATCCATGTATGCATCTTTGCAACTATAGCATCAACAAATTCCACGTAGATTACATAAAGTATGAGTGCTATTTGTTATTCTACCTATGTACTTAAATCATGACAGGTTACAACTACGTGTGTCTTATAGTCCTGAGAACTAAGAAAATCCTGATATAAAGCTAATTTCAATACAATTATTATTTCACTTGTAACACTACAAGTACATTGTCAGTAAAATGTACTAGAGTTGACTTCCTACTTATTTTGCCTGATTTTTCATTTGAGACATTTTTCTGCTTTCAGAGATATTCTCCCTGTATCTAAAATTTATCGTTATTTTCACTAACCTTGTTATGCGCACCTTCGAATTTCTTATCCCCGTTGGAATAATATCCATTCCATAACTCTTCTTGAAATTTCTCTAATAAGGGCCTGTTTGATTTAAAATTTAAAATTATTATTTATTTGACGCAGCATAACTTCGAATAAAACCTTAAAAGTTTTCACATTGTAAACAAATAAACTCAGCGCTCATGAAATTATTAGTTCCTATTACATTGCTTTCGATCACATTTAAAAATAATTCTGATTCTCAGGAGTGAAGATCCAGATGCCGAAGATGTTGGTCACAAATGGACACTCTCAGCATTGTTACGACATCTTCGATCCATGGGACAAGACACAGAACTATTGATGCAAAGAATAGAGGATGTCATTGTCAAATCTATTTTAGCCACTGCATCTGGAATTGTCAGCGGAGTGAAGCAATTCGTCAAACATCCAGATACTTGTTTCGGTAAGCTTTAAATTGTCTCCACGAAGCATTTTTGGTAGTTATCTGGTGAATGTGGTAGTTGAACGATACGAAGAATACAGTCCGACCCGTCCATACTAACGTCAAAGCTCCCGAGAGGAAGAGTTTTTTCGCGAATTCGAGTACCCTCACCATACGCACCGGACGTTCTTATCCAGAGGTTCGCACATGAATAATTAGAACTTTGAGGTTGAGTCGGAATGGGGGAAGTGTGCGAGCGAGAAAATGGAAAAGCGTATTTATTGAGGGCGTTCTTATTGATAGTTCGGACTGTATATGGGGCATTCCATGAAGTATCGATCAAGAATGGAAATTGGTATTTCCGATTTAGTTCAATCTTTTTTCTGTGAAAGTACTGGTCCAAAAACAAAGCCATGATTTTTTAAAAAATTTTCAATCATGCATCTTTGGGATATTACCAATTCAACAGCGACCATTTTCTAAAATCTGAAAAAATTCAGGAAACCCTAGGAAAATATGACAAAATTTCCTAGCCTATTTGTTTAGAGAGAAGGCAAAAAAGATGTGGATCATCGACGTGGGATCCGCGAATTAGTGTTGATTGACTATAGCGAGGAAGCGGGATGATTATGATAATTGATTACTAATTAGAGATTACTTTATTTGAGGAAGATACAGATACGATGCGATCCGTATCGCAAGAGAAGAGAACGATAACTGACGATTTACAGGCGAGAATACACATTGATGATACTCATACATGTTTTTGAGACAGTAGATAATACATGAGATACAGCTGATTTGTTTTGAGTCGCGACACGGGCAAGTGGCGAGATTTGACGCAGAGACGGCAAGGAAACATTGCACGCGAGTGTGCGTCCATGCGTGAGGACGATTTTGAGTGTAGCGACACACACATTTAACTGATTTGATACTTTGCCGAAACACTATTCGAAGATGGAGATTTCATTACAGCAAAATTTGGATTTCGAATATAATGAAAATTTTGAAAATTATTTTTGGAATGCGTTTTTCACATGAAAATAAACAAAAAAGTTCCCTATGACACGGGTCGAAGAAAATATATTCACCAAGTTCAACTCGAAAAATAGTAAGTACCTATGTAAGTCTTCGTTAGTTAGCGCACTGAACGTCATTATAAAATCTTGAAAATCGCAAAGCCAGCACCGCTAGTTACGAATGTTCATGTATTCAGGCGAGAGTCCGTACCCCTTCTTTCTAGTGCACTGTCGACGAACGTACCGCGAGCAAAAAATCTCATAACTTACAATACAATGATACATCTTTTACTTTGTGGTATATGTAATGGTTGATCAGCAACAATGAAATTTACTTCAAAATTTTGTGATCAGCGCTGTACAAGTGAAAGGACACAGAAAACTCCAAAGGAGAGAATTGCGTATTGTAACACCGGCACTACAATTACTTCTCCCATCTTTGACTCTCAATCAACCGATATGTTCATCTTGTTGGTTGAAAGTGACTAGACAATCTAAAGATAAGAAAGTACATCACAATGATTCTGAAAATGATGAAGTTCCGCCTGCTGAAAACCCCAAAATTGATCGTACTGAAATTAATAAACCCGGACCTTCGAGTCCGGATCTAATTGTAAAATTTGCTGAGAAATGTAGTCAAGAATCAGCTGTGTCAAGTCAAGAATCGGTAGGTGAATCGGCTCGACAATCTGTTCATACATTCATAGAAAGTGTCTCGTCGTTGAACTTGGTCGACAACTCCGTTCGCACAGAAAGTGAACTGTCCGATGTCAACGTTAATACACAGTAAATAAATTCAGTATTAAACTTTCTACATTTGCCACCTCTAAAAACGACGGGTAAACAGACCGATTCCTATATCCAATCTATATTTAGCGCGGTGTGTCAGTCTTTCAAGAAGAAACTGGAAATAATTCGGCCTATAAATATAACATCGGATCCTGCTGACATTCCGATAAACGGGATAATGTTCATTTACATTAAAAAATATGTTACTAATATTTTTCAAGCCAATATATTACATTACTTCGATTTCTCTCTAGGACATTCTAAGTGAGCATCACGACTATGAAGTTTTATCAAAATTGAAGAAAGTATTTTGCAATTCACAAGTTGACAATGAAAATAAATAATGATTCTCACTCTTGCTCCATTACATTGGCCCGTTCGAAAAATAGAGAAATTCTTTGAACGTTTCCACATGGCACGGCAAGATCAGATATTAGTTTATGATAAAGGACTCACGAGCACTCATGCTGCATCTTGGCAAAGTGTGTTTAAGAATTTGCTGTTTATTCATGGGATTAGTTCAATAATGTGTTAAATCATGTGTTTTAGGTCACAAAATACCCATCAACACTATCGATCTTGTGAAATCGTTTTATACTTCGGACGAGATCAGTAGATTACTACCAGGGAAAAAGATTTCACTTCGGTTCGTACTCCGGTTTCTAATGTACGAATTCATGAACAAAAACGACTTGTCCTTGGTAATTTGAAGGAAATATTCGAGGCATTCAAAGAAGAAAACCCTTTATTGAAATTAGTTTTTCGAAGTTTGCTCAACTTTGACCTAAGCATTGTGTATTAACCGGTTGAGGCGTCACTCACACAACTTGCGTGTGCACGTTTCACTAAAATATACAATTGATCTTTCAAAATGGTTCAATAACAAAAAATTGTGCTACCCAACTATCTAATTGTTATGATTGCATAGTGCTGGTAGTTTGTGAAAATCCTAATTCTCAATATTACTTTGGTGAGTGTACTGATTGCCTGAGGATCACAAAGATAGAAGAAATTCTTCCAAAAGCTTTGAAACAATCTGAAATTGACAAAAGATTTGTCAAGCAATGGGGAAGCATACATCGTACTAAATTATTGATGAATACAGTTTCAACCGATAAGTTCATTGAAGAGATGTGCAAGCAATTGAAATGCCTCCTTAGTAGTATAACAAGGCGGGTTCTGGATAGAAGTACCTTCTTTACCGACCAAGCCGCCTATCCGCCGACCAATCCGCCTATCCGTGCATCCAAGACGCAAACCCTTGAAGGTTACCCTCACTCTCGTAAGATAAAATGTGCTCTGCCGACCGCTCGTCGGTAAGAAAATCTCCCAAATGACCATGATCGTTGGTAGAAAATCCTCCAAATGACCATGATTGTCGGTAAAAAATCCTCCAAATGACCATGATCGTCGGTAAAAAATGCCTGAAATTGCCGTAGTATTACCCCTTGTGGGATAAATTGTGCTTTTTGTCGGTAAAGAAAATCATGCTCATCGAGCGGGATCGATAACTGCATTACCGAGCGCACTCCGTGAATCCTCAGGCGTTCGAGCGGACCCCGTGGATCCTCGAACGTACGACCGAGAATCCTGGCATGTGTCAGGTTTTGAGAGCGTCCAGAAGGTTCGAGAAGATTTTCACGGCCTTGAACGAATCTAGACTGACAAACAATTCGTCCGATGTGTTTCGACTCGACGGTGAGCGGCATGCGGTCAAAGGATTTCGGTGCGACGTTGAATTCTGAAAGACCCGCTCTGGCCTTAAACTAATCTCAGACAAACAATTCTCGGAACCGTCCGACGAAAACAATACTTGGAATCGTCCGACGAGTTTCGACTGGACGGTGAGCGGCCTGCGGACAACGGATTGCGGTGCGACGTTGAATTCTGGAAGGTTTTAACGTACAATCGAAGACACATCATTTCGGTAGCTTCTAGAAGTTTTTCAAGGATTCTGTGTACCTGGTGGGAGGAATAAGGCTATAAAAGGCTGAATTTCAGGTCAGAAAGACAGTCTTGCATCTTCAGCTTTCATGAGGAGAACTTCAAATAAAGCAGAACTAAAACAGCGAGTCGATCTGTTCTTAAAAAATATTCATGACTTGAAAACCATTGTAAACCAGAAGTCAGAACTCAACAAAGTGACAAAAAAGTTCGCAAATCTAAATTTATCAAGACACACGTAACTGCTAAACATTAAAAAAAAAAAAAAAATGGATTTCACAAAACTGAACAAAGTTGCAAGCATGAAAGAATTTCTACCGACGAAGAAATTGACGGAGCTAGAAATTTTCAAAATCTACAAAGTCACTAACATTCGACGAGTCCAAACGAGGTTTGGACAGCGTGTCGTCACAGATTTGAACGACGAATTCAGCGTATTCTTACCGGCACGGATTGTGCGACTGCTGAACGAGGACAAGACCCAATACCAGAAATTGGTGCAGACGATGGAGGAGGAGCGGTTGCTCTTTGAATTAAAAGATGCGTCGACTCTCGCTTAATTTGTACACCGTATCTGGTCAACGTGTGCAGCGTCTCGTTCTTACCAGCATGGACCGTGCGACTACTGAACGTCATCAAGAACCAATTTCAAAAACTTAAAAAAAAAAAACTTTCGAAGAAGTTTCTAAGTATTCTACGTTTCATAACGTTTAAGAAAATTGTATAAACATTTTCCCAAAGCTTTTATTTATTTTTTGCTGTACATTAACTAGATATACTACTACTACTACTACTACTACTACTACTACTACTACGTTGCATGCTGTTGTTTACAGCTCTCTGAAACATACAATAATTTTGGAAATTTAAGATATGATGTATCACTCACGCACACAAAAGTATTTATCAAATTTGTTCTAAAAGTTGTGAAATGATATTTTAGAAACGTAAGACATGTATGTATCAGAAAATTTTCAAGGTTTTCGTTTAAAAAAAAAAAAAAGGAAATTAAATTTGTTCTAAAAGTTGTGAAATTAAATAAAAATTTTTCTTACATTTTTTGAAACAGAAAATCCCCTTCTTCATCACGTACCAGGCGGGCCGCCACACCCGCCTGGTAAACGATAACGTCATTTCGAGGGTTGTTATCGTCATCACGGTCACCGTTCGCCATGTGCACGCTCATTGCCAACCTTACTGATTGTACCAGAAAATTGTAAGGTATTTTGAATATCAAATCGAATACTCTATAGGCACCCGCACATGTTGTAAAATGTTTACGTACTCCATTTGTGTTCTTTAAAATAATCTGAAAAAAAACGCACACCCGTTAAATTATTTCTTACTATAATTAATACTTACATTCACTCAAGTAAAATCGAAAATTGTTGTACACTCAAGGTAAAAAACTGTATAAGTGCACTGATTTCAATCACGCACCTCGACGGTTTGCAAGCTCAACTGTTGAGGGCGTTGCCTATGCCTCGAAGAGCGCGCGCGAACAGAAACTCACGATTTTCCTTCTCATTTCCTAATTTTTGAAGATAATCGCTTTCAGATTTGCGAAAAACGTACTGAAAGTACGTTATCTTTGAAGTGAGACACAGCGGACAGTGAATTTTTTTTCGAAATTCGGCGAAAGAAGCGACACAGATCTATTCTTTATCTTCAAAATGACTCCCTAAGAACCTAATTATCTTCAAAAATGAGGAAATGAGAAGGAAAATCACGAAGCATAAAACAGCAAATTTTTCGCGCAAAAGGCGGGTGGCTGCTAGCGCCACGACCGTGTTGGCCGGCGACCATGCGAATTACAGGCGAGGAGAGTAGACTCAAACCCCCCCCCCCACTACAATTCCCCTCCTTCGAATCCTCGTCGCTCGGCACGTGGATAGTGTTCCGCGCTTTTATTTTTGTTTGTGTTTTTCTACAGTTTCTTTTATCATTTCGAGTCAGTATTTATTCCCACGATGGCTAAGAAGAGAAGGAACCTGTCTTTGAAGAAGAAGAAACGACCCGGCATAAAGATTTTGGCAAATTTCAGGAAAAAATTAGGTAAATCGAATTATTTATATGATTGATGTCGCATCCTCTCCGACTTCGAGATTCAATCACTTGAGTACGAACAATCGCAGGGCTCTAATCTAAGAAGGTACTTTCAAGAGCCGATATTGCTGTTCATAATAGCAGTATAAATTCATTCTCACGTTTTTTATACATACGAAAATATAAAATAGAATGCATTGTGACGTGTGGTACTAGCCCGGTCTGCATTAGTCGCTAAGATATGTCATCAATTTGTTACGTGTTCAGATTAAATGATAGAAATCACTATTCGGCAATTTGCATCAGTGTTTACACTTTGTCGATCATAAGGAATATTCTCATCACTTATTGTGACTACCTAAGTATCCAAGGTAAAATCACAAGGTATCTGGCAGAATTTTCCATCCGAAGTAAATACAGCGCGTACGTATTAGGCCACTAAAATACGCGCGTTTTGTTTTTAGAAATAAACTTGACGTAATTCTGGGGTGATCATACATGCACACATTACTTACAAATCAGCCACGTACAAAACTGTCATCAAATCAGATACTACTGCCAAGTATAATTTAGTTAGAAACTAATGATGATTTTGATATACTATGACTAATGATGACAAAAAAAAAATTGAAATATACATAGTCGTTTTTTTGCAGTACCGGCACTAGACGTGGCTTCGTTGCTTTTGTCACTTGTATTCGGTGAAGTGAGGGACCGAGTTATTTTCGCGTTTGTGACAGTATAAGAAATACCATGTCGCAATGTGCATTTTTTTCAGATCTTATTGTTTGGTCACGATTGCAACGTCTGATTCTTATCTGGATTTGTTAGGAAATAATACGTTATTTGCAGTGAGTATAACGCAATCAATTTCATCTGGTTTGATCCAAAGCTCTGTAAGGGTTTTGTGTCTTGTATGACAAATGAAGACATGAAAAAGATTTTAATTGTAATCTAGTTGACATGAAGAGTAATTCTTTCTGGTTGCATCCGAATAAAAATGATATCCGTCCTGATTTAAGTAAACTCGTTTATAGATTTCATATGCACTCTTTTTTTCTATATGTAGAACAGACCCGTATCTCCTACATCTTATCCAGGTCACAAAACTAACCGCCCAGTGATCGAAACGCATTTTGAACATCATTTGAAACATCGCATGATTAGGAGTCGGGGACGCTTTTCAGCTCACGTAGAAGTTGATCGTGTGTTGGTGCTGACGGTGTGCGCGTGGTTTGGAGGTCGCTTTTTCACTGGAAATTCACTCTAAAACGGACGTATCGCTCATAAATTTCGTTTACCAAGGTCATGCCAATACGTCGCCATTAGTTGTTGAAACATAGACACGTTATTTAAATCACGGTTGGAAAAAATATGGAACAAATCATAATACACGAAATATATAATGATTATACAATTCTGAGATCTTGGTTTCATATAAATACGAAGTGAACCCAATGTCACTTCAGGTTGAAATGATTAATAGATGAATCTGGGTACTGCCCAAAATCTTATACGGTGTTTGCATTCAATCTCTACATACGTATTCTGATTATATTGTAACATTTTGGGTGTTACGGAAATAAATCGGGTTCGTTGAGAGTTGAAGAAGTAACCAAGGCAGGCAAAATGAATAGATGGGAAAAATGCGTTTAATAGCGATATGTGTTTTCAGTTTAAAGTTGGAAACAAGACTGTTACAATAATGTTGGTTGACTCAGAAACCTTATTCATTTCATATCATATGAGTGCTCTTATATGTCTTTTATCTATGATGAATACTAGTTCATTAAAAAATGGAGCGAAACTGGTAATTTCTCCCTTTGTAACAATATAATATGGATGAGTCGCGAATTGGTCCATGTAGAGACCAAATACAAAAACCGTACAAGATTTGAGATAATACCCAGATTTATCGATTCGATACTTTAAGTAGAGGTTACTTGATTATCTAATGCACAGATCAAGTGAGCTTGAAAAATGTTCAAAAAATTGGCAACTATATATTTGAACCAAATGTACAAATATATTACATTTACACCAAAACTTTCTGACAAATCCACACGTGACCCGAATCAAGTGTGACTCCCTCATAATTTCTAATAGGTTGCGATCCTTTGGAAAAGCCAATACGCATAGCTTAAGAATGTCAGATAAATCCTTAACTTATATTATTATATCTTCTGGTTGACAAGTTTGGTATGGACCGGATCAGATTTGAACCGGTTACCTTGACAGATTCATAAATAATCCGAATGAAGTGTAAATTCCCGATAGATTCGGATAAGTTGTGATGGTTTGGAAAAGCCGATACAAATGGCTTCGAAGTATCGGATAGACCTAGATAAAGCTCGTTTTCCTGGTTGGTTTTCGTTGGTTAACAAGATTAGCATAGACCTGAATGATTACTTTATGCGTGGTCTGAATTATACATAGTTTCCGGATTGTCTGGGACTAGTTGTTAAATTAGGTGTTTGACGAATTATCAAATTTCGTATACGTTTCAGATTAGCCATGGTGATTTGAACGACACGGAAAGTATTCGGAATCTAGCCAGTTTATAATCTGGTTTGCCAGTTTATCGTAGGCCAATAGACCAGCGCACGGCGGTTCCAAATCCCAAATTGCTGGCAATAAATAGAAAAATGAAGTTTATATTTACGGAATTCTAAGTATTGAGCCAGGTAGAGGGGTATTTCTGATGTCCCTTCCAAGGGTCGGGAAGTGTCAGATGTTGCATTTAAGCGTTGGGGTCTCATTCGAATCGAAATGCTCGAGCAGGTAGCATCGGTCGTGCGTTACGGCCTGAAAATTACGTTGTGTTTGAAGTGAAATAACTTTTAGTAGAATTGAGTAATTTGAATTCTTTAAAATGGAATTTCCTTCTAAAAGTAAGTAAATTACTATATCATTGAGATTTTTCATATAAACCACACACCGAGCAACAAAAAATGTAAACATGTACTGTAAATTCTCGTGCCCGCCGAGAAAAAAAGTTATGCTTATATTGAGTTAAAGTTTATAATTCAACAGAATTCGGCAACCGATCAAGTGTCACGTTATTCTTTACACTCTTGAGTAATACACCACCAAAAATCAACTGCTCCAAACTGCCCATTTGGTTACGGTGAATTTTTCTATAAATTGACGCACGAATTCAGGCGCGGTGCGCTCGGCACACACACTATGCGAGGTGCACGGCAGTAGAGTGCGATGTCGAGTGATTTGTTTCTCATGAAAATCATTTTAGTCCACTGAATTCGACTGTTATTTTCATCAACAAATCATTATCGTTTCTTCAAAATTATGTATTACTGTCTCACTGTTGAATTGATTTTTTCAGGCTCTCGGGTAAGCAGTAAAGCGGTTGCAGTTGGTTTCAGGCGACAGGAGTTTTTTGATTTATTGGAAAATCATTATTGCGTGAAGCAATGGCGTTGGTAATACCGCCAACTATCAACAACCAAAAAGTACTCCCAATGACTGACTCCGACTTTAGCGACAATAATAATGTTAGCGATTCGGACAGCAATTGGACTCTATAAGTCTAAGCGTCTTTTCGTAATTTTCTTTTTACACAAAAATGGTATTCAATGCAATTTTAAATAAATTTATGCTTATATTCAAAGTGTATTTGTATTCACATACTTTTCCAATCTACTATATCCCACATATATCTATGTGTTGATACGTTCTTTCGTTTTATCAAAATAGAATCTTGTTCAGCGACCTCAAAAACCCCCGAGTATCAAAGAGTTCGGAGCGATTGATTCAAATTTGGAGGAAATGGTCCGCCATTTTCAGGCCGCCGTCTTGTTATTGTAAAATTTGACTGCAGATTCGTGTTCAGTGACCTCAAAAACCGCGATTAAGAAATTTCGTAGCAATTTAACAATACCTTCTATATATGGCCAGCCATTTGGGATTTGGAACCACTGTGCGTTTCACAAGAACCTATTTTTTAGTTTCTGGGGATCACGAAAGGTGAAGATACGTCAGAATAAGCAGAAGTCACTCTGGCCCAAATAAAAGCTTTTCTTTAAAATTAAAAGAAAGTAAAGCAATATGAGCAGTGTATTTCCGAAAAGTCTTAATAACTATAAGAAAATTATTATGAATGTTCCAGAATTATTTGGGTTTGATATCTTAATTGACGACACCTTGAAACCTTGGCTACTTGAGGTCAACCTCACTCCGTCTCTAGGTTGTGATTCCCCATTGGACGTGAGATTGAAATCTGCATTAATGGCAGATTTACTCACGCTTGTAGGCATTGCTGCTGTTGATCCAATATTGAGACCACATAGTAACAACCATCGATCTATTACGAATCCTTCAAAAAATATGACTAGTGTGAGTTATACTTTACAAGCATTCTCATACTGTTTTCTCTGGTCTCAATTGCTAAATCAAACTTTTGGTTTCATTGAATAAATATGTTTATGTGATACAGTACAGGAGAGTCCATTCGGCTGAAATGCTCATGCAGAAGAAGAAAAATGTAGCCAAAAATAGTTTAAACAAATCTGGTCTCACAGCTGAACAGCAAAGAATAGTTGCATCTGCTCGAGCACAGTTTGAACGAAGAGGTGGATTTGTTCGTATCTTCCCTAGTCCAAAATCGTGGGAAATCTATTCTCAATATCTCGGTAAGTTAACAAGCGAAGAAAATAGTAATACATTTCTCGTTACCATATTTTTTTCTACAGAATGATTACTAATACTTTTGGTGAGAACAAATTATTCCTCTTGATATGAAATAAAAGCGATTATATGAATTTTTTTGTAACTCTCGCTGGTTGCTATAGTCAATTTTTCTTTCGAAGTGGAAATTGGGGTAACACACATCATAGTCTAACTCACCAAAGGCCATCTCGACTGTAAGTCAGGTCACACTCCAGAAATAATTTCCATCGTAACCCAAGACACAGTAATTGTATGTTTCCTGAATGACGGTGTTTTCATTTACATTGATCGACTACTACGATGGCATGAAGTTCCAAAACGATTGTACTTTTAACTCATGTATACAATTTACATGTATTTACAGATTCTGTCACAGGAATACCAGTAGTAACAGACCCCTTGGGGCCAGGAAGGTTGCAACAGCAGGTTAATACTAACTATAATTTAATGCTACACGAACAATTGTTCCCAGCTGCATGCCGAACTACCGGATTTATTATTCCAGAAGTGACATTGGATAGACTTTCAAGGTATTTCACACTATTACTGAGCGTATACAATACAAAGTAGTTTATAATTCTTGTTACTTTTTGTACGGCAAAAAACTCTTCAGAATATTTTACAATTATTTATTTTAGCGTATACAATACAAAGCAATTTATAATTCTTGTTATTGTTTTGTGCGACAACAAACTCTTCAGAATATTTTGTTTGTATACGTAAAAATTTTATAAGCTTGTAAAATAACTCTCCAATGAAAATTTGTAGAACATAAAACAAAAATAAGTGTTCACGGTGAATCACACTACTGTTGAAAAAAATGTTCGGAAAAATGCTAAGATATATCAAACCCTTGAGGGATGTAGATGAAATATGTATATGACACGGAAGATGGAATAGAATTTGTTCATCCAAAGTATGATTCAGAAGCAAGATAGGGAATAGTATCCAATAATAAGGAAGGTGATCGAGAGATGGGCTTAAAAATCAGATGACAGAGGGTGGTACTGAAACTCTATCTGACCGTGTTTGCAATAGATGGGAATGGAAGAACAGGGAGGAGGACAAGCTTACGATATATGTATCTTACAGTTATACGGTAGACTTTCCATATATTGCCGTGGCAGAGAGGAAATCCTCACACAGATTCTTCCGACTACAAACTAGCGTCTCCCACTCTCACCCGCTGCGTGATCCGATCAGGCGATGCAACGCTCGGTGGCCTGACTCCGTTAGGCTAGAACGGCTGTGGAGTAGCGACGATCCGTATATCGCCTTACCGCGAATTTCCCTCTCCTACCGCCCCGCGCACGGCGATATACGGAGAGTCTACTGTATTATAGTTAGTTTGGATAAGTGACGTACGGAACGTAGTGCCAGACATAACATATCTCAGAATGTTTCGTATATAGTGTTTCCAAATTCAGATTATTCAGAAAAGTTTTCGAAGGTGTTTTTCGAAGGAGTCCTTCCATCAGGGATTAAACATGTATGAAAATGAACAACTGTAACTGGGAAATTTAAATTTACCTTTTGAAAACCTTTTTCACACATTGAACAGGTATGAAAGATATGAAAGAGCTTTGGTGAAAGGTCATAAACAGAGCTTGGATCGCGGTGACAGCAAAGAAAACTTAGACGTGGATACACACAAGTACAAAGCACAAGTGATGAAGCTTATGGAAGATGGAAATAAACTCAGGTTAGTATGTCTAACGTATGTTATATGTTTCTTTGTTTGGTTGTCATTTATAAATATTATTATTCCTAATTGAAAAATGCAGCTCAGAAAGTGTCACCTATTTTGCGGGAATTATATATAAAATGCTTACGAGATTATTTTACTAATCATTTCTTAGTACTGTGACATAAATCTTGCATTAATTTCTTCCAGTACTAAATCTGACTTACTGTTTTCGGAAAAACAGGCAGCATCTTATTTCTCAAAGTCTGATAATATCGAAAAGAATTCGAAGCCCAATGGAAATGAGATTTGTCACAAATTTGAAGATGACCATGTTCAGCGGTCGAAATATTTATTTAATCATTTATTTATTCAACCAGAACGTTACTTCGTTACAAAACCAAGCAAACTCTACTGATTGAGGTGAAACGCATTTATCTGTGTGTCGGACCTAGATAAGCTAAGCTTATGAACTATTACTTACAAACTGTATTAGACGATGAACATAAATTATTAAATTTTCAAAAATAGCCATTAAGCTAAAGTTCATTAGGGAGATTATCGAAACAGCTAATTGCTCTAATGTTATGGTTTTGAATACTTGCAGCTTTGCGTCTATAGGAGGATAGTATAATGCTCTTATTCTTAATAATACTGCTAGCATTTATAAACTTATCTTTCAAATCACTTCAGTAGAATTTCAAATATTCAAGAGAAAATAGTTATTCAGCATGTAGTGGGTCATTATGGTTCATAAATTGATTTTTGTTTACAGTTTTCAGGATTCTGAATTGGAGTCCTTGCAACAAATTAAAGTTGTATGAATATGCTCCACCTCAAGTTATGATCTCATAGCTAATTATGCTATGGAAGAGGGCATAATATAACATTCTGAGCTTGCATGAATTTGGAGATTTGCTTGCATTTTAGTTTGCATGAATTTGGAGATTTTGCGAAATATGAAGAACTGTAATCAAGTTTTGCTCATTATTCAAAATATTCAGATTGATAGAAACACTATGACAGTAGTTTTTCATAAAAATTTTTAAGATGAATATTAATTTTTCATTCTACTCTTGGCCAACTTTCATCTGTGGATATAACAGCAGTGTCATCAGCAAAGAATATGATTATTTCATCAGGCTTACTAGTTAATAGATCATTGACTTATAAAATAAATAATAGCGGCCCAGTACGGTACTCTGGTGAACTTCAGTATACTTCACCGTAGTCACTGACACAGTCATTAATTTTAACTCTTTGATATTTATTTGGTAAGCAGTTGTAAATAGTTTGTACGTATTCCCTTTGATGCCATTGGGGCCAGGGAGAAGGAGGGGTTTCATTGTGACCGACCTTTGACAGGAGGGTGGGGGGAATACACTCTTAGTGTCACGTCACGTTCCTTTTTATGCGTATTTATTTGTCTGTCATGTCCAGAGGAGGGTAAAAAACGGCGTGAGGATGTGTAATTTGTGGTGGTGGATGGTGGTCGGGGCGAGGGGGAGAGGGGTCCAAAATGACCGGAAAAAGCGTGACATAATATTTGAATGGCGTCATAGTTATAAAGCTTGTGGAATAAGATTGCATTATTTCACTGTATTATAAGCTTCAGGCAAATTCTAGGGA
The DNA here is from genome assembly GCF_021901455.1 of Neodiprion lecontei. Classification (NCBI taxonomy): domain Eukaryota; kingdom Metazoa; phylum Arthropoda; class Insecta; order Hymenoptera; family Diprionidae; genus Neodiprion; species Neodiprion lecontei. The sequence goes on from NC_060263.1 coordinate 10,918,034, forward strand.
ACTGATGGCAATTGGAACGCTATTATCGAGTTTTTCATCGATTATGTTAGATACGCAATGCAAAGCATTTCCAGTCTGAAGGTTTCTCACAAATCCATGCTGCTTTTTTGATCAAATTTATTTTATTAATGAAATGCAAAATTCTATGGTAAATTACTTCTTCAAAGATTTTAGTCAAGTTTAATGTTAAGGATATTGGGCTATAGTTATATTTTATGTGTTTTTTGACAGCTTTAAAGGTCAGTTTAACTTCTGGGCCAAGTGGATTTCTCAATACATAACTTTATTATATGAACCAAAGGATCAATAATATGACTGGATAATAACACCATTGTTCTAATGTTTATATTATCAAGATCGCCATTTTTGATTTTCATATTGTTGATTATCTTGGTTATTTCGTGGCTATGTGTAGATGCTATAAGAACTGTTTTGTTATAAAAGGGTCAAAGTTTAATTTGAGACCCAGGCGGTTAATTGTTGAATATTTTTGTTAGGGTGGTATATACACTCATTTCGTGAAGTTCAGAGGTATTATTTGAAAAGCAATTTTAGGAAAAGTGAAAGATATATTGGCGAAGTTTTTATTTATAAAATTTCCTTAGGTATTCAGATGTATTGTAAAAAAAATCTCAAGAATGTTCCAAAATTGCGAAGTTATTTGCCCATAACTTTGCCGCGGTATTCCATGCGCGCGTTAGTGGTGTACATCGCTACAGTTGATCGGAGGTTCTGGAAGAAAAAAGAAAAAAGTTTTAATCATCGTAATAGATCTTTAATATGAACCAACAATACAGCTGAAAAAAATGAATCGTAGCAGTTGGAGACGATTGAACGATTGACCTCAATTTATAACGACCATATTATTTAATAAACAAAACTTGGGTCGTACATTTTTTATGAATGGTAATTCACATCCAAGGGAATGGTATGAGAAAGTGACTGAACCCTCACGGAAAAAACCCTCAACTTTGGTGTAAATTTGTATCTTCAACTCATAGGTAATGCTAACTCGCCGTAAGAAAAAGGTTGAGGGTTCGTGAGTTATGAAGTACACGAGGTCAAAAACTGTGATTTGTGCGAAAACGGTTTCAAAGTTTGCAATGGAAATTGGCACTCTGCAGTATATTTGACTTTACTTACTTTAGTACAAGCGTGCGCTATATGAAGCGCCTTCTTCGGCATTGGCAGCATTCTCAGCATTCTTTTTTTAATTTCTTCTAGCAACTCTACCTACTTTAGTTGCACGTTCAGCCCGGATGCGTGCGACAGACAAACGTGTATCATCCAGTGCTTCGGAAGCTGCTACTGCATTTGGTCCGATAACGATATTAAACTGTTGCAGGATTTGGAAAAAAAGTATTAGCTCCATCGTTGAATGTACTAGCGAACATGTATGTAGCAATTTCAACAATCACGTTTCCGCTGAATGATATTTTTGAAGCGATTTTCCAAATTTTGTAGTTCAAACTCTCATTATTATTTTGGGTGAAGCCTCCTGAACACTTCTCTATTAATTCGTCGCTACTAAGGGCTTCATATACCGGTCTGATCGCTTCTACTACAGATGCACTGACAAGAAGACCTTACAGGTTGTCACTCACGGATTTTGATGGGTATCAGATATATGTAGAGGGACCTACTCCGAGTACCTGAGTACAGGGATTTTTTTCAACGGCTCATAGTTTTTGAGAAGAATCGTTCGGACTTTAACTCGTACCTATTATAGCGGTAAGGTAATATAATTTCCAAGCAAGCGAGCGCAGCCCAGTGGATAAGGATCACGGCTCCGGCTCTGACGGTCCCGTGTTCAAGTTCCGCGCGATACTTTGTTTTTTTCTAACGAAATGCAAATAAATTCAATGGACTGTGCAAAATCGTCTGATTATTTATTATTATTTTATTTATTATTATTTTTAGACTTTTTTTTACTGTTTTAATTTAAAAATTTTTTTAAATTATTTATTATCATTTTATTTTTCGTAGTGACGTTATACCCAACGTATTTATTCACACAACTGATGCCTGCGAAGGACTGGTTTCATCTGACTGCTCAATTTCCAAAATTTCGTTAGGGCTCGTATAACAAAGGGATGGGGTATAAGTGGAGATGGGGATCGCAGGTAGCAAACCTGACTAGGGTATTATATTCAAAATAACGGGCCGACCGTTTTAAAATTCATATTATAATCAAAAACTTCTTGTGAAGGATATTATAATCTTTTCTCCTGTCATAATTTTTTTTTGTGTGAAAAATAAAATAATAATAAATAATTTTAACAAATTTTTAAATGGAACAAATGAAAAAAAATAAAAAATAAAAAAGTTTAAAAATAATAATAAATAAATTAATAATAAATAATTAGATGATTTTGCACAGTCCATTCAATTTATTTGTATTTCGTGAGAAAAAAAAAAGTATCGCGCGGGACATGAATCCGGAACCGCCAAAGTCGGAGCCATCAACCTTATCCACTGGGCTGCGCTCGCTTGCTTGGAAAATATATTACCTTACCGGTATAATAGGTACAAGTTAAAGTCCGAACGATTCTTCTCGAAAACTATGAGCCGTTGAAAAAAATCCCTGTACTCAGGTACTCAGGGTAGGTCTCTCTACAACATATCTCAGACCCATCGAAATCCTTGAGTGACAACCTGTAAGGTCCTCTTGTGAGTGCAGGCTTGTGAGTACATGAATCCCAGGCGCTTGCGGCTTCTGCTTGTCGCCGCGTACACCAACTTTCTGCACCAGGGGGGCAGTTATCACGCTGAGGATCGCTATCAGTTGAGCATTTGTGATAACATGTTGCCCATATACTGTGACGGGTTTTGAGTCCGCACTAATAATGGGGAGGGGAGGAGCAATTAGAGACAGGGCGGATAGAATAGGTAAAACTTTGTGTGTATATTTGTGAGGGGGGGTTGACTTAAAACTAATAAAGGTACAAAGGGGTTGTAGACGTTAGTGGTGACTGATCACGCCTCAGCCCTTAGCGTCACTTAATCCTAACTTACAGATACGCGCGCGCGGGGGGGGGGGGGGGGGGGGGGGGGGCGTGTAGGGGGGACGGGGAGTGTGGGGTAGGAAGGGTCGGTATTGCGGGGGGGGGGTGGTGTAGTGTGACGGGGAGTGTGAGGTAGAACGGGTTGGTATTGCGAGGGGAGGTGGTGTAGTATGACGGGAAGGGGGAGGTAGAAAGGGTTGGTATTGCGAGGGGAGGTGGTGTAGTATGACGGGGAGGGTGAGGTAGAAAGGGTTGGTATTGCGAGGGGAGCGGCAGATCGGCTGTAGGTTGCAGGCTAACCTGGTGTCGTCGGTGTGTGTGGGTAACGATGTGTAACGGTGTGTAGGGTGTGTCTCTCTCGTTCTCTCTCTCTGGCGGTGTGTGTAACTGTGTGTCTCTCTCGTTCTCTCTCTCTGGCGGTGTGTGTAACTGTGTGTCTTTCTCGTTCTCTCTTGGCTTCTCGGGGTTAAACTTGTTGCTGCTTCGCAGGCCGTGATCGTACTGCCCGCTGGCGCTCGGCTCCGCCGAGCGTCGGTGGGCTTCGGTTACCTTCGGGTGTTTCCCGACGGGACGGGACTCACCCGTTCGGCTCTTCCCCGCGGGTTTGGGGTTTGTTGTGACTTGCACTCTAGGTGCAACTTCACAATACTTTTCTTCATACAGTAGGCAATGGATTTGTAATTATTTCTTATAGCGAATCCGTAATACACCGTCAATTCATCGATTAATTTTGCTGTCAATTTTCCTTTTCCTCTGAGACCTTTATTTTGTTTTTTAGTATTCCGGAGCTAAGTGCTCATGCGTTTTTGAACATGTCCAATACATTCTTTCTTTTTTACAATTATGTCTCCGTACATGATTTGAATGTTTTTGTACCGCCATCTCCAACGCAATACAAATACTTTATGCCGTGTAATTGTTCAGATCTTGCAAACATCTCAACAATTCCATCAACTTCCATTTTCCCTGAACTTCCTTTATAATTCGCTGTGCATTCAGACGCATGACCTTCCTACCACTCATTGTATTCTTTGGTTTCCTCTTCGTCCACAACTTTACCAGTTAAAATTCCTATGAAAATTGCTACACCTTGGAGCGACGAAAACCCTTTTTATCTCCCAAGTACCGACTCTAGAGACAATTATTCCAGCAGGTTCAACGACGGTATCTTTTACTCCCGTGAGTCGCCTTTCTTCTTCAGCTGCTTCTTGCATAGGTGAATTTGTAACCACTTCTGTTGTATTTCGTACGTTTCACGTGATCTTGTCGTAACTTGATTGACAAAAGCATTTCGGAAGATCAATAATACCCGCAAAAATTTTTATTCCTTTCGACCCAATTCCTAATAATCGCGTAGCTAGAGTGCATCTGGTATTTATTTCATAGCTGTCGTTATTAGTAAAGGGACTCGAACTTATGGACTTTTGCTCACATTTTTCACAATTGAGAACTGATGTGAAGCCTAACCCTCTGACGTCTGATTTCAAGAATCGAATATCACTATGGCACGTTTTGCACTTCACGGACGAACTAATCGCAGCGAAAACCGAAATGAAATTCAAAATCACATAGCCGTAACTGCGATTAACATTTACGTCAATCGATTCAGTCGACTTTATTTTCTTCGCAGACGCACTGTTGTTTACGTGCTCAATTTCTGGTTTCGTGTGCTGGTTTACATGAAACACGTTTTCTACGTCTGCACAGCCGTCCTGCGGTCGATCTTCCACCCTTTTTGTCAGAAAAGGATCTCTCGTCACTCTCGTTCATTTTCTTGTATTACACTGGAAAAGTTGTCTTAGCTTCTCGAAAGCTCAACGTACACTGATCATAATCTAATAATCGAATAACCGGTTTACCTGTACCCTTGAATGTGGGGGAGAATTTACAAAAGACGTGACCAGCAGCTCCCTCGGATTGACGGTACGGGCTTCGTATGACCTGACCCGACCAGCCAGGTGCACTGACTCACTAGAATGCGTGAAACCTCCAAAATTCTTCAAATTTTTTATTGGTCATGAGCTTAGAATATTCTTGGAAGATGAGGCTATTGAAATATGCAAAAAAAAAAACGGTTTCCTGAAAATTTATGAGTATAGGGGAAGGGGGGGCAAAACGGGGTAGGCCGGCAAAATGGGGTACTCCAAAAATTTCGTAAAAATTCTTTTTTCCGAAAAAATTTCGTAAGTGGTCAAAAATGACATCTAGCATCATTTTACACTATTAAAAGCTGAAAAAAAACATTTGTATACTTTTTGCGAAAAAATACAAATAAAAGAAATACAAATTTTAACGTATTAAAAATTTATTTTCATGAAATATCACAAATTAGAAATTTATATCCATGAATAACTTAAGAACAATAATAATAACAATTTTAAAATTGTAACATTTGTAGACTTTCATAATTCTGTAACATTTTACAACTTTAGTGTTATAATATAACATTATTAACAGTTATGTTAATTTTATAACGTTCAATATTTAATTATTTCTATTATAAAAATAGTTTCTTTGAAATAGAAACTAACTCTAACATAAGTTACATTATTTTTAACATAAATATTAAAATTAAAAGTGAATAACAATTCATGACTGATATATTATTAATAAGGGATGAATCTCCAAAATTATAGACAATAATCACATAAAAATTCAGTATCGTCGGCCGAAACACCAGCACATGATTCGTGAGCCCACTCATGACAACGTTGGCATTGCGTCCACGATTCAGATGACTCACTGTACTTTTGATTGCAGTAAATACAAAAGGCGTCATTATCTTTTTGCTGAATTTTGCGGGGTCGGCCTCTATCTTTACCGACTGATTTTTTAACTGACTTTTTCTGTTGAACCAATTCATTTCTATATGCGTCACTTGTCAGTACAGCAGTTTTTCCTCGAGGTCGCTTCTTACGGGGAACAATGTCATCCTCTTCAGCAGACACAGTTTGAAGACTTTTCGGTAGAACACTGAATTTAAAACTGGTACGCTTTTTGCGATTAATAAATTTCGTAGCTACAAAATAAAAAATATAGATTATTAATCCATCAAAAAAAAAAATTGACATTAATCTTTCAATGACTCGGTAGATACTTGTCGTAGACTTTTCTTAATTAATCTCTTGGTTAATCTCTTGATTAAGCTCATCGTCAACTGAGCCTAAATCCGGAACAAACGGTCTAAAAAATCCCCTCGAGCGAGAATTTGGAACTGGCGTAGGTTTTGAACAGTGAGGAACTGGCTCGGGAGTCATGAAACTATCCTCTTCTGTCGAGTCAAAGCTGTCTCCTTCGCGATTTGTTGAAGATGTAGAAGCTTCTTCTTCAGTATCAGATTGTACTGATAAGTTACTTAAACTTTTGCTAACATTATCACGAGATTGGCTTACTACACTTTCATCAGGATTTTCAAGATTGTCACTTACAGAATATTCTTGAGAATTTTCATTGCCACTTCTTGAAGTCGTTACAAACTGGTCATCATCGAAGACATTGCGATTCAAAGGCCAAATACCAGTCTTTTTGAAGCCATTCTTGATTGTTTCAACTTTAGCTGCTTGTTTCAAAGCTTCACAGCAAAGATTTGGCACGTCATTTGCTGTTATAACTCGCCCAGGACATTGCCAGAGCCATTTTCTAATTTCACTGCTGTAGTATGTTGAAAGTGGTTCCATCACAGCAACATCCAGCGGTTGAAGTCGATGTGTCGAGTGAGGTGGAAGACAAAGAATAATCACATGGTTCTTGCGAGCATAATCAATGACCTCAATGTTTTTTGTGTGTGTAGTATGACCATCAAGGATGAGCAGAACTGGGCTATCACCTGATGGTTTAACTTGTTTAATTGTTTTTGTTCAACTTTTTTTTTTTCTCACATATACTTGCAAAGGTCTATTTTGCTCCCTGTAGTGAGGGAGTAAAGCGAAGTCTTGCCTCCCGAGGGAGGAAAGTCTTGCTCCCACAGGGTGGAGACATTTCACGCGGAAGGAGCAACTGTCAGTGCGAAGAGACCGCGACTTGATATAAATTATAAATCATGAAACCTAATCTCAATTAGCTGCCGCATACTGACGTGATCGTCATGATCCCTAACTTCAGGAAACAAAATCTGCCGTCTTACGTGTGTGAAAGAAAATATCTTTGCATCACGGGAGTGGTCTTTACGCTCTCTCGGTGTATTGCTGCGTTCGCGATTGGCTCAGCTTGGCGAGCCTTCGACTTCAGGTCACCAAGTCTCCCCTCCCCACTATACAAGCAACCTACATGTTCGGGACCAAAAATGGCCTTTGCTCCCTAAGTGCACAATATACTATTCTTTCACATGACACTACGATAACTTTCATGATCCATTTCTTTCTCGGACTGGATTTAGTTTGTTTCTTACATATATTTATTTTTGTTGACTATAGTCAGTTTCCACATTCTTTTACAAGTCTGCTGTTTCTTTAGGATCATGCATCCCTACCCTACCCTAGTCAATTTATTGTATTTAATTAATACATGGACGGAATTAGGCACTCGTATTCATATTTTATCTATAGCTCAGAACGTAGATATTATCTACAAATATCAGCTTATCTCCAAATACCAGTGTCATAGTTAACCCTATGACCAATCTACTCTGACGGTCAATGTTTTTGTACGAGGTAATCGCCACGTATTAGGGAAGTACGGATGGGGTAAATTCTAAGTATATCTTTTACCGCTGGTCGCTAGACGGAACATAAGCCCACTCGCGTTCCAATACATATTGAGACGGGAAATGTGAAATAAAGTAAAAAATCGAATGAGCGCCATCTTAGACCTAACGTACAACGCTCATGTTTTGAGAGAATCTTTCTTCAGACGTAATTATACCTTTCAGAGGGTTCCACGGTGGAAATTCGCAAATTATTTTTCCCTGACACACACTAATATATACTATATAAAAATAAGTAGTCGGTCTGGCTAAACTTGATAGGCTATCCTAAAAACTTTCCAATCGAATGCGTTCTGAGCTCATAAAATGTATAGCAATATCATAATATTACTTCGCCGATTTGGTATTGCGCCTGCGTCGCGCCAGTTGATTGAATAAGTGAGGAGCGACGAGGGTCGTCAGTTCAATGAGAGACACCGAAGTGTAAACAGAATAAATATTGTAAGATAGAAACGATTCGAACGTAATAGCTTTTAATGTCGTTTCTTATATTCTTACAGGTAAGAATAATATGGATAATATGTAATTAGTATTAAGTTAGTCTTTAAGGTTGTTACAATTGTTGATAAAAAACTTATATTCTTACAGAAACACAATTTAGTTGTTTAAACCCAATCGGAGAGTAAAAACTCATTATATATTAACAAATGAAGACTTTTTTTCTTTTTTTTTTGATATCAAAGAATGCGAAAAACATCTTGACCGATCAAATTAAAAATTCTATCGGGTCTAATTCTAAGCTGCAAAGGACCGCATCGATTGTGACCAAAGTCATTCAAATCCGGTAATTCGTTCTCGAAATATGAGCGAACAAATAGTGGATCTCACCGACATGCACATAGGCACGCGCTGAAACACGTGCTCGCACATTGGAAAAAAATCGTCGCAAGATTCATTAAAATGACAGTATTGCCAATACGAAGTCTTACCAGTGTGGAGCTTGAGGGTTGACCATAAGGTTACATTTCGCATTTTTCAGTAATTATTTTCATTTAGGTTAGCGACATAATTGATGCCAAGCGACTATCTTTCAGTCACATAATTATCAAAATTAGATTGAAATCAGTTTGTTTGAATTTTGATTGCTGTTTGAAATTTGATAGCAATGATGAATCATTAATAATATTCGGAGTTGGGCAATGGCGGGGGAAGGAGGTGATTTGGATTCATATATTGATGCACTGCATGTCCTACCAACAATGTCGGATGGGAAACGTTAACAAAATCCAATAGTTTTCCCTGGTATTTTTGAATCGTGAAATATCAAGTAAGAATATGAAATTTTGCATGCGATTCGGACATCACAGCTTCTGTTAAAACGATATTGAGATTTTAATTTATTCGCATCGTTTTTTAGCTGCGCCGTATTGTATTGTTTCGTATCGCGACGAATATTTTTTAAAACATTCAATGCTGTTTCTATTCATTCTTACCGTGAAATTGAAATATATACCCTATTATGAAGTAATAGTAAGATTCTTATATATCTTAATCATTTTTGACGAGTTCTTTATGTCGGTTAATAGTGTTATAGATGTTTTTCAAAAAGTTCGGAGCTGTTTCCGTTTCTTCCTATCATAGAATCATATACTGCGCCCGATTTCTAATTTCATTTCTGCATCGTTAATTACCGAATGAGGATACTGAATCATACGTATTCACCAGTGAAGTTAATTCTGCATGATCCCTTCGTTGGAGCGGGTCAGATATAAGTTTGGTAACGCTAGTATCTGACATAGTCGGCCTTACATATAATTTTTTGAAAATTCTGCGTAGAAGTAACTAAAGAGACATTTGAAAATTACTACGAGGAAAAGAATATTCGATGATCCTGGAGTTTATAATTGTCTTACCGGAGACTTGTGCCGAGAATCGTACTCATTATTCGTAATTATTCTCAAGTTTTCTAAGCCATTTTGTTCTATTAATTTACACATTAATTCGTTCTTTCAACTGCTGTTATGCTATTTTCTTACAATTAGTATAGATATCAGAGTACCACACGGTATATTATCTACATTAACAATAAGCAAAACGGGTCCAGCCGTATATTGCTTTGGTATGATATGGAGACTACGTATTTTTGTTGCGTGACCGCATGTGAAGCGAGATTTGAAAACTGATGCGATGAGCAAAATAAGACCTTTGTAAAATAGCAACAGTTTCCGGAATCGATTTCTAGGATTGGTGATTATTTTTTCTATTGTAGTCCGATGAGACAACGTTGGCGTATGCGCACCATTGAAATGCTATATTTTACATGCTATCATGCTCCTTGGCACATGGGCACTTTCGAATAACTTAATTTCACGCACTGTGTCACTGAGCGTAAGTCACCTAACTCTAAATTATTGCGCTATCGATGGCACCTTCGTTACTTTTCAAATGAAACTTTCTTTTATAGGTATTGGAAAAAAATAGCGTGTGTCAGACGTGCGAGCGGAAAATGGCACTAGTATTCGTATAAACGTAGCAGTTGCCTTTGCGGCTCATTCTGCAAAGTTCGCACTTGTAACACAATACACTACTTTCATGATGCCCACGTACGTCACAAAACAAAAAAAAAACGTGTTTCTTTTCCTATGCCCGTATATAAGGTGGTTAATCATTTTGCAGTGAAACGCACTGAGCAAAATTGGATTTTTCATCATACTATTTTTGTCAAAGTACAACAAATTCTATATTTTGGAATATTCAATGCTGTAAATTAGTGCCGGTAAATCTCTTGTTTCAAATTTTTTTTCAATCCCGTGTTTCAATCCCCTTAATTTTAAGTGAGAGGGTTCTAGTTGTGTAATATGTTCTTCGGAACATCAAATAGAACTCAGTAAAAAAAATTGATGAGTTTTTTCATAGGTAATTTCTTACAATTACTTTTATACATTCCGTTTTGGGTACACGATGTAATTGCTATTGCTCAATTAAATATAGGTACATATATTACGTATGTTAATAACCTATAATGGTACAGTATTTAATTCATATGTGTCGCAAATAAACTTCAATTCGCGATCGTCGATAGTTTTTGTCCGGACAATGTGAAAATTAGAAAATAAAATAATTAGTAATTGATGAATTTACACAAACATAAGTAAGTTGCATGTGTGATATATTATAGATCAGAAATTTTTTGAATGTTTAATTTCTTAAGAGCTTACTCATACGAATTTGGGGTAATTTACAGCTCAGGTGAAGCAAGAAAGGCTTTTGGATTGTATTTGGGATGTATTCTACGAAAAATTTCTCAACCAAGTGCGGATTCAGCCTGTTCTGAACTTGTCATGAAATTTCTTCAGCAATCAGCCAGCAATTTACGCACACCCTTCTTATTTACTGTAAGTATCTTCTATATATTTCCCCTTCCTCGATATTTTTAATAATTATATATGGTGCAGTCCAGGCCAATCCATCGTGCTGCGAAAATTGACGTTTGTAATTTAGCTGAAACTTGGCAATCTTCTGTGAATAAAGGTTCCTTGATTTTTTCTACATTTTTTCGTTTAACCGTTTATGAAACATGAATTTTTGAAAATTTTAATAGTTTTTTATTTTAACGTTCAAAATTCATTTTTCCTGAGAAAGGCTCATACTGGGACCAAAGCGTTGGAAATTTCTGCATGCGCTATTAACCCACTTATCCATGAAATCTTCCTATTGAAAGTAATATTAAAAGTTTTAAATGAAAAGAACGAGTTAATTAATTTTTTAAATTTGAAAAAATAGAGAGGATCGTTTCCCCACGGTGAGACCTAGATTTAAATTTGTGGAATAGACAATAGCATTATTAAGAATTAACAAAAAAAATTGATCGGTACACTTGACTTTTAAAAAGATTTCAATCTGAAGATTAAAAAAACCCTTAGTAAAAAAGTATTTTACTGCATTGCAATTTTAAAAAGTACACTCAAAAATACACAATTACAAGATAGTCCAGGAAACGGGTATTTTTTCATGTCACGGCGTGCAGAAAGGATGAGACCTGCCGATTCTGGTAACGATTATAGCCCACATGAACGCCTACTACTTCCCAACCACAGATTTGAGTTTCTAAATTTTTTACACGCGTTTAAAGTTTTGAAAAACAGGTTTTCTACTAAGATCTCCTAAACTATTAATTGTACAGAAAAAAAGTTCAATAACTTTTTGAAGGTCTTAAAAAGACGAACAATTTCGTTTTCGAAAATATAGAAAAAAACGTGTCTGAATGTGTTTGATTTTTTTCCAACGTTTTTTATGTTTTATTCTGATATTATTTGTAACGTATTCTCATAATAAATAGGCCATTGTAACTTATAAAAACGTTTCATAATTATTTCAGACCTTATTTTGTCTTTATTTTATATTATGTCCCTTATTTTGTCGATTTTTTTCCAAAACGAAGAGACCCGTACTGCAATAACAATGTATTTTTAGCAGATCTTTTTTTTGTGAGTTATGTAATCAAAGCATATGACGTCAATATAATTTAATTCAGATGAAAGAAAAAATAAATAAACTAAAGGTAAAAAAAGAAAAAAAAAATTCACATAAACAAATTTCGAACGCAAGATCATTTTTTAAAATATTTTTTATAACAAATTCTTGGTCAGCGGAAAAAGTTAGTCGGGTTTAAAAAAAGAAAGAACCCGATATGTTGATTTGTTCGGGAGATATTCTAAGTTCGTGGAATTTGAACGCGCGAATTCAGTTTGAGCGCCAGCGCGTGCCGGCCGAGATGGCTTCCCCCACTCCACCGCCATACGCGGTGCTGTATTTTATCACTGAGTTGACCGCAAAGCGGATGAACAAATTCATAAGCAAGTGCTACCAGAATCTATTGTCAGTATGAACCCTTTCCTGTATCGTGTCCAATTTTTAGCCCTCTATGTTTAAAACCGGCGGTGCAATAATTAATGAAAAAAAAAAAATCATCTCCCTCCCTAATTGACTTTTGCCAAATTTTTTTTTTTGTAAATTCGTCAAAAAATAACAGCTTTCGAGTGACACTAATCGTAGTCCTGTAACGTAAAAATTGGCGATGAAATTTCATTTGTTTATGGCTGAAAAACATACCCTCTTTTTGGAGCCATTTTTCACCAACTTAATAATAAAAAATCATTTCGTCCCTCAGTGTACATGATAATAGGATCCTTCTCGATTAAAAATCCGCTAATTAAATTGCTATACGACGCTCTACGGCTCTGCAAATTCCTTGCAAAAAAAGTCGGTTTTTTCATAACAAATAGCTTTTCTCACAAACTATTTATCCGATCTAGCCCCGGTTTTGCGAGCTTCTTGAGTGCCCTAAGAGACATATTTTCCGAGATTCCTAAAGCCAGACATGCATTATTGGACTCATAATTAGTTAATTAAGAAATGGCCATTTCAGCCGGTTTTTATTTTTTTACAAGAGAACTAATTGACCGATTTTAATTTTCCAAAAACTAAATTGTTCGTCTTTTTAAGACCTACAAATAGTTATTAAACTTTTTTTCTGTACAATTAATAGTTTAGGAGATCCTAGTAGAAAACCTGTTTTTCAAAACTTCAAACGCGTGTAAAAAATTTAGAAACTCAAATCTTTAGTTGGAAAGTAGTAGGCGTTCATGTGGGCTATAATCGTTACTAGAATCCGCAGGTCTCATCCTTTCTGCACGCCGTGACATGAAAAAATACCGGTTTCCTGGACTAAGAACAAAAATTTTCAGTTGATAAATTTTACAAAAAGTTTTTAAACATTAAAAAAAAAAAATTTATTGTGAAAAATCATACCCCATCAACGGTTTCACTAAAAAATTTGAAAAAAAATTAAGAAACTTGTTTTCATAAAATGCTGAAAGATAGCCAAATTTCAGGCAGACAAAAAATGTCTATGAGAATATGTAAATTTGAACAACTGGCGAATTTGAAAAATTAACGACGGAGCCAGGAATCGAACCTGGAATCTAGCGATGCTTTACCGGAGACTTACTCCACTAGACCACCTAGCCGCCCTGACTCTGTTGTCATTAATTTCTCTCATAACCAGGATTGAAAAGGGTAAACATAAACATCTACACACTACAGTCTCCTTACATAGTGCATGCAGAGAAGAAATTCTTACTCATACAAATCGGGCACATGAAAACAAATTTGAACTCACTGGTTATGAGAGAAATTAATGACAACAGAGTCAGGGCGGCTAGGTGGTCTAGTGGAGTAAGTCTCCGGTAAAGCATCGCTAGATTCCAGGTTCGATTCCTGGCTCCGTCGTTAATTTTTCAAATTCGCCAGTTGTTCAAATTTACATATTCTCAACAAAATTCTCTCGTAGATTAATGATTTGCACACCCGCATCTCATTTATTAGACGGCATTGCCGTCTTACGGGCTTCTCATCGGAAGCAAAGGATTGAAAAGGGTAAACATAAACATCTACACACTACAGTCTCCTCACATAGTGCATGCAGAGAAGAAATTCTTACTCAAAAAATGTCCATGTTCGCAGTAGGTTGAATTCAAGTGATAATATCTGACTTTATCTGAACCCCATGTAATGGTTCTCTCAGGGTCAAGGATCAGGCAGCCAACAAGGAAGCAAGCTATGCCTAGTCTGAGAGCGAGCAGTTTTTATTGCCCATTTGTGACTTTTTTAAGTTCTTAAAGATCTTTCATACGTAGCACTCATTGTCAGAACGACTACTAATCTCATTGTCAGCTATTTCAAACAAATGACGGTTCAACAGGGAAACTTACCCTGCGTTGTGGTTGAAGGAGCAGAGCTTTTTCAATATGTTTATTTCTTCTACTTCCGAAGTGCTGTATTTGCATACTGGTGGGCAATTCACCAGAATCGCTAATTGTGACATAGTGTTGTTCAAATTCTTGCAATAAGAGATGTGCGACAATACTAGTTTACAATATTGCTGTACCATATTGCTGTAATGCATGTAACATATTACCTGAAAAATCGCGTAGTACAAAATTACCCTGAATCTAGTAGCCATAAGACAAGGAAATAACTTGGTTTATTTTTCACTTTATGCGACCTCTGTCTCGAATATTTTCAAGTGGGAAAATTGTAATTTTTAACATATTACAGCGTCTGACTACAAAATAAAAAATTTGATTTTTTACTTTTCAGTTGCCAAGCAGTAAGCTTGGTGACAAAGATCGTGCAGCTATAACTGCAAAACAGTTGTCGGACTTCTTACATCTATACAACAGAGAAACAGATTTATATGCAGATACAGTGGATCGCCCGCGAACAGTGCCTAATAGATTATTTCAAAAGTTCCTTGCAACCGCTAGGTAAGTAACTCAAGTTGAAATTAAGCTCTGAAAGAATTGATCTATTGATTCTCTGCAAGCTACAAGCTGCAAGCACACATACATACATACACGCACGCGCGCACACACACCCACACACACACACACGCGCGCGCGCGCGCGAGCATTAAAAGGGTAATATATACATATATTGGAAGGGGCACCACTTAATGATCGATTAAAGCAGCCAAAAATATCAGTTATTGATCTTTTAAAGGATAATTTAATCAGTGTATAGTTTCAGTAATCATTTACTGGCCTTTGGTTAATTTATGGTGCATTCATTGTATTTTCCGGTACAGGCATGATAAAGTAAATTTTGAGGCCTGTTTTTGATCCGTAAAATGTTACTTTATACCACTGACTTCGAAAAGTCTTTCAATGACGGTTTCCATACACAGTTCGAAGTGCCCATCTCAGAACTCCCATAAAATGACTTATTTATGGTGGTTCTAATTTCTGTTGCACGGTTCGAGGTGGGGATCTCAACTGGCGTCAAAGTGACATTTTATACGTGTACCGGATAAGATAGTGTGCATGGCACACCCGTTAAGTGTTTTTGTCTCGAATAATGATTTCAGTACTCGCTTTCGGCTTGCCTTTAGCTCGTACTAAATTATCCTTGTCCTAAATACGCTTAGTTTACGGTTGTCCCACATAAACTACTATTTATATTTCCAGTAGTTTGAATAGATTGATTCATTTTAAAACGTTCTACCCGGACAAATGGTGATTGGTGGCCCACACTGATATGATAAATTAGTGGGTGTCATTAGAGCGTGGTTGACAAAATTTTTTGAACAAGTTTTCAGTGGTGCATCCCCTCCCAAACCCGAGAAAGCAATAACTGTTTGTTTCTTTTAATCGTGTTTATCTTAAAAGTTCTGAATAAATCTTTTTAAGAAGAGTTTACTCGGTATAGAAGAGAAATATTGCTTGAAAAATGTAATTTTGTTCAGTATTCTTAGGTTACCACCACTACGTTGAAAAAATTCCTAAGTATATCAAACCCGCAATTCTCGCAAACCAAGCATGCATACTTCTATGTTTCTGTTCCTTAATGTATTTTGTTAACGTGTACTTGTACGAAAATGCTGCGATTTTTTACAGATATTACACAATAGATAGTTAGATCTAACGATTGGCATTCAGAATCTATTTCTATGCCCAGCTATGATGTTTATTTGGTCTTTTTCGGGTTCGATCTTGTCGTTTACCTGCGATTACGCGTCACTACTTTCTACGAGGGGAATGGAAAGTACGGCAGGTGAATTAATATGAAATAGGATGTATACTTCAAAATATAGATGGACTATTTTAAACGTTGAGAAAGCGATAAGGAATATGAGCGTATTTTACTGTTCTAAGTGGATTACATGATTAGGGTATGAAAGTGGAAATAGCAGTATAATTGATGAGAGGTGAAATAAAAGAAGTCATTTTTATAAGAAGGTCAATATTTTAAAAGCTGGAAGTGATTCAGAGACAAAGTGCGTGAATGCAGGAAAGGTAAAAGAATTCAAAATGATCAGGAATAGATGTAGCTGACACTGAGTAAGTGAACTGTGAGTACCGTGTGCACTCGTCTCAGGATGCGTGACACGAGATAGAAATAGGAAGAATAGCAAGAGACTATAAAGGATGTGGAAAAGTAAGCAGGTATAGTTAATAACTGATCAGAAATTATGGGGAAGATGTCTGGCTTACATGCGAAAGGTAACTGTAGTGTGTCCTCATTCTTCAGACAGATGGCGTCAGCAGGGCAGCGGAGCCAGACCGCTCTCGTTAGAACATGGCTTCTTAAAGACGCGGCTTTACGTCTATTTCTTATCGTCATATTTCATGATATCCCGGCAATCGAGCACAAAACAGTAACAAAGACATAATTTTTTCCCAAAACTGCAAAAACTTCTTTTTTTTCCATAACTTTCGAACGTTTTGTGACAGAAATTTCTATTTTGCTACACTTTTGACTACAGATTTTCAATCGGAGATGCTAAAAATGTATATTTAAATAGGGTATTCCACGTCAGCTCAGTAAAAGTTGATCATCAGCATTTTTTACTTACGCTACAGATTTTTCCTATGATAGTACGATCTCTGCAAAGCTTGCGAGCCACCCGAGTATAAATAGTTATATGGCGCACATGGGGCCCTGACAAGTTTGACTTCTTGCCTGGTTCTGCGCGAGAGAGGCAACGTGGTGTGGGCCACTTCAGAAAAGTTAAGCTATTCCACATATGGCCTTGACCAGTTTCGCTTACCCGACCCCTAATAAATTTTGCTTACCAGAGCCGTGTTAGCAAATAAATATAAAAGACACTTAGGACGATTTCAATTTAGCAATCCAATTTCTTAGTCGGATGATTGTAGGTGACACACTCAAGCTTTTTAGCTGTTAAAAAATATAACTAATTTTTGTTGTCGGAACGGTTCAATCCTACCCACATAGAACTCAACGTCCAATTAACGTCCATGTTGATTGTGAGACTAATTTTGTCAATGAGACTAATGGTCGATATAATCTCAATATCGGTTACACACCTTGCATGAATACATAAAGATAGTCACTCTACCTCCACAACGGATCTAGGTATATTTACTATAAATATTCCATGAATTCTAGTGAATATCCGTACAATATTCATTAATGATAATTACGTGGATATTCACCATAGTGCGTTCTAGAGATTCTTGAATTTTCGTGCAGCATCCATTGTACATATGTGCATGGATTTCTACTACGGACAGTTGGTGGTATTTCATGGATATCCACGCAGCATCCATTCTGCATATATAATATATCCGTGGATATCGTCTATGAACTCTTGATGGAATTTCATGAAAATCCATGCAGCAACTATCATGCATTTGACTCATGAAAATTTAAACACATTGTGGATACCAAAATATTTTACTTCACTATTTTAGTGGAATGTTTGAGTACTCACCACACTCCTGATTGTACTGCCACAATTATCAATCTCCATAGTTGATGTAACGGCCGCCACGCTCACTCTACAGGAAAGTTATGGCTCACACGGACGCATTGAAACATACCTGTTACGTGGGGGTGGGCGTGTACTGAGCGGTGGTAATTAATGATTAATGAATAATCAAAGATCCTCCCACGTAACGACAATGAATAAAAATTAAAACTAAGAAAGACTTACCTCTCGATAAGCCGGTAACGTGGGTATATTATTGCCTAGTCCTATACAGATCTGTGAGAGTTGTTTAAATGGTTGAGGCTAATTTATAATGAAATGGGATAGGGTATCGTTCAAAATAAATGGTTGAATATGATTTTGATTGGTAGAAGATAACGTATATTCTTCAAACGATTAATTATGAAATGAATCAATGATATAAAAGAAAAACCAAAGAAGGTATAATTATAAAATGTCTGAATTTAAACATAGACAACGTCGACGGACGAATTCACATTCAAATACAGAGAAGCTGTAGAACTAGTTGAATTCGATCGTTTACGCTTCTTTCAAAATTTAGGGTTATTTTAATGATATTTGGATAATATATAACTAAACATAATTCTTGTTAAAAACATCTATCCTGAACGACTATTATTTCTACTTCTGGACTATTATTATTATATGGTATTTCTCTTTTTAGATTAAATGTCACTTATGTTAATAGTCCAATCCTACGCTACGGGTCAGTCGATCCGTAGAATTATATGCGTTACTTAGCTCTGATTTGAGCCTTTAAAAATATGATTTGGTGGCCGATCTGTAGACAGGAGAGTGTTTCTCTGAATAGCCAAGGTTATTATCTGCAGCTAGGTGCCAATTCTATCTTGCTCAATTTTGCTATGGAACTCTATAAGAAAACCCATATTGATATTCTCAGAAAACAATACTGAATGTTCGACAGTAGCTAGTGAATTTTGCCATTCGTTTTTGTTAAATACGACGTTATGCAAAATTTCGAATGATGTTGAAGAAGACTACTCGAATTAACTTATCTTTAGATGCGAAGTTCGGCGAGATTGAGAGCCGTCGGTCGTGTACGTCGGTGTCCGTAGAATTCTGGGGCAGAGCCTCACCTCGAGATCGGAAGGGTTGATGAATCCGAACGATGTTGAACGTCAGGTACGTAGTCTTTGTGAATTTAGAATAATACTCTACTATCGAAAACTATTGTTTGAAAAAATCAATTTGGTTCACCCACGGTTCATATATATATATATTGAAAATGATTCTAACGATTATTAATTGAAGATGATAGTTTAGCTGGTTATTATTATAAGCACTTAATATTACCTGATTCAGTTTGAATCAGGGCCAAACTTGATTTAATTGGGGAAAATCGAGTATCATGAAAATATCTATTCGCGAAATGATGAGATTTAGTAAAGAACAGTAAAGATTGGAACGTCGAAGATAGTGAGTCTTGTAATGAATTTTGTTTATTGATTATAAGTCAAATATAAAAGAAAGGGAAATAAATAGACAATTGCGAGAAATACTTGTTGACGATCAAAGAGAAAATTATGCATTTATTTCGGTCATATTGGTTTAATAAGTCAGTTATTATTTAATAGTACATAATTCCAAATTTATAGTCCCTGCACGTCGCAACCCAACAAACTTGGTTTGATAGTTTAAAAAATATAAGTGGACGGCACAGGTGCATAAGTTAAAAGATATAAGAGACAATAGTCGAGTAAGAATAAAACAAAATCGTAACAATAACATAAAAGCGGACGGTAAAAAGGTATATAGATAAAATCGAGCGGAACAACTATCCGAAGAATTTGAAGGGAGAGTGTTTGATGTGTTGTGTTTATAAATTTAGAATGGTGTGACTTTCTTTATTGTTTCATTTCGTCGTTATTTATTTAATTTGTTACTTGATCAGGATTCGGGTTAATTTCACACACTTTATTATTTACTGACACCTCCATACACAACTCTCTCCTTCTAAAGTCGTAGGCCTACTAATTTGCTGATCCGCTGATCCGCTGATCCGTCCGAACTTCGGTTCTTACTATCGTCTATCCAAATGTATACATCGTCACAGTCTTTTGCAACTAACAGAATAACTGAATGCTCGGTTTTGACGAATTAGCGCGAGACTTTAGGCCGGTCACAATTAAGATTTTCCAACGCTACTCTTGCTCGAGAGGGCTAATCCGGGTTGATGTCTACGCACTTTGCGACTTGACAGACGAAAGACATGGCTTCTTGGGCCTGAGGGCCCAAAGAGCTGCAGTTGCAATAAGTTACAACGGTAATTAGCCAATGAAGTGCGAAGGCGACCTCCTGGTGCCCAAATCTACACGGCCAGCGTTACTTCGCGCTCTTCGACGGTGTTCCGACGATTCTCAATCACGTCGCTTACACGTTTAAGATGTTGACAAAAAGTATCTTAAAACAATTCTCACGCATTCATCCACACATCTTAACAGATAATCTATTTTAATTTGGTGTTTCCAAAGGTAGTGGTTTATCCTAATTATTGATGACAATTTTGACTTAAAAAGAGAGATATTTTCAGACTGAGCGCTGCTGATGCTAATTCAGCAGTCTCTTGTCTCAGTTCTTGGTACGAGTTATAAGAAACAAAGTTGAATATTATACTAGGGATCGTTGCTGGTTTCTACGTGACTTTTGCTAGGAGGGGTCGAACTCGCCGGTTCAGGCAATACGATATTTTAATGTTATCTGTGGCAGTAGCTTGCGTTACAGCGTTGAAAGGGAATTTGGAAAACATTTGACGTCAGTCCTAGTCATATTGTGGTTTCGAAAAAGGTACGCCCGAGCAATACGCCGGACGCAACATACCCGTGATCATGAAATGATCATGAAAAAGTGAAAAATATATTAAAAAAACAATATAACAGAATGAATCTAAAAATATCAAATACATATACAATACCGAAATAATAATAACACTGGTCATAACGTAAATGTTTAAATTATATTCAACACAAGTAACGCGATGAAAAGTAAAACAATACAGTACAGTAGAAACTCGAAAACTTGTATGATATTACAAAACTAGATGAAGGATGTTTGAATTGTTCTTCAAAATATGAAACGAAATAATAATAATTATAATTGTTATCACTATAGTGATGCACGGAAGTGTCATAATAGAAGCAGAAGCAGAAACAGATGTCAACAGTAAATTCTTGCAGAAGCGCAAACAGAAGCGAATGCGGAAGTAGAAGTATAAACGCTATAAAAAATAACAATTTTTTTGTCAATTATTATTTTTCTTTTAAATCGAATTAATATTCAGAATTTAATGAAGGAAAGTTATATTTAATAAACAGTAATTTAGTAGTAACTAATGAGAAACAAAAACGATGGCGACACGCACGTGCTGGCCCGCCATGTGCCGGGCACCCACCCCGCGCCATCGGCGCATCGGCCAATAAGTGCGCTTACCCTGGCGAAAATAATTTCTATATCAAACTGAGAACTATTGCCGGTCGTAGAAAACGGTAAAAATAGTGGCAAATCGTAAGAAAGCTTAAAATATTCTAGATAGTCGTAAAAATCGTACTATTTTTCGTAGAAAAGTACAAATTCCTACGAGAAATAATGAAAATTGCATATAGGAAGCAGATTTAATTCTTTGTCGTAGAATTTCCTAGAAAACTCCATGAATCAATGAAAAATCACGAATGTCTACGACTTTTTATGAAAGATATTTTGAATTTTGAACCCAAACATTACGAATTTTTTTGTTTGTAGAATCATGTTGAAACTCGTAGAAAAGTACAAAACTCAAAATTCATGAACTTTCAGAGGAATTATCACTTCTGGATTACAGAGAAGTAAAAAAAAAAAACTATCACAAATTACGCAAAAGTACAATAACCTACGGAAAACGAATATCATAACCAAAAATTTAAGGAAATAATGTTAATCTACGATAATCTACAAAAAAAAAAATCACGAAAATGTACAGTAATCTACAAAAAATTATGTTTTTCTACGAAAAATGAATGCCAACGTGTTAGAGCAGATTACAAAAATCTACGAGAATCTATGAAGAAGTACAATAATCCATCAAAAAATTATATGCCAAAACTACGCAAGTATCCGAATTTCTCTGATTAAACGTAGAAAATTTCATGGAAAATCGTAAAATGAAATTTGTAGTTTGACGTAGAAATTATTTCTATCGAGGTTCTATCATCCATTTCGCCATTTCCATAAAGTTTTGGTCAACTTTCGCGGAACCAGATCCTGAAGCAGATGTGAAAGAGTGTGCGGAATTTCCACAGTTGCGGAAGTAGAAACAGAGGTCTGTTGCAAAATATCGAACGACGAATAATGGTATTCTCGATCTGTTGCGCAGTATAAGGAAAGAGATGTTTTGTCTGTCAAACATCGAAAATTATCAACTCGGGAAGTCGTGCGGTAACGAAAGCTTACTCACGAAATTAACAGGTAACGTTAACCCAGAAAAAGAGAATCACAAATCGATTAATTAATCTGATTTGACACAAAGAAAATCATAACGAATACTAAAGCACGTCGTGTCACATTGTCGTAACGCTAGCCGGACAAGAAGTGCCGCAGTTAAAACTGTTCCTCCCGATGCAGAGTTCGTGAGAAAAGGCTGTAACGATTACATTCATTCGAATATGGGCGGCAATATTTCGGATTTGACCGGACGCAAGGAAAGTGCGCGGTTGACCAGTCTGGCGGAACCGGCAACAGATCCGGAGGAGAGAAGCGAAGAGGACTCTGCGGAAAGACGCCAACCAGTACAGACCTACAATAATAATACTCCGTAGAAGTAGAAAATCTAGCCAGTTATAAGATTTATAAAGTCACATATACACCATACTAAGTTCATCGAATCTTCGATGTCGTCACGATCCAAGTTGCTCTCATCCCCCATCTCATTGTGGGTAACGACGAAACCTAAAGGTGAACACCAGAGCTCTAATTATCCATCGAAGGAGAGTGAAGAAGAGAAGAATATCTGGATTGGCAAGTGACTTATCTGCTTCAACTGTATTCAACGACAAAGACAAGGAACCAGTTGATTTCAACATATGGTGTATCGAAGGCGTATTTTTTAAATGGTGTGTATGTGTGAATGTTTGAATGAATGTATAGCTTTTGTTTTTTCTTATATGTACACTTTTATTTTTACCTTTTCTTGCAATCTTTTTATTTGAACTGTTTTATTTCTATGGTTTTATCTTTACAATTGTGTCGACTATTTTATTTATAATTTATTTATTTATGGTTCTTAATTGTTCAGGTAGAATAAATTGTTACAAGGCTAATAGATAAACAACGCTTCTGTACGAGCTTGACGAGTAGACCGTCGTTAGGTGGCCTCCAGGGTCCGTGGCGCTCAGCAGTTTGATATAGTATTAAGAATTTATATCTAAACAATTTAAATCAACGGAATCTGTTGGGTGATGTAATATGCTGATTTTCGATAAACATTCTTCCCATTTTATGTGTGCTTGATATAAGATTGATCCAAACCCCGCGCCTACGCTCGATTATTAATATTTAAAAAATACTCCCCATTAATTTTCCAGTTTGAAACTCACCTATCTTACAGGAAATTGGCAAAGAATACGCTTGTATTTTTTTTGGAATTTTATAGCGCGATTTCTACGATGAGAATCGTATTTGAAAATGAATTGTTTATAATAACCTTCAATTGTTGCTATTATCAAATTTGTAGTAGCATGAGATGGTAGCCCAATTCCAGCTCTTTCGAATGAGCCCATGGATAAATTAATCAGAGAAATAGTACCTGAGATATGAAAATTTGAAGGAGGGTGTGTGTGGCGGTTTTTGGTATTTTGGACAATTTTCAACCTGGAATAAATTTTTAAATATTGAAGGTAAAAAAAAAAAAAAAAAAAAATGGTATGAACTTATTTTACCCATGGAATCCGTTAAAAAACATTCACAACAATCGGAAAAATCGATGAAAAATTTTACTCTTTTTCGTCCGGTTTGACGTGGATTGACTCATAGTGGTCGCGAAAAAATGGTGGCGGTGGTCCATAAGATACCACGAAAACGCAATAATACAAGATACTTATAAGTTGTCTCTGTTACCAACGAAGGGGTTAGTCCACTGGTGAATGAATACATGCGCCTAGTAACCAGACAGATTACAGCGTCCAGGTTTGGGTCCCGATGGACTACCTAAGTGATTTTTGAAACGCTTATAAATGCGATTTAATGTAATAAAAATGTACTACAAGTGCAGAACTATTCATAATTTTCCAACCACATTTCACTGACTATCCGGTGCAAATGCTTCATTCTTTGGGTTTGAAAAAAAGGTAAGTTAAGTGAGGACGAATAATCCGTTATCCTACGGTGTAGGTACTGATCTCGACAATGACGATAAAAGATAATTCTGTTGGATACCAAAAACGATCTGTCAATTTTTTTAAACTCAAGTAAGAAAAGATATGATCAGATTCTCCGACAGTTTGCACGAGTCACTCAGTATAGACAAGATAATGGCAAAGGGGAGCGGTCATACGTAATCAAAACACAACGGAAGCAGGTAAACGCATCAAGGATATTAAGAAAAGATAATGCTGATAGTACCTTACGTAACAAAGGAATAAAATCGAAGATTATTCCCGCGAGCCGGTTTAATCACCCGAAGGAATAATCGACTCTTATTTCTGTGTTACATAGAGGATTTATGTTCGACTCAACTCTGGCTACATTACTGACTCAGAAGTGTGTTCTTTTTATGTGTAAGTCTGATCTTCCAGTCTATAAACTATGATATAATTGAAAGTTTATAATAATGTAGAGAGATGTAGATGAAAGTGGGAAAGAAAAAGAGATAACATAACATAATGAGTGTGCATAAGAAAGGTATACACAGAAATGATAGAAACAGAGAATACATCGAGAGAAAGAGATATAGCAATTAGTGACAACGACACTTCAAATTTTCGGGCAGATAAGACATCGGGTATTCCACATTTGCGGTAAAAGTGTTTGTCAAAATGCAAAAACGTATTGTCTAAATATTTTCAAGTAACCCCTTGTTACGGGATAAAGGGGAGGTATTGACGAGCGGCTGTCAATATGTCTGTATACCCACTCCGGAATTCGTTTCGGATACCTTTGGGTCCGATCTCGTTGCTGCTCTCGAGACAACGAATGAAGGCAGGCGTGACAATTGATGTAAGGAGGGTTTACGATTGAATGTATTAATACTTTTTTGTAATAGTAACCAATTTAAATGTATAATTGAAAGAAGTGAATTGTTTGAATGTTGTCATTGGAGTGTATTTGATGGAGGATGGAATAGAAGTATATCGATCGAAGGTTCCAGTAGAAGTGACTTGCGACAAAAAATACCAGTGCACGAAAGTTGCGAGAATCCAGAATAGTGAGGAATGAATTGAGTGGAGTAAAAGCGATAACCAGCGGTGTCGTCAAGCTACAACCCGTTAACGATTTTACCATAAGATACTTATCCCCAATGAACCCCCTTTATGTTGCGCTAGTTCCGCCAATAAAACCGCATGCGCGAGAAAGTTAAGAAACGGGAACGAGAGCTTATGATAAGGTATGTTCCTTCGCTTCCAGTGACCCGTGAGCTCCGTAATGTGAACAGATGGCTTGGAAATGCCAAGTAGACTAAGAGTCTGTAGCAGCCTACGAGGGATAAATCTACGGAGTGATAATACGGTTTCAGAATCTGCTTGCTGAATAGACAGCTCGAGATTGTACACGAACACCAAAAAAGCGAGCCAGACGTCAGGTAACGCGATTGGGCGCTTTCGCGAGCTAAACGCTCCTGTACCGTACTCCCGTCTGTGGGTAGTAAAAGCGAACGTGCGCTGCGCATGCGCGGTGGCGACAACGCGCGCCAAGCGGGGATGCTCAAGCAGCGTAGAAGCGAGCGTGGCACTTGCGGCTCGAACTCCAAGTAGAGCAGATATCGGACGAGTCCGTCTTCGCAAGTAAAACCCGTGATAGCTCTTTTTCTCATTAGGCACTAGGCGACCACACATTTCCCGAAAGCGAGGCAGCCGTAGGGCTGGCCAGCCTACCAATGGTGACGTAACACCCTAACTGCTTCGAATGTTTGAGTCCTAACCCGCGATTTGTACCTTGAAGCGTGAGCCTGTATGTTTTCGGCAGAGACCTGGGTACGATAACTACGTTCAACACCGAGCTGCGATAAGTTGATCATCCACACCCGGTACCCAGAGTTCGCGTCGGAAATACAGAGGGCGGTTCAGAGGGTTGCGGATTTTTCTGAATGATCGAGACTGCATAGAGACTGACTTTACGTCTGGGGTCGATTATTATCGTCGAATGGAAGAGGGCTGGACGAGGCACACTTATTGATGTGCTGCAGCTCGAGACTCAGTGTCACAGAATCCACTATCTATGAAAAAGTAGAGAACAGTAGCATAGCAAGGCGGGTTCTGCTTACAGATTCCTGTTACCGACACTTACTGACATTCTCCCCAGACTCAAACCCTTCACCTCGATGACGTCACAGTCTGTCGTACCGACTTGAGGTCTAAACCATGCAACCTTACCGACAGTTGTATCGGTCGACGGTAAAAATCGCACTGCTTTACCAACAATTCTTATCGGTCAAAGGTCAAAATCGTGCTGTTTTAACGACAATCTTACCGACCAAAGGTCAAAGTCTTTATGTAGTGCTCGTCTGCCAACGGTGGAGGGTGCAGCGGGGGTGAGAACTTTTTACCATCCCGCATTCTTTTCTGACGATAGGACTGCTGATGTGTTACATTAACCACTCCAAATTCCTTTTCCACGGTAGGACTGCTGATGTGTAACATCAACCACCCCCACATTCTTTTCCCACGTTATCTACCACGTGACATTCCAAAATTAATAGTTCCAAAAATTGTTTTTTATCCACTCGGATATCGCTGATGTGTAACATCGACCACCTCACATTTCTTTCCCACGTTATCAACCACGCGTCATTCCAAAATTGATGGATCTGAGAATTGTTTTTCACTTACACGGATGTCGGTTTGATATCAACCACGTGACGTTTGTTTGGCTTGTAACTGTCATGTAAACTCAACGATGAATTTTGAACGGGTTCAGTCAAAACCAGAGTGCAAGGTCGACCGATAGCTGCGGTAGTATACATTCAGAGTCAAGGATTTGCGGTATTGGGTTACTATCGCTCTAGGAATGCAAAAAATAACTCGGTTTGAGTACAGCTCGGTCAAGAATAGAGAGCAAGGTTATATCTTACATAAGCTTTGTATTGGAAAAAATTGTCTCTTAAGAGCTAAGGTGAAGGTGAAGGTGTAAATTATCTCATGAATATTCTTTGAAAAACAGTTTTATTGAGTACAATTTTTAGGGCATAGTTGACAATTACTTCACAACGACAGTACAATAATTCTATTCAACAGTTTCATAACTAGGATGATATATTTGCCAGGAATGCGGGACCGGTATTGTAGACGCTTCTGCGCAGTAACACAAATCGTACGCCCTCGGCATCCGAACAGTATGATGATTTTGTAGCCAATTTTGAAGTGAAGAAACGTTTTGTGCTGCACAGATTGCGTTGGGTATTGTATGAACGTCGCATCTTACAGACACAGCTGAAGTTTTTTGCAAGGTTTGAAGCGACGGACAGTCAAAGTCCAGCATATCGATGATTTGAACTTTCGGGACATTTTGAGCAACCAATCTCGTTTTTCTTCTCCTTTTACGTACACGGTTTCAGCTTTGCACAGCCTGTCTTCAATGGTCCACTCAACTTCCTCAAACGTTATGGTTTCACAGCTCCAAGGTGAACCGTGAAAATCGCGTTCTAACCAAGAATTTTGGCTTTTGTGTTTGACGTCCAGACAATCCCATTCGTAAGGTGGCTTAAAGAAAAACATTGATAGAGATGCATCTGAGTAGATTGAAATCATAGCCAATTCTTTCAATGTGAAGGTATCGTTAAAAGGTCTACGAAAGCCTTGTATGTCAACGATAAGCTCCATCTTTGAACTGTGCGAGATGGTGGGAACGGGTCAGATTTTATACCAAATTTTTCACCCCACCACTGAGCGGGTTGTATTCGACAATACGACCGTGAACAATCAAGCGGTACGCCGATGTTTCAGCGGGAAAGTTGGCTTTAGCTTCAAATTCAAGACGGATGTCGACAGGTCCGTACTTCAAAGATTCGTTTTGTTTTTAACAATCGATAACAAATGAGGGAACGTCTCGAAGGAATTCACTCTTTGTCAACAACGGCTCGGGGTTCTTGTCGTAGTAGGTAGCTTGGAAGTTTGCGTACATCTCGTACAGGAGCGCGTACAGATTACGACTCATGTTGAGATTCAGGTTACCGTACGGATGAGATTCAGAGTTTGAAAATAGCTTGACGTCCGTGATATTGCAATAATCGAAATGACTTGCGTTCTTGCCGGTCTTGTTCTTTTCACTTGTTTCGGAACCCAAAATGACGTATCGAGGTTTTTCAAGCTGAGTGGAAGTTTTCACAGTCCAAACGTGTTTCAATGTTGTGGGTAGTAAGGGATATTCCCAACTGCGGAAGCTCATCGAAAAAGGCGGATCTCTCTGAAATGGTATGAGCCATTCCACTGCATAGATCGTGATTTTGAATTCCTCCTCTTGAGTCTGCATGATAGCGTTGACGTCAGTTTTTGATCTTGTCAAGATTAACTCACGTTTGGCGTCGACAACGATCTTGCGGTAGTCTTCAGCGAAATCCAATATCATGCTGAGCGGTATCAGTACGTCAAAATTACCCTCGGCATTGGTTAATTTTTTCTCCTCCTCTACATAAAGCCATCCAGCGTTCTCCATCAGCCAAGTTTGACTAGGGTGCAGGGAAGCGTAACCCTTCATGAGACTTGTCAAGCCAACGTTCTTGGTTCTATCAATCTCAACTCCATTAATTTCGTAGCGAATTTCTTCAAACAGATGACAGATCGCGTTTTTTACGAGCTGTGTGTTCACAGTAGCTGTACCATCAGGTTTGAGGATTTGTCCGTGGATATGTACTGACCTTTTGCTGGGTGATATGCATGAATCCTGATGCTGAACGGTGATTCGAAATTCATTGCTGTTCTTGAAAGTTGACGAGGCGTGAGGTTTGTGAGCGTGAATCTCGTAACGCGCAACGGATTCGTCAAAGACCGCTGGTGTTTGAATGGCTAAGATTTCTTCCTCCATGGTACGTAGTAGATGATAAAACAGCAAAATCGGATTTTTACTTGTCGGAAATTCCTCTTCAAAAAGGCGTCAGTTTCAAACCCAGAGCTATCACGAACTCCACGTTTTGAGGTGTTAACGGTTCGAGAATCGATCGATGACTGACGTGATCGGGGCATGCTGACTTACTGATATACCTACTCTTTGACAGTCTGTTATATACCATTCCCATCGTTTATTGCGATTTGATATGTAGTCTCACAGTAATAACTTCTCCACGAAAATTAACCAGGTCTCCGTCTTGATCCACTAACCGGAGCTGAACGTGATCTATGGTCCTGACGGTGGTCGGAAGGTGAATGACGTGCGACGGTACTTCCGCGATCTTATATCCTGGTGGGACAGTCGGAAACAAGTCGTGAATAGCGTGTACTTTGTGTCCATTGACGTAGTGGCCCGTTGCAATGCTGCACTCGACTCGCAACGCGTTGACCTTGAGTATAGTTACACGCACGTCTGATTCGTGAGTTTTATCAACCCTCAATACACGTGGTGTGAATCCCAAAAGTTGAGCGATGGAATCATTCGGCCCGAAGTCAATCGTGTGGTTGCATGTGATTTCGCTGCGTAATGTATTATTGTTGGGTTTGATGGCGAGCCTGATATCTGTATTTCTTAGCACGTTTTGAAGATACTCCTCTATGTCCTCGGTCTCGTAGCTGCCGGTAGGTATGGTGATCACTTTATCAGCTACGTAAATTTTATTGTGACCAACATCAACGTCGGAAATCGAATGAAAGGTTAACAATCCTACCAAGCCAAGAGCATAACTTTTATCACTAGCAAATTCGATCGGTGGGAAATATTGTGCCTCGAGAATCAAAAAGGTTCCCGAAATCCTTCACGTCAACGAATCATCCATGACTGCGAGTGGTAGACTGACTTTGATAAATCATGCACTATGTTTATATAGCTCACCACTTAGAAATCTTAGACACAAGTGTCCGCATTCAAATGTATCATAATCCTGGTACCTTTAATGATTGTATTTAACACTACCAACGCCGAGGTATTCTATGAGGTCTGAGGATGGTTGAAGGTTGCCGAAACTGTCAAAGTAATCGATATTATTGTCGCGTTTCTTGTATGTAACCCTGTGTGTACCCGGACCGTCTTTGTCGTCAAGATTGATTATAGCTGACTCGTTTCTTCGTAGATCGTTTTCGGGCATTTCGTTTCGCATGGAAACACCGCGGAAATGCGGAACCTTGAAGATTTTTGCATATTTCAACAAGTCCCAAACAGTCAACGGTCGACGTGGTAGCATCGCATCTAGTTTTTTGGAAGATGGAGACCAAGACCTGTTTTGTACGGTTTCATATGAAGCCCTTTGCCCAACGCGATAGCTTCCATAGTTTTGTTTTGTCGTTTGCTCTCTCCCAGTTCTCGTCCAGCAGCACTTGCATCGTTCACAGCTTTTGCTATACCTGCCGCACCACCGGCTAACGCGCCTGTAGCACTAAGTCCAGCGAAAATAGGAATCAAAAACGGTAGAAAAGCACCGACTTTTGAACGTACTGATAGGACGCTAGGTGTTCGCACTTCACATTTACCACCCGCTTTTTTAACGGCGCTCTCAGCTCCCTTCAGCGCAGATTCGATAGCTACTTTTGCATCGTTGCTTTGAACCATAGAACGTTTTGCAGCATTTATAATTTTTCTCAGGGTCACATTTTTTTGATTTTTGGATTCCTATTCCGAGTTTTGTTTTTACTTTCATCGTATTCGCGATTGCCCAAGCGGCTGCCTTCTCACCCAAATTTGCGTCCTTTGCGAGAACCCGTTTCCAAGCTTTTTCAGCCAACACCCTATCAGCCTCGTTTCTCAATTCAAGATTTTCACGATTCTGCGAGTAAGCAATGTCGTGGTCTTTGCAAGCTGCGTCGAGAAGATTGATTCCCGGAACACCCCGCGAGAGTCTCTCTGTTAATTTTGTACCAGGCCCACAGTACTGATAACCATGTACATGGAATTGGACTGAAAGGCTGTTGATGATTTTACTCTCCAGACTCTTGCTACGATGTTGCCGCCTGCTGCTTCGTTTACCTCTGTACGCGATCATGTCCGTGCGTTGACTGAAGAAAAGTGCTTCAAAACGGGATATTTATAGCAAATCCGATCAGTCATGTCCGAGATGCGGTTTGAGAAACAACGTACTAACCTTCCTGTGATGAATTTTTACAAACTTGCGGAGCAAAATGTCAAAAGGCACAAACGGCACGGTAAATTACTCCCGAATAGTGTACGTGCAATATTCTGTGGACCGTCAAATTGTGGTAAGACTAATGCGTTGCTCACACTCATAACCCATCCCAACGGATTCAGATTCGAAAATATCCACATCTACTCGAAATCTCTCAACTCACCTAAACACCAGTCGTCGAAGCAGTTGTTGGACCATGTTGAGAATACGGAGTATTTTGCGTTCACCGACCGTAAGCAAGTGATCACACCGGAAGAAGCTCGGCCTAACTCAGTAATCATATTTGACGATGTAGCGTGCAAGAAGCGGGACAATATTAGAGTCTACTTTTGCATGGGTACATATCACGACGTTGACTGTTTCTATCTCTGTCAGACGTACGCGCGTATTCCCAAACATCTCGTGCGCGACAACGTAAACATACTCGTGTTATTTAAACAAGACGATATGAACCTGAGACACGTATACAACGACCATGTCAACACCGACATGTCTTACACAGAGTTTACAAGTGTGTACTCTGCATGCTAGAACGGTGAGAAGTTCGGGTTTCCGGTGATCGACAGAGACAGTGAGCTTAACGAAGGACGGTACAGGAGGGGATTCGATTCTTTTGTTAGCCTGGAGAAGAAATAAAATCTAACGTTTTCGAGCAAGAGACGCAGTAGCGTTGCAGACTCAGTTGCGTCAACATGCAGAGCTCTGAAATTCCCAAACAAAAAGATGTCCTACATCAGATCGTTCAAGCGGGTGCTGCGAGCCGTTGAAAACACAGATTGCTTAAGTCGGGCAAGGAATCTACGGCTCAGAAATTGAGTGACGTTTCCAAACCAGTAGTGACTCCGTAGCAAGAACTGGTAAATGTTACAAAAGTGACTAAACCTGTGAAACAAGAGGTGGAAATAATAAAAAAAGAAATGAGGCAGATGAAAAATGAAACGAAAAATGAAACTGTCTCGGAAATGGACGATTCCTTTGCTTCAGCGGGAGATGAAACAATCGTAGAAACACCGGTCGAGAAAATCGGGGATGAGTATTTTGCACTGATGAGAGATGCAAAGACAAAAGGTGAATTGGACAACGTGTACGGTGTACGCAACCTCTTGAACGGACTAATGATTGGTGATTCGTTGATATCTTTTCAGAGTAACTACATTCGTATTGGCGATACGCGTTACCCGAAAACGAAGGGTTTGCTGGAACTTTTGTTCAAAAAGAAGCCTGACGGTTTTTCCGTGAGCGCCGGAGATCGGGAAAATTTTGAAAACATAATCGTCGCAACGAACGCGCATTAAAACTATTACTCATGCGATGGGGCTGTTCGAAACGATAACAGTTACAGATTCGAAAATGTCATTGCCGAATTGATGGATTTTTCCCCATCACCTTGCCGAAAGGTCTACTTCCGCAAGCTATGATCACTCGACAAGATGTTGAAACGGAATACGTTTTCTGGGATGATCCAAACGAGTTAGTGGAGCGTCTTCGTTTACTCCTGGCATCTCAGGCAGCGGGAAATCCGAGTCAAAAAAACGAAATAATCTCCATTATCGAAGAGCTACGCGGAGCAGGAATCATTTATTAAGCAGCTCCTATCGTTTTTGCATTCATTACCGAGATGAGCGTCGACGTGATTGGACGGCATCTGGATAAAAACACGGCCGCGAGCACTCGCGGTCCTCCGGGTGTCGGATTTCAAATAACAGCGGACGGGCATTACGATATACGGAACAAGAGACTGTGCAATGTCGCAGATCCCGCAGAGCCGAACAATGCTGTAACTTTAAACATCTTGTGACGAAAATTCAACGTGCTGCAAAAACGAATCGACAACCTCGATCAAATGATCAAAGCTTTAGAGCTCAACACGGAGAAAGCCTTGGATACCTTTTACACAGACTTTCAAACAGGTAGAGACATGTCGATTAGAAACGCTGATAACATTTCCCAAATGGACACCCCACTAAGAGCGTTGGAATATGAAGGAGGGAAAGCAAGCACTGGAGACGGAACTGCATGAGCCTGCACGCCGGAATCACCCGCGTCGACGTGTAGACGTGCACGGCATCGACGAGACCTGGCAGGCAGATCTTGTTGATATGACGTCATACGCTGGACAAAACAAAGGCTACGAGTACATGCTCACAGTCATTGATTTTTTTCCAAAGTATGGGTGGTGCTTAGAGAGATGGCAAAAAGATATGGATCATCGACGTGGGATCCGCGAATTAGTGATGAGAACGAGTGTGAATGAAACGAAATGATATAGAGATGTAGAGAGATGATGAGTAACAGTAACCGAGGATTTTCATTGGTTTTGATGCGGTGATACCGACCGTATCGCAAGAGAACGTTACAGAGAGTGAAGATTTTACAGAGCGAGAGAACACATAGATTATACACATACATGATTTCGAGATAGTAGACAATACATGAGATACAGCTGATGGGTTTGGGTCGCGAAACGGGCAAGCGGCGAGATTTGACGCAGAGACGGCAAGTAAACATTGCACGCGAGTGTGCGTACATGTGCGAGGACGATTTTGAGTGTCGCGAGACACACATTTAACTATTCGATACCTTGCCGAAACAGGTGGGCTATACCGATAAAGAGCAAGTTTGGAGATGATGTTACGAAGGCAATGGAATCTGTTCTTCTTCAAGGACGGGTGCCGAAAAATTTACATGTCGACAGAGGAACGGAATATCACAACTCGAAATTTGAATCGCTTATAACACGTTACGGAATCAAACTTTACTCCACGTACAGTAATTTGAAGGCTTCGATCTGTGAACGTTTCGATCGCACGCTGAAAGGTAAAATGTGGAAACGGTTCAGCATGCAAGGAAGCTACAAGTGGCTCGATGTCTCATCTGATTTGGTTTCGGCTTACAACAACGCCAAGCACCGAACCATAAGAATGAAACCGTCGGATGACACCGTAGCAAACGAGAGGCTGTTATAACGTCAGGCGTACGGAGGGCTTCGAGCGATACCTACCATATCGGCAAAATTCGAATCCGACGACAGAGTTTAAATCAGCAAATTCAAAAACGTCTTTGAGAAAGGTTACATTCCCAATTGGAGCACTGAAATATTCACGATAAGTCGAGTGGAAATCACTTATCCTGTGACGTACAAGCTGAAAGACTACCGAGATCAACCTATCGCTGGTGGTTTCTACGAAGAAGAGCTCCTGAAGGTTGAACATCCGGATATTCATCTGGTGCTCAAGAAGCGTGGAAGAAAAATATACGTTAGATGGTTAGGTTTTGACAATACACACAACAGTTGGATAAACGAATCGGACATGTAATATTGAATAAATGAATTTTTTGTAAAAACGTATGTGCCTCTCTATTTTATATCCGACACATCACAAGTATGCATCTTCATTTTTTATACAATCGACAGACATGTGCATCGTTGTACAATTTTTCATATTTCGGAGCGTTCTCATTCATCATCTCACATAATTATATTTTATACATCATGGTACAGTTGTAAATCTCACAGCTAAGGTGCGGGCTTGCAGCCCCACAGAAGCGTGTCGGTTGTGTTTTGAAACACGATCCGCTTGTCATCATTCCAGTTTAGTGCCACTTCCTGCCGTTCTACGGTGTGTACCTCGTGCTTTCGACTTAATATCAAATGCTGATTTGTAGACAAATTTTCACGGTTCAAAACACATTCCAAATAATCGTTGAAAGTTATTTTTCTCAACGCTGATCCTTTGACACCTTTGGCACGTTTATTGTCTTTCTCATCTCCCAAGACTCGGAATGCGTACCATTCAGCTTTTAATCCTACAAATTCCAACATTATTTTTCCGTTATTCTCATCTTTCATCAAGCCGAGAACTTTTTTGTTCGCTAGAGGCATTCCATAAACGTTGTCAAGCGGATAATCAAACGTATCGAATTTATGCAAGTCCTCCTTTATATTGTAACGCTCTTTGACGTTACGGAAATAAATATGGATCCGCGAGTTTGTTTATCAAGTCAAAATCAAAAGCGTGAATGGAATGTTGTGGAAAAGCTTTAATTGCGGAATATGTGTTTCTCGTTTTAAGTCTGAAACAAGACTGTTTTTGCAATAATGTTGGTTGACGCAGCAACCTTATTCCTTTGAAAGACATAGGAGGTTTTCTAAACGTCTTTTATCTATGATGACTACTAGATCATTAAAAAGGGGGCAAAACGGGTGATTTCACCCTTTGTAACAATATGTTCGTATATGTCGCGGACGGTAAAACTGTAAATCAAACTGTCGGTATCCGTATACATTAATTTTGCTCGGTTGCCAAATTTCTGCCCAATATAATTATAATGAAAATCGTAGATATATGTTTCAGCCAGATCCATGATCGAGAAACCTGCATACAATGGTTCATTCAACTTGACTTTCGTCTCACTCATTCCGACGATGATTATATCTTTGTCGAAAACGTTGCAGCTGAGAAAATTTGGTTTGGCTATAGTAGCTCTAGCACCGTATCTTCCATCCCATTTCATAATCAGCCTGACATCTCTATACTTCCTTACATTTTCCACTGTTTTGCCCAAAACTGCGTTGTTCATCAGTTTGTAAAAATTTTTCTCAAATTCGTTGTGAGATTTTTTCCGCAAATCGGTATTCAAATCTATGTATTTTTGCGCCACAGAGTTTGTCTGAATTCGAGAACTCTGTGAATTTTGACTAATTTCAAGCCTAATTGTAAGCACTGTTTCAAAACGCTATAGTGAACAACGTAGTTTTTCTTGGAAAGTAGCGTGGGCGTCAATTTCGGTTGATTTCTGTTCAAGATCGGAGGTATATAGTGCTCCGGACACAGTGGTAAATCTGTATGAATTTTATGCAGTCCCTCAGGATATTCCAAGTCCACCTCCAGCATGTGAACAAACTCCGCATTGTCTGAGATGGTAAGAACGTCGCATTGTACGAAGTCTGATGACCATTCGAAGCAACTGTATGGCAGAGCAAAGCTCATAGCAGGACCGTACAAATTATTAACGTCAAAGTACATGAGATAAGATTCTTCGACCTCAGGATCGAATTCCTTTCCCATGTACCTGTTGTTAGCCTTTGCGTATCTGTTCGAGCACTGTGACACACCACCACGAATACCTTTTTTGATAAACATAACCATATCTATGTCGGTGAGAAGCTCGAGCTCGATGTCGGTACACTTTAACATCGCATCAAACGACAGACCGGGCGCGATGTAATAACGTAACGGGTCCAGGTTGTACGTTGTCCAACAGCTCTGTCGAAAGTTTTGAAAAACGTCGGCTAGTAAAAACTCGTCCGTCTGTAAATACAAGTCCGAATACTCTTCCAAAGTTTGAAAGTTAAAAGTTTGCCAAACTTCACATGCATGTGCATAGTCGTCGTCTGATATATCCCAATCATTTAATTTTTAGTAAAATTGTTGTTTGGATGGTAGCCGTCTGTCCTCGAGCTTTTTCCAACTGTCTATGTATCCGTACGGGAACACTCCTTTTCTGGTCAATAACTGAAATACATCTGAGCTACGATAAAATTTTCGTGTGATTGATTTCTGATCATCACCGAGATACGTTGCTAATTTCTCAAGACTACTGGGCATGAAACGGTACGAATCTATGAATCTCAACTTCATATCTGTCCCCTTGACATATTTTGTAAGAGAAATGTACTTTTCTTTGTTCACGGGTAGAAGCTCAATTGTGTCCTCGAACGATGTAGCCAGTGCTTTGATCAGAAAATGTGAATCGTAACTCGACAAATTGTGGAACATCACTGGGATAGTGTACAAATTTTGGCAATTTAGATTGCAGCCACGGTACTTTCCTGTGAAATAGCGGTGATCACGATGTTTTACGTCTGTGAGTATAAACGGTTTTTTACAAATGCAACACATTGTTGTTGAATGAAATTCGTTGATTTGATTGGGACTGAGCGGTTCCATCGGTACTACAGTTTTGAAATAAACTTCTAACGAATGTGCCAATTCCGCTAATTCATTCACAACCCATTGAATGCAAGTCTCTCCACGATTAATTTTGAATCTTGAAAGCGAATCGTCAAACGCACACTGTAGATACTAAGCTATACTACACGGAAGATGCTTCTGATAAATTGTTCTATTTTCCCCAAAACTTTTAAGAGTGGGCTGCAATGAACCTTCTAGATCTGCGTAAACGCAGAACGGAACGGTTTCTTTGTGCTTGAAATTTTTTAATCCCAGTATCTTTTTCTCCTCTGTAGGGAGAATAACTCTGGTTTTGTTTGAATTCATGCAATCTACATTTTGTTTGAACAAACACTTTCCAGATTGGAAGTGTGATAGACACCTATCATATAACCAAGTACGACGTTTATGTTTAGAAATTTGAGAACTTGTTAATCGAGACAGATTTCGAACACAAGTAAAATGAAAGATTCTATTTTTTTCATAATTTTCCATATCAACATCATCATCGTCATCGTCAGTGATTTCAGTTTCTATCGCTTGAAGATGAATCACAGGTTTATCAGACTCATTCTGACTCAGGTGAATCGGTGCTATTTTACTTCTTTTCCGATCACCTTGGTCTATACCATGAACGTTAATTAAAAGACTGTTGAGCTTCTCAAATTTTGAAATGGTGTTTTTGTCTAGAGACATAGGAAACTTTACACCATCATACCGTAGCACCGAGCTGAAATGGGGGTACGATCTGGTCGCGTTGGGATTGTTGTGGTCGGGTGGAAACAGATCTGCGGTGACCGACCAAAGAAAGCAGTAAGAGTCGTTGTTCCTGATGTTTACCACAGCCTTCGTATCACTGATATGCTTAGGTAACGGAGTGTATGTGAACACACCGCCTCGTAGTGGCACGTACTTGTTGATATTCACAGTCAAATCGATTATTTCAGTCAGCGACCAGCCTGAATCCTTTTCCTCGAAATCTTCCACCTTTTTCAACAAACGCTCCTACGCGTTTTCGATGAACCATTCGTTGATATCCGTTGTCTGGAGGATGATTTCATTCCTCGTATTGAAATATTTGATCTCTTCCACCGTGTGATCATCTTTTCAAACTTCAAATTTACAAGCCAGGATAACGTTGGTTTCCAAGCTCCTGTCTTTCTTCAAAGCGTTTTTTAGTCTCGTCACAGCTAGTACCTTTGCGTCTTCTAGAAATCTCTTCACATCTTCATGCTCCAAATTGACGATGGATCCAGTTCGAATTCTCCCCTCGAAAGCTGATTCCAAATCTTCCCAGTGAACCCGATCGCTTCTTCTTACTTTTCGCGTACCTCCACCCGTTTTCTGAAGACGTTCGAATTTTTCCGCAAGCGCTTTCAAGAGTCCGATCGTTGTGATAATTCTCATCTTTTCTCCAATCGATGAAACATTTTGCAAAATTTTGTTCAGAAGCCGAATATTTTGACTTCCAAATTTTATCCATTCCTGAGTCTCTGCTGTTTATGATGATTTGTCCAAGATTTTTTACGCCGATTTCATAATATCGATCAATCTCAAACACTTTGCGTATTCCATCTTGAGCTTTTTCCTCACGTATACTTGACAAGTTGAGACCTCATGATCGTTTGCAGTGATGACCATCCCTTTTATAGGGCAGCTGTACGTATGTTTGTGTATGCGCGCGCACCTTTTAGCATTTTCAGTGCCATAGTATCCTCACACCGCTGATCCATGGATCTGAATGTACCGCGGCTATCGGTCGACCTTGCACTCAGGTCCTGACTGAACCCGTTCAAAATTCATCGTTGAGTTCACATGACAGTTACAAGCGAAAAAAATTTCACGTGGTTGATATCAAACCGACATCCGAGTGAGTGAAAAACAATTTTCAGACCCATTAATTTTGGAACGTCGCGTGGTTGATAACGTGGGAAAGAAATGTGAGGTGGTTGATATTACACATCAGCGATATCCGAGTGGATAAAAAACAATTCTCGGAACTGTTAATTTTGGAATGTCACGTGGTTATAACGTGAGAAACGAATGTAGGGGTGGTTGATGTTACACATCAGCAGTCCTATCGTGGGAAAAGAATGCGGGACGGTAGAAAAGTCCTCGCCCCCGCTGCACCCTCTACGGTTGGCAGACGAGCACGACATAAAGACTTTGACCTTCGGTCGGTAGGATTGTTGGTAAAACAGCACGATTTTGACCTTCGACCCATGAGAATTGTTGGTAAAGCAGTGCGATTTTCACCATCGACCGATACGACTGTCGGTAAGGTTGCATGGTTTTGACCTCAAGTCGGTACGACAGACTGTGACGTCATCGCGGTAAAGGGTTTGAGTCTGGGGAGAATGTCGGTAAGTGTCGGTAACAGGAATCTGTAAGTAGAACACGCCTTGCTGTGTTACTCACAACGATGTAGAGGAAACTACTAAATTCTGATACCCGATACTGGTTGTTCAGTCTCGCGAATCACAAAGTACATCGTCGTGTCAATCCTTTGTTTTACACGCATTCAACCTTCATACCACTCAACTCATACTCGGCGAACTTTACGATTATGTCGGCAGAGCGAGAGATATCATTATCGCTTTAATATTACGGTTATTGATTCTAAGGAATCTCAGTCGCGTGACGGATGAATCACTTAACCGGTTGAATGGTAGGGCTTTTGACGAGCAGCAGCTCCAAAAGTGGTACGACACAGGTTTGCGAATAAATGGCTGAATTTCATTACGCGGGGATTCTCGGGGTCGCTAAAACTGAATCCGATGTCAGAATTGGCCAATTCCTAAATCCAAGATGACGGAGCCAAGATGGCGGAGATGGAATGCCAAAAAAAAAAAACGATTTTGAAATGAAATTCATTACTCGGGCGTTTTTGGGGTCGCTAAAACCGAACCCGGTGTCAGAATTGGCCAATTCCCAAATCCAAGATGGCGGAGCCAAGGTGGCGGAGATGGAATGCCAAAAAAAAAAACAATTTTGAAATGAATTTTAGTACACGGGGGTTTTTGGGGTCGCTGAAACCGAATCCGGTGCCAGAATTGGCCAATTCCTAAATTCAATATGGCGGACATGGAATGCAAAAAAAAAAAAAGATTCTGACATGAATTTGGTTACTTGGCGGGTTTTCGCGGTCGCTGAAACCAAATCGGGTGTCACAATTGATCAAAGCCCAAATCCAAGGAGGCAGATTCAAGATGGAGCGCCCGACAAAGGCGCACACGAAATTTCAAAACCAAAACCGAAACACGAAGTTGTTCCCAACAGTCTTTTCACCGGGTGTTTTCGAAGAAGTTGGTTATTTTCACGCCCGCTAGATGGCGTACCCTCACTACTGTCGCTCTCACAGAAAAAATACGGGATATTATCCGGTTTCATGGGGCCAATTCTGAGAACGGGTT
Organism: Neodiprion lecontei; assembly: GCF_021901455.1. Classification (NCBI taxonomy): domain Eukaryota; kingdom Metazoa; phylum Arthropoda; class Insecta; order Hymenoptera; family Diprionidae; genus Neodiprion; species Neodiprion lecontei. The sequence continues at coordinate 10,958,828 of NC_060263.1, forward strand.
CGGATTCAGCGACCCCAAAAACCCCCGAGTAACAAATTTCATGATAAAGTCTGTGTTTTTTTTTTTGGCATTCCATGTCCGCCATCTTGGCTCTGCCATCTTGGATTTGGGAATTTGTCAATTCTGACACAGGCTTCGGTTTCAGTGACCCCAAAAACCCCCGAGTAACAAAATTCATGGCACATTTCGTTTTTCTTGGAATTTGATGCCCGCCATCTTGGCTGCACTATCTTGAATTTGGGGATTTGTCAATTCTGACATAGTAGGCAAATTCACAGAGCCCGAGAACCCTCAAGAATCCATTCTCATGTCCATTGTATGTAGACGATACTGTGTAACTAAAAGGACAAACTGTCTTCCATTTTTTCGCCATTTCAGAGTATTGATAGGGCGCCCCTGTGGTCTGGACGTGAATTCTGAGTACAGATTCGGATTCAGCGGTCTGAAAAATCCGGGAATACCAATTTTCATGCAATTCTAGGGTCTTCTGCCGGAATGATTGCAAAATGTTGATATATGCTTCATCACCACTTTTGGCACGACTTTTTTTTGTTGATATATGCTTCATTACCACTCGACCGGTTAACTAAATCCTCTCTGTACGTAATAAATAACATGAGGCTGAATAGAAATAGAACAAGATGAAGAGTATAACGTTACTGCAAGGGATGTAGAAGAGTTAGCAGATAGGGGTAAGCGGCGGTCAAAGAAGATGGGAGAAGACGTGTCGGAATGCCGGACGTAACACCATTTTTGTTTCCAGAAATTGCTTTCACTTACAAGTTTGCGTTTGTTGATTTTAACTTAATTGGTTGGGACTATGATATTGGTTGAGTGGAGTCCTCAGCGTAACTTGCAATGAGTTATGATGAAGAATAGATAATGGCTAAAATCGGAATTTTGAAAACAACTAATTTTATTCTATTGAAATAAAATTCAACAAGTTGAAAGTGTAAGACCAAAATAATTTTGAAAAATGGTCAAAGTGTCTTAGAACTGGGAAAATAATAAAAAAAAGCTTATGCATTAAATCTGAGGTGGTAAGGGTCTGCAAGCGGCCGAATTGAAGGGAAATGTAGCCCGTATATGAAAGATTTCATAGAATATTTTCAAAATTGAAACATTCACATAATTTTAAAACGCAATACGCATCACAATAACAGATTTTGAACTGTAACTCGTGATACATAAGTACATACTTATACTCCAAGGTGTGTTTGAAAATGAATACCTTCTGAAGATTTAAAGTTTTATTGTCAAACATACATGCTGATAGAATTCATTTATAAATATAAATGTAGAAGTGAGTATAGTCTGGCTTGTGAGAAATGCGGGTTTGAGATACTCAGAAATTTATTCGACATAAGGGTGGTGTGCGGAAAAAGTTCTAAAAAAATACGAATTTTTTATATCAAGATCAGTAGATAATTCTGTGAGAGATATATATGCGCCTATGAAAAAAAGAAAGGTTTTAACTGTAACTCTGACCAGGAAGGGGTGTAACATTGAAAATTTTTACACTAATGTTCTCGAAGCATGCTTTAATGGCATCCAAATGCTTATTTTTTCGTCACCGTGGACCGTGAATTCCCCCTTATCCGGCTAGAGTATGCTTTGGATCGGTCGGTTCAATAACCAAATGGAAAAAATAATAACTTATAGTTAATTACTTCAGATCATATGATTATTACTCATGCATGAAGGATTATTCTTCAAATAACTTTCGAAAGATCGAAGCAATGTATGATGTACGTATGTTCGCCAAAGTAACAATTATGAATTATTTGTGGTGCAGGGAAGAAGATCTGGATGATGTACTAATACTGCAAACACGACTGTATAACTGCGCACACAGCTTTCTAGGCAGGAGTGGGTTTGCGGGAACTCTTCGTGGACCTAATCTATTAGGTTCTTTACCTCATATCACATCACGGGTCCATTCTAATGCAGCCGGCACTGAGCAGTGTAAATGTAACCAGCCTATTAATGGACTAAGTAAGCCTGCACGCTGATGAATGACAGTGGTATCCATCTACTGCGTTCATATCCTTCTAGGTCAATTTTTAAAGTTATCAGACATATTTATTGTATTATCGATATCCGTACAATGCGGCTCAAAAAAGCACAGTGCATTAAAAAAATAATCGACATAGGCTTGAGAAAATTGTGACAATACTTTACTAGAATCTGCCATGCTTACTTTACTACTGGAAAAATCTTTTTCACTAATGTAATTTTATTTTGATCTTGAAAACATATCCAGAGTTTAGTATAACATGTTTCAAACTTGACATAACAGCTTTCATATCATGTTTGTAGTTATATACTGATGCAATTATGTCTTGGCCTTCTATGTGATTGTTTTGAAAATGAGATTTAGTTATTGTGCTTTATTGCCTCGAAAATAATATTTGTAAAGCGGCTTCAAGCTAATTATAAACACAATGCTGAATTCAAAATATTTAAATGCGCATAATACACATGGTAATTAATAGCTTTATTGAAAAAGGGTACACTCACAATTCCGTACCAATATGCAATGAAGATATTTTGAAACTGCTTTCTTCGACTATGCTGTCATAGATAATTACCCGGAGAAGAGATATTAATCTCTATTTATACCGGAATATTTGTTATTGTTTCTTCAATTAATTAATTGATAATTGGCCTCGCGTCTAAAACAAACTGGCGTTCAATATTCAGCTGAATGTTTGACTGACATTTAATTAAATAATAACTGTTTTGAAAAATTACTGCCGGTTAATAGAGGAGCTAAATTTTTACGTCAGTTGCTGTTGCCACAATAAGATAATAATTGTTGTACATGGCCCGCTGGATTGGTCAGCTTTTAGACATCGAAATTCATATACTTCATATGATTTCCGAAATATTGTTTTTGTGTGCAAACGGATTAAAGCTTTGTTATTTCTGACTCTACAGGTATTGAAAACAATTTGGACACCAATTAATGTTTTTTTTTTTTCAACCAAAGGTTTCCTTTGTCAGCAGGAGTATCGGATATGCATTCGTACAGATTTAATGAAATTTATTACTACGATGACAAGTCAAGAGAAAGGAATGGAATCGCTACTTAATATATTTGAAAACAGATAGTCATTTTCGTTAGGAAATGTGTGTTAGTAATAACAACAGAAAGCGTTATTATAATATAAACACAAGCGAACTTAATAGTAATATATTTAAATTGAAATGATATTGCAGTTACCGTGTCGACAAGATGGACTTTCGAAAACAGTAGAAATAATCGAAGTATTTTATGAGTTACACAGGCCATGACCAATTCATGGAATTGGCAGGCCCCAATCCAAGAGTTCGTATCAAATGCCATCTTGCGCAGTATTCGTATCCATCCACTTTATGCCGTGCATATTATCCTAATCGAGCACAAAATGATGTAACATTGGAAATGTTGTGTTTTTTAATTTATATAGGTCCTGATGATATGCTCATGTCTGTTAGTTATTTATAATTTATTCTTGATGCAAATATTCTTCAGACTTTGTTACATCTGCATCAAGATTTTCTTTGAATTTAAGTAGGTTTTGGCTCGTATTTTAATCGAATCAAGTAAGTATATCTCGAAAGGTATATCATCGATCGATAAAGCTTTAGGTGATTCTGATTTATTAGATGTTTATTTAAGATGTTATAGGAATATTTATTGAATGTCAGTTATAAGTAGTATAAATAATACATAACACAAAAAAGGTATTTTCTATTCAAGTTTCACAATGATGCCTAATGGTTTGCTAAATACGTACAAGTAAAATTTTTTAATTCTATCTATGTGTACACATTTATAATTTTATACTATTTGAATTGAATGTAATACAGCAGCTGTATATTAAGAAAAATGACATATGGGGTAGTCCACGTCAACTTGAACGGGATCCGATCCTCACCCCTTTAGATTTGCCCACCAATTAATCGTGATATTCTATCCACTGTGACAAATTTTATGAATTATTACACTTGGTTGTCAGTCTTAGTTTCGAAGCTACCGAATTTGGACATTGTGTAATCAAATTTTTTAAACGATCGTACTTTGAAATTAAAAGGTTGTACAGTAAAAATGTAATACCACAAAAAAAAAAACGGCCTTTCATCTCATCCATGCGAATAAATTTTTACAATCTTTTGGAACTATAGAATAGATCTTTATAAACAAAACAAATAAAAAATCTGATTTTGCAAACAACTGCATTTTTTAAATTTACATATTTCTATATGAAATTCTGTGACTGGACCTGAAACTTTCAATACTTTGTACGAGATGGTTTGGGCCTCTGTTTAGAAGTTACAGGGTTTTAAGAACGACCGAAAACTTGCAATACTTGGAATAAATACTAGAGAAAAAATCGACAGTTTATAATATATTAGGCATAATATATTTATTTCATAAATTAATTTACCAATTGTTGAAATTGAATTAAATTATTTTATGTGGTAAACTGAATCATGAATTATTAATTTTATAATTTACTTTCATCAATAAATATAATATAATATAAATCGTGGATTTTTCAATACATTTACTAAAATTCACTAAAGAATTCATTTCTTCAAGAATTGAAAGTCCTCATCTGTTTTTAAAATGTTGGATTTTGTAAATAAAGACTCAAACCATCTTTTTTTCAAACGGATTTTATAATTATGTTTTCATAATCGTCTGTTCTATTAGTCCATGAATCTGTAAAAATTTATTCATATAGGTGGGATAACCAGCGAACGTTCTTGTGGCCAACAGTTTTACCGTACAACCCTTTAATTCTGAAATACAATCGTTTTAGAAATTTATACATCAAAAAGTTGTAATTCAGTATCTCCGAAACGGAGGTTGACAAAAATCTTTAATAGAGGTGGACTATATAAAGCTGAGGCTATCATATAAGTAACATATAAGTTAGCAGTCAAACGTGTTAAATTTTTTGAAAGTAGAAAAATGCATTTTAGATTTATTCTCATAATTCTATAAAAGTATGGAGGGCTCAAGTATTTCACAAAATTTTGACTTTCGGGCTTCACTACCTTATTTCAATGAATATTACAACGTTTGGCTGTTACTTCTGGTTGCCAGCTTCAGCCTCGTGTAGACTACCCCGTATGTAATTGTAACAGCTTGCAATACCTACAAATGAAAATAATAACTCTAACATATTTGAGTGATTATTTTGTTTTTATTATTAGTTAGAGTACTTATTTCTCACCATTAATTGAAGAAACTGAGGTCACTTAAATTTTGTAACGAGAGATGAGAGAAAACGTATTGAAAATCTCTGATTTTACAACGTGTGTTTGATAAACACAATCCAACATACGGGTTCTATTTATTCTTATTACTTGGAAACTCACCAAAGGAAGACTTTGACAGTACACTCGGATTGTGGAAGAAGGCACCATCGTATTCTGTTATATTCGGTTGTTTGCAAATACTGTTTCTAAGTTTCTGAAATAAAATTTCATATGTATGGAGCAAAATTTTTTAAACAAAACTTCGTTGCTACAGTTCATGGCTAGCCCGTTTATGTTAATCTTACCTGTACCGAAATGTGAAAACATTTCGATATCGCTTTGGGAATTAGTTAATTGTAGCATATTTTGACACATTGAGTGGGTTCACTTACTGATGGATTTTGTCTGAAACAATTATAAAGTATTCTACAAATTTCGCCATTCGATATTTGAGATACCTGCAAATCATTGCCTTCGCATGTTCATAGATTGAAATGTGTAAGAAAAAATAGAAAAAAGACTATCTTAGCTGTTAGTATATATTGCTGTTCTTTGAATATCCACAGAGGGAACACAACCTCATCTAATTTTGATATCAATATCCTGTTTGCTTGGTGCAGCTAGCACTTGTGTATTATTACCAAGATGTACATTGTCATTGTACTTAAGAGTTTTGTATTGTCGTAAATTTTAAGCAATTTATAACATTTATATTGTATTGTATTGTATGCAAATTCTGCTGACTGTCACGAAAAAAAAAAAATACATCCAAAGAGAATGTTCTTCAATGAGGTCAAGTAATTTCATTTTTATTATGTATTGAAATTGTGAAGTTAAACAGATTGTGCAAGTCTTAGAAGTGCACATATGAGTGCATGCCACATGCTTTGATTCGGTACTTATATTCGACCAGTGAAGTGAATAAATTTTCTAGTCAGCTTATATTGTACATTATTCCAAAAATTATCTATCCTTATATACACCGGATATAAATATAAGGATTGTGAAAATAAATGTAAATCAAAACTGGCAAATCTACGCTAGTTGGAGTCTGAGCTACAAATCAGCTGTTAGCATGAATATTACTGAATGTGATGATAATTTGAAAAATTAAAGAGAATGACACCCCTAAAACAACCAAAAATGTACACTTTAGAACAAGAAGAAGCCGTGCAATAGGGCGGGTCTACTTTAACAAAAAAAAATAAAATTGATATACTCATAAGCCAAAATAAACAGACACGTTTTTCGCGGATTCGCTGAATCGGTATTTGTTATCGAGAAATACCAAAATTAAAACTTGCTTCTGAAATCTTTTGAAAAACATTTTTTTCCGGATGTGCTTGCAAAATTCGATTTTCGAATCCTGTGGAACGTCCATAAAGTGCACCATTTTCGACCAGTGGGGTAAAATGACGTTTAAGATATTTTCCTAGCTGGTTTGTATCCGTCGTTATTCGGGAAACGTTGAGTTGCCTCCATCGATAGCAGTCCGGTCCTATCTGATTAAACATGTAATTTTGTATAACCTTTTGAGCCGTACCTATACGAAATCAATCCTACGCTTGCGATATTTCCGTAGCCGGTTTGTATCCATTGTGATTCGGGAATCGTAGGCTTACGTTGATCCTCCTTTAATGCGGAATCTATCTGTAGTGTATCCTTTAATTAATAGCGGTTTTCGTCCGTGCCTATACGGAAATGTTCCTACATGCGAGGTCACATTCGTAGCCGAGTAGCAATACACGGAAAGTTGTACTTACAGATTCCTGTTACCGACACTTACTGACATTCTCCCCAGACTTGAACCCTTTTCCGCGACGACGTCGAAGTCTGCCGTACTGATTTAAGATCAAAAACGTGCTACCATACCAAAAATTTTATCGGTCGACGGTCAAAATCGCACTGCTTTACCTACACTTCTTATCGGGCGAAGGTCAAAATCTTGCTGCTTTATCGACAATCTTGCCGGACGTAGGTCAGATTTAGGTTCATTATTTGTAACACGAATTATCGAAAACGCGACAGCTAAACACGAAATCGTGATCCGGACGAATGGGTACCTATCTACATCACTGAATTTTCCGAATTTTTATTACGTATAATCGTATTATTGGGCGCCAGGAAAATTAGTTGGGCAAATTTCTTTAAGACAGAGGATTGTGGTGGATTCGGTAGAAATTACACAGAATGTAGATTATCACCGTACCTCATTTATTCTCTCTTTCACAGGTCTTCAAAACACCTCATGGGAATGTTGATGATTTTATTCACCAGACTCATGCCACGATGTTGCCGCCTGCTGCTTCGTTTACCTCTGCACACGATCATGTTCGTGCGTTGACCGAAGAGAAGTGTTTTAAAACGGGATATGTATAGCAAATCCGATCAGTCATGTCCGAGATGCGGTTTGAGAAACAACTTACTCAGCTTCCCGTGATGAATTTTGACAAACTTTCAGAGCAAAATTTCAAAAGGCACAAACGGCACGGTGAATTACTCCCGAATAGTGTACGTGCAATATTCTGTGGACCATCGAATTGTGGTAAAACTAATGCGTTGCTCACACTCATAACCCATCCCAACGGACTCAGATTTGAAAATATCTATGTCTACTCAAAATCTCGCAACCAACCGAAATACTAATTGTTAAAGCAATTGTTGGACAATGTTGAGAATATGGAGTATTTTGCGTTTACCGAGCGTGAACAAGTGATTACACCGGAAGAAGCACGGCCCAAATCAATAATCGTATCTAACGATGTGTCTTGTTATAGTTATAGTTATAATAATATGTAATATAAGAACCTACTTTTGCATGGGTAGACATCACGTCGTTGACTGTTTCTATGTCTGTCAAACGTACGCGCATATTCCCAAACATCTCGTGCGCGACAACGTAAACTTACTCGTGTTATTCAAACAAGACGACATGAAACACAGACATGTTTACAACGACCATGTGAACACAGGTATGTCTTACACAGAGTTTAAAGATGTGTGCTCCGCATGCTGTAACGGTGAGAAGTACGGGCTTCTGGTGATCGACAAAGACAGTGAGCTCAACGAAGGGAATACAGTAAGGGATTCGATTCTTTTGTCAGCCTGGAAAAGTAATAGAATCTTACGTTTCCAAGCGAGATACGCAGTACCGTTGCAGACTCAGTTGCGTCAACATGCAGAGCTCTGAAATTCCCAAACAAAAAAATGTCCTACATCAGATCGTTCAAGCGGGTGCTGCGAGCCGTTGAAAATACAGATTGCTCAAGTCGGGCAAGGAATCTACGGCTCAGAAATGAGGTGACATTTTCAAACCAGTAGTGACTCCGTTGCAAAAACTGCTGAATGTTACAAAAGATACTAAACCTGTGAAACCAGAGGTGGAAGAAATTAAAGAAGAAATGAGGCAGATGAAAAATGAAACGGAAAATGAAACTGTCTCGGAAATGGACGATTCCTTTGCTTCGGCAGGAGATAAAACAATCGTAGAAACACCGGTCGAGCAAATCGAGGATGAGTATTTTGCACTGATGAGAGATGCAAAGACTGAAGGCGAATTGGACAACGTGTACGGTGTACGCAACCTCTCAAACGGGCTAATGATTGGTGATTCGTTAATATCTTTTGAGAGTAACTACATTCGTATTGGCGATACGCGTTACCCGAAAACGAAGGGTTTGCTGGAACTTTTGTTCAAAAAGAAGCCTGACGGTTCTTCTGTAAGCGCCGGAGATCGGGAAAATTTTAAAAACATAATCCTCGCAACGAACGCGCATAGAAAGTATTACTCATCTGATGGGGCTGATCGAAACGATAACAGTTACAAATTCAAAAATGTCATTGCCGAATTGGTGGATTATTCCCCATCACCTCGCCAAAGGGTAAAGGTCTACTTCCGCAAGCTATGATCACTCGACAAGGTGTTGAAACGCAATACGTTTTCTGGGATGATCTAAACGAGTTAGTGGAGCGTCTTCGTTTACTCCTGGCATCTCAGGCAGTGGGAAATCCAAGTCAAAAAAACGAAATAATCTCCATTATCGAAGAGCTACGCGAAGCAGAAATCATTTATTAAGCAGCTCCTATCGTTTTTGCATTCATTACCGAGATAAGCGTCGACGTGATTGGACGGTATCTGGATAAAAACACGGCCGCGAGCAGTCGCGGTCCTCCGGGTGTCGGATTTCAAATAACAGCGGACGGGCATTACAATATACGGAACAAGAGACTGTGCAATGTCGCAGATTCCGCAGAGCCGAACAATGGTGTCACTTTAAAAATCTTGAGACGAAAATTCAACGTGCTGCAAAAACAAATCGACAACCTCGATCAAATGATCAAAGCTTTAGAGCTCACCACGGAGAAAGCCTTGGATACCTTCTACACAGACATTAAAACAGGCAGAGACCTGTCGATTTGAAACGCTGATAATATTTCTCAGTTGGACACCTGACTAAGAGCGTTGGAATATGAAGGAGGAAAAGCAAGCGCTGGTGACGGAACTGCATAAGCCTGCACGCCGGAATTACCCGCGTCGACGTGTAGATGTGCGCGGCATCGACGAGACCTGGCAGGCGGATATTGTTGATATGACGTCATACGCTGGACAAAACAAAGGCTACAAGTACATGCTCACGGTCATTGATATTTTTTCACAGTATGCGTGGGCTGTACCGATAAAGAGCAAGTCTGGAGATGATGTTACGAAAGCAATGGAATCTGTGCTTGTTCAAGGACGGGTGCCGAAAAATTTACACGTCGACAGAGGAACGGAATCTTACAACTCGAAATTTGGATCGCTCATGACACGTTACGGAATCAAACTTTACTCCACGTACAGTAATTTGAAGGCTTCGATCTGTGAACGTTTCAATCGGACGCTGAAAGGTAAAATATGGAAACGGCTCAGCATGCAAGGAAACTACAAGTGGCTCGATATCTTATCTGATTTGGTTTCGGTTCACAACAACGTCAAACACTGAACCATAAGAATGAAACCGTCGGATGTCACCGTTGCAAACAAGAGGCTGTTATTACGTCAGGCGTACGGAAGGCTTCGAGCGATACCTATCATATCGGCAAAATTCAAATCCGGCGACAAAGTTCCAATCAGCAAATTCAAAAATGTGTTCGAGAAAGGTTACACTCCCAATTGGACGACTGAAATATTTACGATGAGTCGAGTGGAAAATACTCATCCCGCGACGTACAAGCTCAGAAACTACCGAGATCAACCTATCGCTGGTGGTTTCTACGAAAAAGAGCTCCTCAAGGTTGAACATCCGGATATCCATCTGGTGGAGAAGGTGCTCAAGAAGCGTGGAAGGAAAATATACGTTAAATGGTTAGGTTTTGACAATACACACAACAGTTGGATAAACGAATCGAACATGTAACATTCGAATAAATGAATTTTTTGTAAAAACGTATGTGCCTATTCATTTTATACCCGACACATAACAAGTATGCATCTTTATTTTTTAGACAATCGACAGACATATGCATCGTTGTACAATTTTTTATATTTCGGAGCGTTCTTATTCACTACGCTACATAATAATGATATTTTATACATCATGGTATAGTTATAAATTACAAAGCTAAGGTGTGGGCTTGTAGCCCCACGGAAGCTTGTCGGTTGTGTTTTGAAACACGATCCGCTTGTCGTCATTGCAGCTCAGTGCCACCCTCTGCAGTTCTACGGTGTATACTTCGTGCTTTCGACTTAATATCAAATGCTGATTTGTAGACAAATTTTCACGGTTCGAAACACATTCCAACTAATCGTTGAATGTTATTTTTCTCAACGCTGATCCTTTGACACCTTTGGCACGTTTCTTGTCTTTCACATCTCCCAAGACTCGGAATGCGTACAATTTAGCTCTTAATCCCACAAATTCCAACATTATTTTTCCGTTTTACTCATCTTTCATCAATCCGAGAACTTTTTTGTTCGCTAGAGGCATTTCATAAACGTTGTCAAGCGGATAATTAGACGTATCGAATTTGTGCAAGTCCTCCTTCATTTGTTCGTGTATGTCGGGGACGGTGAAATTGTGAATCAAACTGTCGGTATCCGTATACATTAATTTTGCTCGGTTGCCGAATTTTCGTTCAATATAATCATAATGAAAATCGTAGATATATGTTTTGGCCAGATCCATGATGGAAAACCTCTAGACGATGGTTTATTCAACTTGACTTTCGTCTTGTTTCAACGATAATAATATCTGGGTCGAAAACGGTGCAGCTGTGAAAATAAGGTTTGGCTACGGTAGCTCTAGCACCGTATCTTCCATCCCATTTTGTGATCAGCCTGACATCTCTATACTTCCTAACATTTTCCATTGTTTTGCCAAAAACTGAGTTCTTCGTCAGTTTGTGAAAATTTTTCTCGAATTCGTTGTGAGATTTTTTGCGCAAATCGGTATTCAAATCTATGTATTTTTTGAGCCACGGGGTTAGTCTGAATTTGAGAACTCTGTGAATTTTGAGTAATTTTAAGCCTAATTGTAAGCATTGTTTCAAAACGCTATAGTGAACAACGTAGTTTTTCTGGGAAAGTAGCGTGGGCGTCAATTTCGGTTGCTTACTATTCGAGATCGGAGGTATGAAGTGCTCCGGACACAGTGGTAAATCCTTATGAATTTCATGTAGTTCCTCAGGATATTCCAAATCCACCTCCAATATATAACCAAACTCCGCATCGTCCAAGATGGTAAGAACGTCGCATTGTACGAAGTCTGATGACCATTCGAAGCAACTGTATGGCAGAGCAAAGCTCATAGCAGCGCCGTACAAATTATTAACGTCAAAGTACATGAGATAAGATTCTTCGACCTCAGGATCGAATTCCTCTCCATGTACCTGTTGTTAGCCTTTGCGTATCTGTTCGAGCACTGTGACACACCACCACGAATACCTTTTTTGATAAACATAACCATATCTATGTCGGTGAGAAGCTCGAGCTCGATGTCGGTACACTTTAACATCGCATCAAACGACAGACCGGGCGCGATGTAATAACGTAACGGGTCCAGGTTGTACGTTGTCCAACAGCTCTGTCAAAAGTTTTGAAAAACGTCGGCTAGTCAAAACACGTCCGTCTGTAAATACAAGTCCGAATACTCTCCCAAAGTTTGAACGTTAAAAGTTTGCCAGACTTCACATGCATGTGCATAGTCTTCGTCTGATATATCCCGATCATTTAATTTTGAGTAAAATTGTTGTTTGGATGGTAGCCGTCTGTCCTCGAGCTTCTCCCAACTGTCTATGTATTTGTACGGGAACCCTTCTTTTCTGGTCAATAACTGAACTTCATCTGAGCTACGATAAAATTTTCGTGTGATTGATTTCTGATCATCACCGAGATACGTTGCCAATTTCTCAAGACTATTGGGCATGAAACGGTACGAATTTACGAATCTAAACTTTATATCTGTCCCCTCGACATATTATGTAAAAGCAATGTACTTTTCTTTGTTTACGGGTAGAAGCTCAATTGTGCCCTTGAACGATGTAGCCAGTGCTTTGATCAGAAAATGCGAATCGTAACCCGACAGATTGCGAAATATCACTGTGATAGTGTGCGAATTTTGGTCATTCAGATTGCAACCTCGATGAGCAGCACGACGGTACTTTTCTGTAAAATGGCGGTGATCACGATGTTTTACGTCTGTGAGTGTAAACGGTTTTTCACAAATGTAACACATTGTTGTTGAATGAAATTCGTTGATTTGATTGGAACTGAGCGGTTCCATCGGTACAACAGTTTTGAAATAAACTTCTAACGAATGTGCCAATTCCGCTAACTCATTCACAAACCATTGAACGCAAGTCTCCCCACGATTAATTTTGAATTTTGAAAGCAAACCGTCAAACGCACAATGTAGATAGTAAGCTATACTATACGGAAGATGCTTCTGATAAATTGTTCTTGTACCCATTTTTTTGAGCGTAGGTTCCAGTGAACATTCGAGATCGGCGTAAATGCAGAATGGAACGGTTTCTTTGTGCTTGAAATATTCAAATTTTAGTATTTTTTCCTCATCTGTAGGTAGAATAACTCTGGTTTTGTTTAAATTCATGCAATCTAGATTATGCTTGAACAAACACTTTTCAGATCGAAAGTGAGTCAAACATCTATCACATAACCAAGTGCGACATTTATGCTCAGAAATTTGAGATCTCGTTAATCGAGACAGATTTCAAACACAAGTACAATGGAAGATTATATTTTTTTCATAATTTTCCATATCTACATCATCATCGTCATCGCCAGTGATTTCAGTTTTTATCGCTAAAAGATAAATTACAGGTTTGTCAGACTTGTTTCGGCTGAAATAAATGGGTACGATTTCACTGCGCTTTTGTTTTTCCGTACTATCTTTACCATAAACGTTGATTGAAAGTTTGTTGAGTTTCTCAAATTTTGGAATCTGGTCCAAAGACATTGGAAAAAGCAAACCTTCGTATTGTAGCACTGAGCTGAAATGCGGATATGAAGTAATTTTACTGGGATTGTTGTTGTCGGCTGGGAACAGAGCTGCGGTGACCGACCAAAGAAAGCAATACGAGTCGCTGTCACGGATGATGACGACAGCCTTCTTGTCTTGAATATCTTTGAGTAGTGTTGTGTATGTGAAGACACCGCCTCGTAGTGGCACGTACTTGTTGATATTCACAGTCAAATTGATTATTTCAGTCAGCGACCAGCCTGAATCCTTTTCACGGAAATCTTCCACCTTTTTCAACAAACGCTCCGTCGCGTTTTCGATGAACCATTCGTTGATATTTGTTGTCTGAAGGATGATTTCATTTCTCGTATTCAAAAATTTGATCTCTTCCACCGTGTGATCATCTTTTCTAACTTCAAATTTACAAGCCAGGATAATGTTGGCTTTCAAGCTCCTGTCTTTCTTCGGAGCGTTTTTTAGTCTTGTCACAGCTAGTACCTTTGCGTCTTCTAGAAATCTCTCCACATCTTTATGCTTCAAAGTGACGATGGATCCAGTTCGAATTCTCCCCTCGAAAGCTGATTCCAAATCTTCCCAGTGACCTCGATCGCTTCTTCTTACTCTCCGCGTACCTTTACCCGATTTCTGAAGACGTTTAAATTTTTCCGCGAGCGCGTTCAAGAGTCCGATCGTTGTGATAATTCTCGTCTTTTCTCCAATCGATGAAGCCTTTCGCAAAACTTTGTTCAGAAGCCGAATATTTCGACTTCCAAATTTTATCCATTTCTGAATCTCTGCTGTTTATGATGATTTGTCCAAGATTTTGTACACCGATTTCATAATATCGATCAATCTCAAACACTTCACAGATTCCATCTTGAGCTTTTCCCTCATGTATACTTGACAAGTTGCGACTTAATGATCGTTTGCATTGACGAGCGTCCTTTTTATAGGGCAGCTGTACGTATGTTTGTGTCTGCGCGCGCACCTTTCAGCATTCTTAGAGCGGTAGTAACCCAACACCGCAGATCCATGGCTCTGAATGTACCGCGACTATCGGTCGACCTTGCACTCTGGTCTTGACTGAACCCGTTCAAAATTCATCGTTGAGTTTACATGACAGTTACAAGCCAAACAAATGTCACGTGGTTGATATCAAACCGACATCCGGGTAAGTGAAAAACAATTCTTGGAACCATTAATTTTCGAATGTCGCGTGGTTGATAACGTGGGAAAGAAATGTGAGGTGGTTGATGTTACACATCAGCGATATCCGAGTGGATAAAAAACAATTCTCGGAACTATTAATTTTGGAATGTCACGTGGTTGATAACGTGTGAAAAGAATGTGGGGGGGTGGTTGATGTTACACATCAGCAGTCTCACCCTGGGAAAGGAATTTGGAGTGGTTAATGTTACACATCAGCCGTCCTATCGTGGGAAAAGAATGCTGGACGGTAAAAAAGTTCTAGCCCCCGCTGCGCCCTCCACCGTTGGCAGGCGAACACTACAGACTTTGACCTTTGGTCGGTAAAACAGCTTGATTTTTACCCTTGATCGATAAGAATTGTCGGTAATATAGTGCGATTTTTCACCGTCGACCGATATAACCGTCGGTAAGGTTGCACGTTTTTGACCTCAAGTCGGTACGGCAGAGCACGTTTTATCTGACGAGAGTGGGGGTAACCTTCAAGGGTTTGCGTCTGGGATGTGCGGAGCGGTTCGGTCGGTAAAGAAGGTGTTTGTACTCAGAACCCCCCTTGCTATACTACTGCATTGCCTTTTGGTCGACTCGGACGAAAATTTATACAAATTCCGTTGTGTCTCTATGGGCCGACGCTCAGGCGTTCATCGGCCCACCATTGGCTCATCGGTCCAGGGTCGACTCTGGGAGCGGCGCATGGCCTTTCGGTCGATTCAGATGAAAATATTCACAAGTCATGTTGTGCCGCCTCGGGGACTCGGCGCATTGCCTTTTGGTCGACAAAAGAGTCGCAAGATCCTTAGGGTTAAAGGTGACCGATGGTCGACGTATCATCAAACTTAGGGCCACGTTTCGACGTCTCACGTCGGCTTACCGGCTTTGGGTTCACCTCTTCGACCGGGATATCATTGCCCATCCCGGCACGGGACGTAACCTCCCAAATCCCGACGAAGCGAGGTCTACCGGTCCCTTCGGTCACTTGTCGGCCTTGCGTTTGAATCGGCGATTCGAACTGCGTTCCTTAAGGGGCACCGGGGACGCAAAAATTTTTGTTCCAAGTGCCCGGACACGCATTGCCATCACACGCTTAGCGAGCACTACCGGTCCGCCCATGAATCATCCGATAGGAGGAGCAATGCGTCGCTTGACCGGAGTCGAACCAACGCTGTAACATTGAAGCCTCTCTAATCGACAAGACAAATCCCCAAACCCAGGGCTGAGTCTCAACAGATTGCAGCGTGGAAACTACTCTACCGAGTACAACACCCGGCCAGGTACCTAAGTCGTTTACAGACGATTCCGAGTCTTCACATCCAACTGGATGACCCATGATCGACTGTTCGAGGTGAGACCGAGGAGCCGGAAGACCCCCACGAATGCCGAAGACCTAGCCCGGCAAACAGAGCTCGTGCAATGACCGATCCGTGGACTCGCCTCCTAGTAAAGTCACATTGTTTTGAGCCTGTCGACCCACGAGATTCCTATAAATATCGCTGCCCCCTCTGACTAGAGAGGATACGACCTTAGAGGCGTTTAGGCATAATTTTACGGATGGTAGCTTTGCATCAGCGGACGCTCAACCGATTGCGTGAACCAAATGTCCGAACCTGCGGTTCCTCTTATACTGAGCAGGATTACCATCTGTAACACTTTATCCTACCAGAATTGTGCAAGCAAATGAATAAACAAATTAAAGGTAAAATAATCGATAAAATTGTATAGATACAATGGTGTAGATAAATGTACTCAAATAAAGAGATTAAAATAAATAGTAGAAATAAAAGTGGGCACATAAAAAAGATCAAAAGTTATCCATTCACACACTTTACAAATACGCCTCCGATACACAATATATAAAATTCCACTGGTTCCTTGTTTTTTTTCGTCGAATACTGTTATAACCGATTAATCACCTTCCAATCCAGATATTCTTCTTTCCCTCCCTCTCGTTCGATGGATGCTTGTAATTCTTGTCTTCACCTTTTGGTTTCGTAGTTTCCACACGTTGTGTTAGGAGATGAGAGCAGCCTGGATCGTAACGGTATCGAAGATTCGGTGAATTATGTACTGTATGATATATGTGGAACTTTGCAAATTTTAAAATTGATTATATTTTCGACTTCTGCGGAGTATTCTGGTCTAAGGTCTGTACTGGTTGGCGTCTTTCCGCAGATTCTTCTTCGCTGATATCTTCCGGATTTGTTGCCGGTTCCACCAGACTGGTCAAATCTCACTCTCGTTCCGTCCGGTCAAATCCGAAACATATTGCCACCCATATTCATATGCTCGTAGTGTCACATTACCCTCCTTTTTTCATGGACGTTTTCATCGTTTATGAAAAACAAAAAACTGTCAGTACACTTTGTTTTATTTCACTATTGCTACGTTTTCCCACTCATACGTTCACGCATACACACATTCCTTAGTCATTCATGGTATCTAAATCCTTATAATCTATTTAATAAAATTTTCTTAATATGTCACCTTACACTTAATTGTTTCTGGGTGAGACATGGAGGATCAATCGGACCTGTGCGATCATGAAATTTATCTGCTAATTTTCAGAAACATCCTGCATACTAGGTGGATTGACGATACAACCTTAAATTCACCCTGTTGTATACGCCTTTTACTTTATTTTCATCATCAACTTCAACTAACAAATAAGCATTTTTTCCAATGATACTTGATATTGATTAATGTTATTCTTGAATATGAAGGTCATAACTCAAAACATTTTTTTACAGTGTTAACATTTCAGCCCTGATGGGGGCCCTCCTCAGAACCAATTTATTTAAACATTTGTCACGAACAAAAATAATAAAATAATGTACAACTCCGTTATAACAAATTAAGAATATGTGGTTTAGATAATAAGCAAGGATGTTTATGCAGATATACATGAAAGGAGTTACTTGGTGTGGGATGACACTTTCAATTACAGCAGACAGGGAACACTCTTAAGTAGTGAATGCGTGTTGGTAAATAAATAATAAATAGAAACAATAAAAAACAAAAGCCGAAACACACTGCGATCGCGCGACGTAGTTCCCAAGACTCCTTGTAGTTAATTTGATAAAATAAAACACACAGCCGTTATAGGTTTAAATCAAGAGCACATTGCACATGTGGAACGTCCAGTGTGTAGTGGGGGGAGATCGATATCGATAGTTATCAGAGCAAACGCAGAGTCAACGGGTTAAAAGGAAACCAAAATTTTGTTAAGAAGGTAAAATCGAGAGCAAGCTCAGTCGGTAATGGTTAATTACAATGGTTGTATCACAGAGGTGTAAATAGTACTCAGATGTTCGATGTCTTGTCTTCGATTGACAGAATTGGGATGTGCAACAATATTTCACATTTCTAACAATAGCCTATTGTAATACAATGGTTCAACGTCAATAATGCTGGCTTGAGAATAATTGAAAGAGTGGTCGAAATCGATTCCATGCCTCGTCAGTGCAGTATAATTATCCTCGTCTTCATGGATATTGCGTTTATGCTCGGTTATCCTGGTGTGTAGTTGCCTACTTGTTTGGCCTATGTAGGACATGTTGCATTGGTTGCAGGGAATTTTGTAAACTACACCAGAACGCATACCCGGGGGTAAGGGGTCCTCACCCGAATCAAACATAGAGGATAGATCATGTGCACATTTACCCACAAATTGAATTTTGTACTTAAAGAATGTTCTGTTGAGTGACTCAAACAACCCCGCAACGTATGGGATGGAAATATAGTTTTTTTGATTAGCTTGTGCAGCAGATGCATCGATATTATTGTTGGAGCTAGTCGATGACAAGATGGAATCGGATTTGAACTGTATATGCTTGTTGAGCAGACGAGATGGATAGTCATTTTTACTTAGTACCTGCTGAATCAAGGACATGTTTTTGTTATGAAATTCCATACTTGAGAGTCGGATCGCTCTGTCAACCAAGCAATGAATCGTTCCAATTTTGTAAGATTTGGGATGGTAAGAATGGAAATTTAAATACCTTTGTGACCAGGTAGCCTTATGAAACCAATCTGTTTTGATGAGCTGGTTATCATTAATGATCAAGACATCTAAAAAGCTAATTCGATGATTAAACTCTATTTCAGAGGTAAATTGTAATCTCGGATGGAATTGGTTGAAGACAGATAGCATTTCTGCAACTTTATCCGAAGGGACAGCTGTGATTATGTCATATATATATATTCATCAGTTTGTGATTATGTCATCTACATTTCTGAAATAGAATGAAGGCTTGAAGTCCAGTTTGTTGAGACAATATTGTTCAAGATCATCCAAAACTAAATCCGACAAAATTGGAGAGAGCGGCAAGCCCATCGATAAACCATAAGTTTGAGCATATATGTTCTGATTAAATTTGAATATGGCAGCCTTAAAACAGATGTGTAATGCTTTTATGAGTTCGTTAAGTGGGACAGGAATTTTGTCCACCAACTGATGCCAACGCTGTTTCACCGCGTTGATTGCAAGATCTTGTGGCTTGATATAGATAGTCAAAATACTTGATATTTTAAATGGCCCTTGAAATGAACGAAAAAATTTCTGTGTCACTTTATCCAATAGACTTGCTTGCATTGGAACCCTTATCAGAACTAGGTCACCAATATTAAGTTCCACTTTTTATTTTTGTTTTTGATATTTACATCGCCGATTGAATGCTTTTTCAATTCTTCCTCCCCGGGAAAAACGAATTAGATCTGGCCAGATCTTTAAATTGTCTCTATCTGACGAGATCTGGTTAGATATAATCAGATCTGACCAGATATAACCCAAAGGAAAAACAGACCAGATCTGGTCAGATCTTTAAATCGTCTCTATCTGACGAGATATGGCCAGATATAATCAGATCTGACCAGAAATAGTTGTTAATTATTTACATGAGATATAACTAGATCTGATCAGATATCGCCAGATAAACTGAAGCAAAAAATCTAATCAATGTTGATGAATCGGATTAGATATGTACTCGGGTCTTCAAATTATTGTTATTCTTGTTACCATCATATGCTGGATAAATTGTGAATGTATACAATCCAAATACTATTCTGAAATAAGAATGATATTAATTGATAATAAGATTTGTTCTTTATTCTTTCTTGTACGATTAACATAAAACTTTTGAATGTAGACTTATGAAAATCAAATACACGTAATATCTCAGAAATAGACTTTTTTGTCTTACGGTACTACACAACATTTTTATAATTTGCATAAGCAATAAATTATATTCCATACAACATAACTAAAGAATTTTAATATTAAAAATAGTATGTTTGACAGCATTTATATTTGTTTTCATTTAAGAGATTATTGAATTATGCAATTGTTTTTTCGTTTATGAAATTTCAGAGTTCCATTTTTAATAATTTTAGTTGTAAAAAATTTAATATGGAATCCTTTTTTTTCCTGAACACAGTTTCAAATAAAGAAATTAAGTGATTAGTTTTCTTATTTATATTAAGAAACCCGATAAAAGTTCGGTCTACATCAATGATTTTTTTTAGTTCTCTTTTTGAATAATAATAATTATATGATAATAATCTGATGTGAATTTGTTTACTGGTTTGATACGGAAACTTATTAAATTTAAAACGTGTACAAATAAAGGTAATAATTAAAGGATAAACTTGTTTACACGCAAACGAAAAAAAACCATGAAAATTATTCATGGTTCAGACAAACGTGGTGGCGCGAGTAGAGCCTTGAATGCTGAAATTTGATGTATAATTTCACCGACTCGCTGAGACATTTGACCAACGATAAAGCTCCTCGTTGGAATTTCAAATTGCCTCGACTGTCCTCGTTGAATGACGAAATCTGTGTAAAAGAAATATAATTAAAGTTATAATAAAAAATATAAATACTCAATGTTGGTCCAGTAATTGAACAAATATTGTTTTGAGGAACATAAGAGTGCTCTAAGATCTAGAAATTATTTATCAAAATATTGGTATTATATGATTGAATCTAATGCAAATTTAAAAGCTCAATATTTAGTTCAACATTCAACAAGCGTGAAAATACTTAGTAACTTCAATTAACTCTTAATTTACCGATCATTGGTAACTACAATCAATTATTTGGTACAGCTATAAAACCAAAATTGTTTCTGATATTCACTTCCTGAACATTTCGTGAACTCAAAACAATGAAGTTTCAATTTCACTATACATAGTATTATAAATTTTACTTAATTGAAATCGGTATTTCCAGTCAACAAATTTACTACAAAAATGAAATTCATTTTTGTTCAAACCGAAATCTGTTTTGAGATAAACATAATTGAAGTTAACATAATAAATATAAATTCTCAGTATTTGTTAAGCAATAAATGGAGAAGGGAAAATTATTAACAAACCTATAATAGTATTTTTAGCAGTATCGTTAAATGGTGAAACAGGAATTATCTGGCGCTTTTTTCCTTGCGCTCTAGGAGGCTGGCCTGTAAAGGTACTACTTGCGATGGCTTCTTTAGTAAAAACGCCATCGATCAAACGACGAGCTATATGAGTAACTTGCTTGCCACCCAATGCGTATTCGTAAATATCACTAATGCAATAAATTCCTGAATTGCCAAGCTGAGTCATCTAAATAATTAAGTAATAAATATTTAATATTCAATATTCATATTAATTAACTCTTTAACGGTGTAATTTTACAATAAACACTTACTGGTTTTAGATAATCTTCACCGAATAATTGACTTGGTGGCGGCTTTTCTTCAATTACGTCGATCTTCTTTTTTTTAGCCGATGTCCCCTCCTTTCTTTTTATTTCTTCCTCTTCTTCTGATCCATCTTTCTGAACATCGTGCTGATGTAATTGTGCGTTATCAGTAGAAGTAGAACGATTAGAGATTCCATTAGCAGCACGAAGTCTTTTCAGTTCAGTTTTCAGTTTATCTTGAGATGGACGGTTTTCAGAATCAGACGACTCCAAACTAGATAAGACTTGACTTGTACTTTGATTAATAATCTGAGCAACATTTTTCTGGGTGTCGACGTGACGTTTTGTTAAAGACTCCTAGCAAAACAAAATAAACTTCATTTAATAATTGATCTCAAGTAAAAAATCCTAATAATAATACAACTTATTTAAATAATGAAATGATATAAATAATAACTACCTTCTCCTCTTTTTTTTTTACTTTTCTTGGCCTTTTCTTTTTTTTAATTTACTTTCAAAGGGGATTCTTTTTTCAAGATTCGTCTAGACTTGATCGGAGATACAATCACTTTTTTCGACGTCTTATTAGATTTACCCGGCTTCTTTTTGTGCTCTTTTAACCACTGTTTTTGTTTAGCTTTCAATGCATCTTCATCATTTTAAGTAATTTAATGAATGTTAATTTTTACGCTCATGCAATCAAATTTATTTTTGATTGTAATAAAATATTTATTTATCTCCACGTGCCTTAACGTAACCTAAAAAACTTTTACCACAAACAAAAAATGTAAGCAATTCATCCTCTTCCACTTCAGTATTCTTCTCATAAATGACGTTTTCATCCTCAACAATTGTTAAAGAGTTGTCTGCTTTGCATTCCATCAAAAACATTATGATAAACTACTCTCAATCAGTATCAACGAAACTTATTAAAACGACGCTACGTATCATGTAAAGCCTCTGTGAAATCTTGGCGCGCTCACCCACTCACGAACCTTAGCTTGGGATCGTATGTTTATATCCCCACCGTATAAAAGGGGGAAAGAGATAATAAAATGTATAGTTGAACTAGTAAAATAATGTTATTCGGAGAGATTCGGCTCAAGTCGTGTAGGTAAGTATATCTCACGGTCTTACATACAGGTCTTGCAACGAACTGAAATTTGAGTGGTGGGGGTAGCCGCGTTATTGTCCAGATTTTTTTTGCCATTACTAGCCACTACGCGGCGTTGTCAGTTATTCATAGGCATATGTGTGACATTGCAATGTAAGGTTATCTGTGTATGAGTATCAAAAAGACTGGTTAGGGTTCCGCCAAATAATAATAATGAGCGTATGAATAACTCGTAGCGCCGCTCTTGTGGCCATAAGTTGTACTTTTGTTTCAGACGTGAACTGACCACCCCCCACCACGTTCGTTGCGAGACCTGTATCTGAATGTACTATAGGAGGCTATAGTGCAAATAATAAACAAAAATAAATGAGAAAAATAGTTTAGCGATTTCATAAACGTGTTCCAAATATTAAAGTTAATTAATTAAGAAATAATTAACCGAGAAAGTTTGAAAATTGAAAACAAATAATACGTTTTTTTTTTATCAAACCTTATTGCTTATATAATATGTACTCCAATTCGAGAATAGTGTTAATTTACTTTGTGTAAATTAACACGGTCAATAACAGTAAAATAAAATTTAATTATTGCATAAATAACCATCAAAAAATTGAAAAAATAACGTTACAATAAATAAATAAAATAAATAAGCATAAATAAATGAATAAATATACTTTTTAGGTTATAATATAACTTTTCTCGTTATTAAAAATTTCTTTAGAAGCAAATGAACATTTGACTGCTTGTCCAGTGAAAAAAAAATATAAATTATGGAAATACAGTGATCAGGAGGTAATAATTTAATATTAATATGATGCTACCTATATACTATATACTATATACTATATACTATATACCTATATACTATATAATATCCTACTTTACAACATTTATAAACTGTGATGATTATTTGTAAGAAAACAAAAAATGTGACAAGTATTTGACACCTCTTGCTTTAAAGAAATAAATTAAATACTTGTTAACTAACAATGAAAACGACTATGAATCTCAAATAAGCATGAGCTAATTTTAAAAAAAGTCACGAGAAGAATAATATTAAATATTTATTGATAAAAAAATGCACATTTAAAAAATTGAAAAATTTGTAAGTGAATTTTTTTATTTATCATTTTTAAATAGTAACTATTTGTTCATTTATTTAAAATCTGAAAAATTTACATTTGTTTGCTTAATTTACAATCACACAATAGGGTAATACATTAGTATTATTTTATAAATAATTAACAAATAATTGATTGTTTGCAATATTTTCTCATTATAAAGTAAAAATAATTTGTAATAACATTGTTTTCTTTCAATTTCATCACAATGAAATTTCCAAACAATCGTAAATTTTCTTTACATACTATTAATATGTAATTACGTTATTGCATAATATTAAATATTAATTACAATTCTTCATCTTTTAGGTTCCTTTGAAGACACAACAAAGATGGAAAAAATGCATGGAAAATTACCATGCCTTAGAGGTTCGTGTTGGTTTAAACCAACAAATAAAGGTTTCAGATACGAATTTAGATACTGATTTAAATGCGGATCCAGACGCTGATTCAAATGCAGACTTGGAAGATGATTTAAATACGGATTCTGATACGGACTCAAATGCGGACTAAGATGTGGACTCAAATGTCGATTCAAAAGTGGACTCAGATATAGACTCAAATGTGGACTCAGAAGCAGACTTAAATGCGGATTCAAATGCAGACTCAGATCGTAAAGAAAATATTGAAAACGACCCTGATAATAGTGAAAATGATTCTAATAGATGTGAAGAAGTACAACGGCAAACTTTTGAAATGATATACGATGGTAGTGACATGAACGTTCCTAAAGCTGTTTCTTATTTAATGGATTTATGGTGTTACTATTAGCCTGCTTCTGTACTTTCTATCGTATTTTGAGCCCTATTGGCTTTATATTTCATTCCATACTCTTTTGTAATAGTAGTGTGCTTTATATTTCATTTCTGTTATTGCTTATTATATTTTTATTTATTTTTGTGCTTATTGTACCGTATATCGAGTTCCTTGGACTACAACCGAGCGTAGAATCAGCCTCTAAATATTACCGCACCTTTTTTTTCTATTACTATTGGCAATTTTATATTATTTTTGCCTGTTATTCTTTTCTCTGTATTTTGTTAAGTTAAGTTCTGCGAATTATTCTTGTGTACTGCGGTGTATTTAGTGTATTTCTTTATTTTGTAAACTCTCCGAAATTCTCACTCTCTCATAATTTTGTATTTCGTATTCTCTCAAAAGTTACGTTCAGGAATTCATTGTTTAATTCCTCAGGTCCGTGATCGTTATAAATTATTGACTCTATCGTTTATGAATAATTCTATCGAGAGTTATGTTCAGGAATTCATTGTTTAATTCCTCAGGTCCGTGATCATTATAAATTATTGATTTTACCGTTTATGAATAATTCTACCGAAAGTTATCTAGTCGACCGTTTACACTACCGATTTTGTAAATTGTTAATGAATGTCAATCTCTCGTACTGGTTATAATCTATGGTAAATTCGTCGTATTACCTACCGAACTATTGTTACGTTGTTTTCTACCGATTGCAGTAGAGTTCTCTCGTTTCTAATCGACAGAATAATAATTTTCGTAGCGTCATTTGCACCTTGGGTAAGATCACGACGCCCAGTGACGTGTAGTTTTAAGTAAATTCTTGCATTATATCGCATCTCCCGACCTACGTTCATTTTTCTCTGTTAACTGCCGTCTCTCGTTTCAAAGCTACCGTTTACTGCTATTCTACCGAAATTATTGTGAACAACGATTGCTTATTTTATTAACTACCGCTGTCGATACCATTTTATTTGCCTGTCTGAACCATGTAAACTTCTCGACAATATATGATCGACTGACCTGTTCATTTTCCTTCTGACTTGAGTTTATTCTTTATTTCGTTATTTTCGTTAATTCTGTAATTACTGTTAGCTGCCTTGAATACCGCCACTCTACCAGGTTGTACGTGTGAGTACCTGAGCCTAGCCAGCCATACAACGGGTTCTCTATTTATTTTTTGTACGGTTTTGTGTTATTTTTATTGATTTGTATTATTGTCTGAAAATCGACGCTAACGCGTCTGGCGCCCAACATAATTGATTTTGTTACAGTTTGATATTTTGAATAAGTGGAGAATCGCACCAAAGTGTCAACGGTAAGTCCTCATCCGAGGGTAACAGAATTTAGCGTTACAACACTTACAACAGAGATGAGTAGGGAGATCTCCAATGCTCGGCTTTTCGTGATACCAGCTAGATTGGAGCGTCGACGTGACACCTAGGCGGCCACGCACCGAAGGTGGCCCATTTCCGACCTGACACCTAGGCGACCATGCACCGAAGGTGGCCCACAATCGTGTATATATAGATATACTCGGTCGCTCGAGCAAGTGGTTGCCAATCGCATCCTTGTCCCCGCTCGCACAGATGTTTCCAGGAATGCAAGAATTGGGATTTTTCTTGTTTCAATTATGAATGTCAGTAAATAAAAGTATCTCCAGATTTGATAAATTTTGGATTCAATTAGCGGACGCTGGACCAAAATAATTAACCATTCCCAGCCCGAATACTTATTTTTTTTTTTTAATAAATATTATTTTTTTATTGATATGAAAATATGTGACGCCTGGTGTTCTCGAATATTTGTACACGCAGTCTATGTAAAAATATACGAAGCCAGCTCGATAACATTTATGCAAAATGTGCAATGGGCAAGTGGTTGGGGGAAATTATTTTTTTCTCGAACTGAATCTTCCAAAGAATCATCAACGAATTCCGAGCAAGCTCCGTAAACATATCGAGCAAACGCGCGTACACGGACGTAGCTGTAGCGCAGCTGAGTGGATACCACGTGAGGATGCAGTATTGCGGGACACGGGTTCGATCCCGGGTCGCTTTTTATTTTTTTATTTTGTTTTTTATTTATTTATTTTTTTCTTTTAGAAGAGAACAAATAATTGAAACAATAAAATACCGAGAGTGAATCGATTTGTTCCCCGTTTTTGGCGCCTCTTTTTTTTACTTAATCCCCGCCCCTTTTTTATTACGGGTAACTCAGAAGAGAGAAAATAAATGAAAGTGAGAGTGGACCGACTTTTTTTTTCCTTACATTTTTTTTTATTTCATATTCTCACTTAATCCCGCTTTCTTTTTTGTGTTTTTGATAACCGAGAAGAGAAGAAAAGAATGAAAAAAAAACAATTCCGAGAGTGTGTAGATTTATTTCCATTTTTTTTTTCCCGCTTCGTTATTTGGTAACCCGGATGAGAAAAAATCTGAAGAAAAAAAATGGAGACCGGGTCGATTGTATAAAAACTCTCTTTTAGCTGTTTAATAATATTACAGTGCCATTAAGACAGATAATATTAGAAAATTTAGCAAACTTAAGTCTATACATACTCCTAAAGAGTTTCACACTAACAATTGGTTAGTTAACCTATCTAAGACAGAGTTACCTTCTGAAATTAAGGATACCTTATCACTCGGTCCTAATCATGGTTTACCATATAATAATGTTAAGTTACCTATTGATGATATTGTAAGCAGCGTAGAATTAGCTCTCTTTAACAAAAGTGGAATCACCAAAGATAAAGTAAGATCAAATATCAGCCAAATCATTGGCAACAGACTTGGCAAAAATCCTCCCACATCTCACTTTCAAATAACTTCCAAAGTTAAACAAACCAAAGAATTTTTAAAACAGAATAACCACCTAGTAGTCACCGATGCTGACAAAGGTAACATTACAGTCGTCATGGAAAAGATGGAGTTTGAGCAAAAATGCCAAGATATTCTTAATGACTCGACCACCTATACTCTTATCTCTCGTGATCCCACCTTAAAAATACAAAAACAAGTCAACGATATGATAAATCTATGGCAACAGAAAAAATTTATAGATTCCAACTCTGCTAAACACCTCAAAACTTTTAACTCTCTTCCTCCTAAAATATATTTTCTTCCTAAAATTCATAAAGAAAATGTTCCTCTCAGACCGATTGTTTGTAACATCAATTCTCCCACCTACAAAATTTCGAGATTTTGTTCTTGTGTCTTATCAAACATAACAGGTACATCCGACTATCACATCAAGGACACTTGGTCTTTTGTAAACAAAATCAGGGGAAAAACAATCCCTCCGGATCACCTGTTAGTATCCCTAGATGTCAAATCACTGTTTACCAACATCCCAACCAATCTAGCAATATCGATTATCAGTAAAAACTGGCCCAATTTGAAATCTCACACCAACATCAATAAAAAAGAATTCCTAGCGGCCACCAAACTTTGTTTAGATTCATGCTATTTCGCTTACAAAGATAAATTCTACCAACAAATCTTTGGCGTAGCAATGGGCTCATCAATTAGCCCAGTAGTAGCGAATCTAGTACTCGAACATTTTGAAAAAAAAAAAATCATTTCAAATCTCCCTTTCAGCCTACCTTTTTACTATCGATACGTAGACGATATTATAACGTGTGTGAAGAACGAAAACCTACAATTCCTTCTTAACAAGTTTAACAATTTTCACCCACGTATTCAATTCACCTTTGAGTTGGAAGAAGTTGGAAAAATCAGTTTTCTAGACACTATGGTAATTAACCACAATGACACCATAATTTTAGATTGGCACCACAAACCAACCTGGTCTGCGAGATACATTCATTTTAACTCACATCATCCTATTAAACATAAAAAATCTGTCGCCATATCCTTATTTGATCGTTGCCTTAGAATCTCAAACCCTCAATTCCTTAAAAAGAATTTAAAACTTGTTGAAACAACTCTTATCTCCAATGGCTATCCTACAAAATTCATTAATGATATCAAAAAGTATAGAGTAGAAAAAATGTACAACTCGATTGATTGGAATTTAGACTCCAACAATCCAACCGATGTTAATGATAAATTTAAAAACTCTATCTCTATACCGTATATAGAAAATCTATCTAGCCAAATCAAAAAAATTCTGAATGACGAGGGAATTGAAATTACTTTTAGAATTTCTAATACTACAAAACTGTCTCTGTTTTCTCATCTAAAATCTGTTACTCCTAATTTAGAGAAAATTAACTGTGTATATAAAATACCATGTCGAGACTGTAGCAAAAGTTATATTGGACAAACGTCACAACACCTAAAAAATAGAATTTCTAGCCATCGTTCTAATATCAAATGCCATGTCACTGACAGATGTGCTTTAGCAGATCACTCCTTAAGCCTGGGACACAATTTCGATTTCAACAATTCTATAACCCTAGCTACAGAACCGAATTGGTATAAACGTATCATCAAAGAAATGATTCATATCTTTAAGAACAAAAGGAACTCCGTTAACAAACGTACAGATATTGAACATCTTAGCCACCTATACTCCAACATTCTCTAGTTCACACAATTTTGTTTTCAAATCTTGGCGCCCCTTACTCCGATTGGTCGCCTGCCTTTTGTATTCCATGACTTTCGAACATAGATCAATATCACTCGTGATCAACATAGATTCACGGATCGGTTCCCGCTAACCTTCACTTCCGTCCGAAATGCTGTATCACTAACAACACCCAAGCATGTACTGGTCGTCATTTTTTGTGAGTAATCTTTTCAAATTTAACTAATCTTTTCCCCAATTCCAATTCCCACATTATTATTAAGCAATTTTCTGACATATTTCAATTCTCGTTTTCCAATTTTTCCTCTTATTAACCTTTCTCAAAAAAAATTTTTGACACTTAACCTAAAACTGTCACTTTGACAAGTTTTCTTGCAACTGTTTAATTTTCACCGATTGTTTACAACAACAAATATTTGTTTAAACATATTTCCTTTGCTCTCAATTCAGATTTGTTGTTTTGAAGCATCCTGTTTTTGTTAATTTATTATAGAATTTATTCCTGAGGATGGTCGGCAGGGCCCGGCCGAAACGTCGATTCTTATTCTCAAGTCCTACAAAGTATTAAACTTTCTTCTTCCTGACCGGATTTTTCGACAAACTTCATTCTTCAATCTACCTCCTGGTCACAAACTTCATTCCTTAATAATATTACCCCCATTCAGCCGTTTCCCCACCGAAAATCTTGAATCCAATCATTGTTTAATGAGATCATGCACAGTATTTCAAAACCTGTAGAAAAATCTGATTTTTGGAGAAATATTCAAAAATGACTGTACAAAAAGATCAGGCGGGTTCCCGAACATTTAAACAAGAAAATAATTATTCAAAATTAGACTTTTTCATGGCATGCATTGACGTTGCCAAATTAACAAGTAAACTAGTCAAATTTATACTAATAACCATATTTTTTTTCATGCAACAACTAATTACAATAAACTAATTTATCATTTATATTAATTTTTCAATCTACACATTTTGAGGGGACTATCACATCAATCCGCAACGATAAAAATATACTACAGTTGTTCAATACACGCGTGGTCAGCATGATCTCATTAATGAAGGCGTAATGGGATTTGGGGAGGAAACAAAGTGAAGGTAAAGGCATGTAGAATTGTCAGATGAATGTCCGTAAGAGTTTGTTTTTTCCAAATATTGAAGCACTCATGAACAAATACTATTGAAATTTTTGTGACTGAATAACGTCTGGATTTCACAGAACGTCAATAAGAAAAGTGTTGAAAGAATTCTGTGAATCATACTTTTGTTGATTGTTTAGCCGAGTGCACTATAATTGGAATGAAATTAATAATATTCCAAACTATTCTTGAAACAGGATAATAAGCATGAACACTTAACTTGTTATTCAGCAAGAAAAATTAATGCACTCGTTTTCGGGGGGCACCACGAGAAGGCAATCAACACCACCCCCCGTTCCCGTATTTAAATTTTTGGGTTAAATGTAGAAACATTATGTATAGAGCCAGTGATTCGCCAGTTAAATCATTATAGCATGTAAACTAGCTAGCCATTAGGGCTATATGCCATTTTCCGATATTCAACCAAAAAATTTATATACGGGTTGAAGCGCAGCTCGCAGAGCCTCTGTTAATTGCCAGGTACGACTTCAAACCAAAAAAAAGGAAATACATGAAGCGCAGCTCATAGAGCCTCTGGCAATCGCCAGGTACGACTTCAAAAAAAGGAAATACATGAAGTGCAGCTCATCGAACCTCTGGCAATCGCCAGGTACGACTTCAAAAAAAGGAAATACATGAAGTGCAGCTCATCGAGCCTCTGGCAATCGCCAGGTACGACTTCAAACCAAAAAAAAGGAAATACATGAAGCGCAGCTCATAGAGCCTCTGGCAATCACCAGGTTCGACTTCAAACCAAAAAAAATGAAATACATGAAGTGCAGCTCATCGAGCCTCTGGCAATCGCCAGGTACGACTTCAAACCAAAAAAAAAGGAAATACGTGAAGCGCAGCTCATAGAGCCTCTGGCAATCGCCAGGTACGACTTCAATAAGAGAATACTTAAGCGCAACTCACTGAGCCTCCCCGGGTACGTCTTCACAACAGAAAGTGTCATGAAGCGCAGCTATGGAGCCTCCGGTTGACGTCAGGGTACATCTTCGCATTAAGAGCTTCCGATTCAATTTAAATACCTTTAATTTTTTGTAACTTACTGTTCGGCTTGTGTATAGTACGAGATGATCCGGACTGTCGTACTGCCCGATTGTTGAATGTAGTCTGAGCGAAAACCTTCACTTTGACCATAAAGCGTAGAAGCTCTATGCGATGCTGAAGGCATTTCACCTTCGTGAAACCAGTCAGGATACAATCTGGCAGTATCTGTAATAATATCATCCATAAGATTGATCAAAAGACCTTCGCAAGCCCAGTGCGTCTTCCACAATCGATAGAAAGCTTCGAGTTGCGATCTGACGATACTTTCGAACTTGTCTGTGGGCCGGCTCAGATATGACACCGATGGCGCATCAGCGTCAGCATGTTCATATTCCCGAAGTTCAGTATACACCTAATTTGGCGATGATGCTTCCATCGGAGTTTCAACGGTTCCAAAACGACATCGATCGCACGGAAATTTGCGCAGGTTGCGCTGACCTACGTAACCAGCAAAATAATTGATTGCACAAAGTTCGTAGGTCGGTAACTTCGTTTCTTTCGACGTCTCCGCGTTCGCCATTTCTGTTTCCTGCTCTTGCCTCAGAGCTTCCACAGCATTTTCAACTTCTGCCGTATCCTCGTCAAATTCGTGTTCGTTGGGATCCGCAGGCATACTCTCTGGCGTATCGAAAGCCCGAGCTACCATCGTGCAGGGTTCTATTAAAGCAACGGCGTCAGGACATTGTACATTTCCTCTGCTGCCGCTGCCGATGTATCCGGTAGAAAGGATGTGTCTCAGAGACAAGCGAACCATCCGAGCCGTGGGGTTTGGGTTGTAACCACCTCGCTGGCGAAATTTCGAGAAGAGGTGTTCGACGGAATCTTGGTTGCACAGTCCGGCTGCCAACTCGAATCCGGGATACTTCTCTTTTATCGTCGTATACGTAAGTAGAATAGCTCTCACTGTCAGAGGCAGACCTCTCAGACAAGGCACCTTTTTCATTACCGGTGGTTGCGATGTATTTTCAGCCGTCCCCTTTCTCCTTGGGTCAGCAATCGTCCATTCCGAAGAAAACTTCACGAACTCTGTCAGCGTTTCCTTGATCTCGGGATTCTTGTCGGCAAGCGGACGCTAATCAGGATTTCGGCACAAAAGCTCTTAGGCATTGCATGAATCGATGACTTTATTCATACGCTTAGCAAAAGCTGCGCTAGCCTGTCACGTTTCCGTGTTGAGCTCGTGTGGATCCTTGCCTGCAGTTGTTATTGCCGCTGCAAAACGGCGGCTCAAAATTTGAAAAGCACGCTTAACGTTCATCGCCTGAAAGGACGATGGAAACAAGTGCGCCTCGGAGATGTGAGAGAGTAGATTCGAGGTAGTACTGCAGTTATCGTATCTCCAAGTTTTTACAAAATCTTCGTACGAAGCGATAATCTGACCCCTCCAGTACAGTATTTTGTGTGTTCGCAACGTGCTCCAAAGACGTTTTATCAAATGAGGAAAATCGAATGAAGCAAAGTAATTTCGGCTGCCGCTCATAAAGCACGGACTCTCCTCTGACACTTTTAAACAAGAATTGAACAATTTTTGGTTCAGGGGACCCTGATCACATGTCACGAGGTGAACTACGGCTCCAGCTTCATGCAATCGACAGAGGCATTCATCGACCAAGGTAAGAATCTCCTCGGCCTTCATGCCAGTCCCGGGAAGAAAATACGCGAGTTGTTGCCGCCATGATTGATTTGCGTTCAAACTGTCGAGGCAGAAAACGAAGGCATAGCGCGCGCGTTCACCCCTTCGGCCGAGTGGGCCGAGATCAACCAGACCTTCGATGCAATCGAATTTCTCCGAATATTCTTCAAATTGTTTGATTGTCATCTCGTCCCATTTTAGAGCGCATACCCTATTTTCGATAGGCAACTCTTCAATTTTGATTTTCAACTTCTGGAATATGAAATCGCAGAAGCCGGGTTTTATGTCAACCTCCGAGATCCAATTGCGCACGGTACTTTCCGCCGGAAACATGCATCCTGCATCTCTCAAACGCGTATACGCAGACGCTGAGTAGTAAAAAAGCTGCTTTGCAAGATCTTTTTCTTCCTCCGAGTAAGGAGCATTTTTCCGGTGCAATTGGAGCTTCATCATCGTTCTTGCTGCCGGCCGCAAACTCTTTTGCTGATCAAGAAAACTATCGAGGGACAATTTTTTTCTCTCCACACGTGCACCTGTCCTCAAAGCTCGTTTCAGCTTCTGACGGAGTTGTCGAATCGTTTTCGTCTTCGATGCATTTTCCCGTATCAAAGAGGCATTTTGTTTACGCAGATGACGCAACACTTTTGCATGAAGTGACAGATCACCCACACATGACATGTGTCCCTCAGGCGTCTGACATGCAGGGTTACTATCATCGGGTTGCGGTTCTACGCTCATCCACGTGCAATTTTCGTCATCCGAATCAGCAAAGCTCACCACTGTCTTCCTATACTTACGCGCATGCTCCGAAACGTGCAAATCTTCTTCACCTACGCGCGTATGCACACACGCCGATGCCGACGAGTGAACCGTATCAAAGGCGGACTCACCTGTGCTTTGTACCTCTACAGATTCACAAGGCATAACAAGCACCGTTTCCGTCAAACCCGAGGAAACGGTACCCGCCGGTATGACAGAGTGGTTCGCCGCAAACGCGGAAATGAACGGCACCGGTTCATCCGCAGAATCGTTGAGAATCAACGACTCGAACTCAACCGGGTGCGGCGTTGCGAGAGAAATTGCATCACTTACCATTGTACGGACTGCGCAATCATCCACTAGACCTTCCACATATGTGGATGAAGTTCGGACTTCCGGGTGGGCCTTCGAATCGTCAACACTCTCGAGAAACATAAGAGGAATCGCCTGTTGCGAAAGTCTGTTGCCAATGAAGTACATCGGGCTGAAATGCTCCCGGCATAACCCCCACGTCCGTAATGTTTCCGGTGATAAAGTCAGCAAGTACTTATTGCCTGCGATTTCGGAAAAAATGTACCTGCATTAACAAGTGACTCATCTGCGCCAAACCGCGCCGTGTGAATATATTGACTTTGAAACTCGATAGAAGAATTTTTTTTTCCTACCACAAGTTTTGGTGATAATTTTGAGTACTTTGCGATAAGATAAAAATCAGTAAAAAAAAAAACTTTCTGCAGATGCGAAGAACATTTTTTGTTGTCATCATAAAGTGAAAAAGTTTGAAATCAATCGTTTAAAAAAATGTTGTTCAGAAAACCTCCAGAAAACTTTATTTTTTCTACTATGAAATTAATGTAAATATATTTGCAAGCAAGTGCAATGATTTTTTTTTAATTGTCTCCTTTCGAAAATTTCTGTTTTCGAGAATTCATATAGGTTTAATTTCTGATCGTTTAATACCCCGCATACTTCTTAGATGCAACACGGAATATTTCTCCGAATATATATCAAAAATTCACCCTTCACAATTTTACCAAAATTATAAAAATTGAATTTAAAATGGAGTGAAAATTCTGAACAATTTCATACATTTTCAGAGAAACGAACAAATTCATTCTATAATATAAGAAAGGAACATGAACGGAAATTTGTTCAACAATTTATTCCCACCATAATTTTTTTATAAGTTTTTTGCATCATCAAGAGACACGGCATACGTTTCTCGGCAGACGTCTGCCACAGGGCAGACGTTTCTCATATATTATAGATTCTTGGTGATCGGTCAATTAAGAAAACGTAATTTTAGTTGACGTTTCGACCCGGATATGGGCCCTCCTCAGAACGATTTATTTTAAAAAACTGTCAAAAATAACAAAAAAAGGAATTTTATAGTATAAATCATGGTACTAGAAGTAATCGGACCTAATTATTGTAGATGTAATACTCTTAGAGCTATTAAATATTGTTGATAGTAAGACCTTATGATTAATTGAGATAAGGATGTTTTTTGGTGTTATTTACCTTTTGAATTAAGTAAGTGTAACAAGATGTAGTCAAATTCACAATTACAATTGGTGGAAACAGTGTTCTTTTGAGTGACGGTAGACAATGTCAATCTTCAAGTTATTTTATATGTGGGAGTTAAAAGTTGGTAGTCATTAATTAAAAAGATTAAAGAACTATGTTTCTTCACAGTCAGTATGTCATAGTGTTAAAAGGTAATTAAAGAAGGTCGTTTTAGCAATGAAATTAATTCACAGGTGTCAATTGAGTGGAGGTAGGCTCTTTATAATTAAGTTCTACATGTCTAACGAAAGATTGTTGGTTGAACCAATTGGATCAACAGGTGAATAACGACTGATGGGAGAAAACAATATAATCCAGAGTGAAGGTGAACCTATTATAAACAATTATACAAAAAAAAACAATAAATATTTTGTAAGAAAAGTTATGTAGAAAGGACTGTAAATGGAGACGAGATAATTTTTTTTTTAAAAATAAAAATAGTTAAGGTTAAACAATATTTGTTGTGTGGGCAGAGATTAGAGGTTTGTAAATATTGCTTAAATGTTCAACGTCTTGTCTGAGATTAACGGAATTGGTATGACCTACAATGTTGCACATTTCTAATAACAGTCTTCTATAGTAATTGTTTTCTTCACAAAGGATGTTTGTGTTGTCGTAATTAAATGTGTGCTGTTTATCGATAATATGTTTCGTTAGAGCTGTGTGCCGTTCTTCAATCTCATGTATGTTGCGTTGGTGTTCCCTAATTCTAGTATTGAGATGTCGACCCGTTTGACCTATGTAGACTTGATTGCAGTCATTGCATGGTATTTTATACACGACATTAGATCGTTTGCCTATGGGGATCTTGTCTTTGCCTGTATCAAAAACTAGTTGTAGGTCTTTTGAATTTTTTCCAACAAACTTTACATTATATTTAGCGAATAAACGATTAAGTGACTCAAATAGGCCGGCTACATATGGAATGGGGATATATGTAGTAGCAGGTCTATTGTTATCTTCAACGGAAGCGGAGTCAATATTATGGTCAAGTATGTTGTTGATGTAGGAGCGTCTCTTATTAATTTGTTGTTGTAATAGGCGATGAGGGTAATCATTCGATCTTAGTACATTGTATATGAGCGCCAGGTTTTTTTCGTGGAACTCTGTACTAGCTAGCTCTGTCAACAAGGTTACAGATGGTGCCGATTTTGAAGGACAAAGGATGGTGAGAGTTAAAATTCAAGTATCTTTGTGACCATGTTTTTTTGTGAAACCAATCTGTCCTAATATTATTATTGCTGTGTATCAATCAGTCGTTATTCACCTGTTGATCCAATTGGTTCAACCAACAATCTTTCGTTAGACATGTAGAACTTAATTATAAAGAGCCTACCTCCACTCAATTGACACCTGTGAATTAATTTCATTGCTAAAACGACCTTCTTTAATTACCTTTTAACACTATGACATACTGACTGTGAAGAAACATAGTTCTTTAATCTTTTTAATTAATGACTACCAACTTTTAACTCCCACATATAAAATAACTTGAAGATTGACATTGTCTACCGTCACTCAAAAGAACACTGTTTCCACCAATTGTAATTGTGAATTTGACTACATCTTGTTACACTTACTTAATTCAAAAGGTAAATAACACCAAAAAACATCCTTATCTCAATTAATCATAAGGTCTTACTATCAACAATATTTAATAGCTCTAAGAGTATTACATCTACAATAATTAGGTCCGATTACTTCTAGTACCATGATTTATACTATAAAATTCCTTTTTTTGTTATTTTTGACAGTTTTTTAAAATAAATCGTTCTGAGGAGGGCCCATATCCGGGTCGAAACGTCAACTAAAATTACGTTTTCTTAATTGACCGATCACCAAGAATCTATAATATATTACATACGAGGTCGAGAATTCTTATTCATCAGCAGACGTTTCTCATGATGCATGAAAGCACTCATCTTTCATTTAGGAAATGATATTTAAAAAAAAAAAATTTGTATGCTGGATAGAATCGAAAAAAAAAAAAAAAAAATTTGAAAAAAAATTAAGAAATAAATATACCAAGCATTCTTCAGTACATCCTTTTTCGCATAGCGTTAGTTATTTTGGATTTTACTGTTCTCCGAGATTCTTGCACTTTTCCATTTCGAAAAAAAATGCAAATAATTACAATGCAACACTTACCGGTATTTTTTACCCACGCATCAAGGCGGCAATCTCCTGCCACAGGAAACCTGTATAGTTTTGTTCCCGTGAATTTCGAATTCTTACAACCACGGTAAGCGCAGAGATCGCGCGGACGTTGCGGTTTGTTTTTATCCATTTTTGTATGTTTTTCGACGCAGCAAAGCACATACAGAAGTCACTCCCTTATTACGAGATTACGATGTTGAGTATTCGTAACACGAGTTGCGACTCACGATCGAAAAATTGCTAGCTAGATTTGGGGGAAGCCGTGATCGCATACAATGTAATACATTGTAAACTTCGTCGTTTCGGGATATATTTCGAGATATACATGCAAATTTTCTCATAAATAATTGAATCGAGAGTCGACCGGCGAAGTCGAAGTATAATGCAAAAAACAATAAACCGAGTCGATTGTGATAAAAAAAAAATCAATGAGCTTTCAATTTTTGGATCCAACATTTTCGGTGGGTAAACGACCAAAGGGGGGTATATTTGGGTGCTTTTTTTCGACTATTTTTTTTTTCGGTCCCATCAGGAAATTTTTTTGGAAAGACAAAAAAAAAAATTCCCTGAAAGTTTGAGCCCTTAATATTAATATTAAGTCCTAGACCAAGGCGTGTAAAGATTTCCCTTTGAAAATACACGAAAACTCGGATTTTTTATCTTTAAATTTCTATAGCTCAGCGGCATTTCATGGCATTGCTTTGACCATAGACAAGTATTTCTCACAATTAAACGCTCTACAAAAGTGCCCATTGCGGAAAAGTCGTAACTCACACCGGCGAGGTAGTACGGGTCACTAAACCTGATTTTTCCATGAAATTCGCGTTTTTTCGCATTTATCTCGTAAACAACAAGAGATACAGAAAATTATTATTAAAAAACAATACATGTGTTTTTAGTAATCTCTATTTTCCATTACTGTCAGAACTTTTCCTTATTAAAAAAACATACGCCCATTTTATATCAGTCTTGACGAGCATTTCTTAAGAATTTTGAGAGATGCGAGATCGGAACGACAAAATTATTTCAGTAGCAACAATGTATGGACCCCTCTCCTTTTCTGATATAGGCAGCCAGTTAAGAGGCTTCACAGTGTTCAGTTTAGTGCCAGCTCTCGAGGTATCAAGATGGTAAGTAAATTACATAATTATTTTACATGTATGGAAAAACCGGCAGGTTTGACGCTCGTCTATTTACTTAGATTAAGGTCCCGCTGACCTGGCATGTCCTATATATATTTCGTGACGTCAGAAGCGGGGAAATCGCCCGCACAAATCCTGATAAAACGGGGGTATGAATCTGACTGGGAAAATTTTTAAAAAATAGCTTGAATAAAATTGTACGTCTGTATCTCAGTCACTACTATCGCAGATCACTGATAACGTCTAATAAAAATAATGATGAACTCAATAAAATCACGTCGCGTCAAAGATGGCCGATCGGGCTAGCGACTTGTTGAATATTCACCGTTTGTACGATATCAGAATTTCTTTCACTTTTGCCAGGGAGATACAGACGTACAAAAACACACACGTAATCCGGGAAAACCTATAGCACCAGTCAGTTTTCTGTAAATATGTCACGATTTGTGCGGGCGATTTTCAGGTGACAGGAGCCCGTTCTGATGCACGAGAAGTCTGTAATTTAGTTCAACGTTGAACCTCCAGAAGCGTTGTAGTCGACCGAAGCGGTACAAGATGGTAAAACGACATGGTAATACGCACACGTCCTATGTTTCTGCTAAAGCAACAATCTGCAGTGCCGACGAGAGCATAGGCTTTTAGGTGGATACGAAAAAATGTACAAACTCACTCAGAATAACCGCTAGATTTTGAAATTCGTGCATATCATAAGGCATCGTTTGGAAATTGTAACATCAGTTCACAATCGCGGTAACTATTCGTAATCGCACGTACCCGACTGTATGTGAACGAGGCATTCCATGCGAAACCGACCAACCCGTGACCCCGACCAATTTTGATTCTACTGAAAATTTTACACTTTCTTGTACCTGCCAAAAGCAGTCTTTCTGAAATATTTTAGATGTTTGTCTCAACCCATCCAAACACCTTAAATTTATCAAAATTTCGCACAATTTTTTTTTAAATGCTCATGGCTTTTCCAAAACCCGATATTAAAATAACATACTGTTTCTTTTCTCGTTTTGAGTCGTAGTTCCGCAAAAAAAATTATTCTTTTTCATTTTATTGAAGGGTTTTGGGGCATTCTACATCGAGTACGCACCACTTAAATCTGCCTTTTTTCATCGATTTGATAGAAAATCATTAACAAAAACGAAAATACCTATCCTATAATTCCTGTTCGTCGAAAAGGCAGATATAAATGGAGAATAATTGACATAGAATGCCCCATATACGCTCCGGATATCCTCATCTAATAGGAGCATCGATGTCCGCAAAATTGTCATACTTACAGATTATTGACCGAAAGATTAGATGCGGCAGTAAAATTAATACCGAAATTGCAGAAAACACGCAAGTATAGGCATGAGGGTTTAGGGTTGAGGTAAAAAATTGTGCTCTTGAACAGACCATTATTTATTTATTTATAGCAAATTTGGGGGAGGGGGGGGGGGCGGTTGACAATCGTCCGAACCTGTTTTAAAGATTACCCTAATATATACGTGAAATTGTTTCTGAACCGGATGTGTTTAACAATAGTAGAAATACATCCCGCAAAAAACCTATGTCACTGTACATACATACAATTACCGTATACAATGGTTCAAGATTCGTTGCAAATATTTTACAGGGCCGATCCTTGTTAAAACTCTGATGAAGATTTGCTTGCCAATTTTTTCTGTTTTTAATTCTCAACAAATAAGGATTTCATGCTAAAATTTGCTTCATTTCATTGGTCAATTACGCCTAGTTCTGAATGATGCTACCAAATTTTTTTTTTACATTAGACGAATTACCTGAAAGTTACTCATTTGGTAGAAATGGTTATAAAACTACATACCGTGACTTCTCGTAGGTGGTATACGCTACGGATACGCTAGTGAGTTTTGGGTTGGTTTCCGCATCGTATACGACCTACGAAAAGTCACGGTATGTGTTACTACTGTACATCAAAGTCCGGCACGGTCAATCATGCGCCCAACTGAAAATTGCTACGAAAAACCATAAAAAATCATTCGAAGACGTTACAATTTTCTACGGATTCACTCCAATCTTGTAAGATTTCACAGAAATTTGGAACTCTCGAAGGAATCAACTTCTTCGGATTCCAAGTACTATCCCTCCTTTTTTGAAATTCAATACCACTCGTTTATATTATAATCCTCCCTCTAGTTTATTGAATGTGAAACAATAACAGTTTTCCGTGAATTTCTATCAAATGAGGAACTTTCATGAAGCAATTTTTCTAATGACGAAATAACTTATGTAACATCAATGATGTCTGGCGAAATTGCCAAACAATGCAGAAATAAAACATTGATCAATAAGTAAAATTGATTCCCTCAACCATCGCACGAGAGATTTTGTCATGAATATAGGACTTTTTACGTGTGTATCAATAAGTGCTATGAATGAAAAATTCCTAATATTTTAAACATTATTACCTGCATTTCTTCTCTGCCAGATATTTATTTTCCATCAGATTGACGCGGACGGGTAAAGTACAATATAAAAAAAACATTCGCGTTTTATTGTATCGGTATAGGGAATAAGTGTTACGAGTGCTGACTTCAACCCTGATTTTCTAGTAAATGCATGAAACAATTGTGTTAAAAATTTGTAAAGATATTAATCGTTATCCAAATGAAAAGTTTTAAAAAAACCGAGCTCGATTACACACCACAGAGCTTACCGTAGTAATATCTTAATTTTATTTCGCAGTAAACAGATAATTCGGGCATGAATCCAAACTAATTCAAATCAGCTTGACTTCATTTTCCAGAATTCATTTATTTTTCAGTTAATTCTCATTATTTCAGTCAGAACTTTTAGTAGTTCAGTTTTCAGTTATTTCGTATTAATTCAATTAATTTTCATTAATTCAGGTGCATTATAATGAATTCACAAACCTATCGGCACGACAATTCACCGAGTTATTTCCCCCTCGGGCTGCACGGTAGGGTTTTCTTGAACGTGATTCGTAAATAGGAGGATTATGGGAAGTTGTGGGATGAATAGTGCTGACCAGATCAAGGAGAGTATTTAGAAAAATTATATTTTATTAAGAAAACAAAAAATATTTAATAAAAATTGAAAGTGGGCTGGTTCCCCCCCCCTCTCCCGCCCCTTCGGTTTCGCCGACCACCTCCTCGACGGCGGCGGTTGCGATTGCGGCGGCTGCCTTCCCCTCGAGGAACGGGACCGCCGGTGGCCATAGCGGCTTCCACTGCCACCCGGACGGCCTCCGTGATCCGTTCCTATCAACAACCAAATAATTGTGATCCAATGTCACGAGCATATTTGACCGATGAGCAGCTATTCTATATGAAATTATAAAATACGAAAACAGTGAAAAGTAAAACTGTTTCGCCACGGCAGTGACAGTATACAGCGGTTCACACGCGGCGAGGGTATAACATCCCAACTCCTTGGGCAATAAAAATGTGTCAGAAAAATATGGTATGCTTCGCGAAGATATCTACTGACGGTCATCGTTACATTATACTGGCTACTGCATAGTTTTTGAAAATTACACAATTAAACCACTTTTTAATTCTTAGACAGACTCTTTCAATAACTGCAAAAAAAAAAAATTGGAAACAATCAAATATGTAGTTGGGGACGTACCTCAAGCGTCGGGCTAGCCGCGCGATCAGGCCTCGCCGCCGAGGAGGCAGCAGGTGAGGGGGGCGGAACCACCATCGCCGGGGATTGAATTGGCGGCGGTGGCGGCTGTAAAGGGGCCGCCATCAACAGCCCCTGTCGGTCGCCGTACAATTCCGGAATCTAGGCAAAGAAAATGCATAAGCACACGCGTAATTGCGTACGAAAACACAAGATTACTTACCGGCGTTAGGGGCTGTTGGGGCGCCTGCCGCCAACCATACCACTGGGGCGGCGCGTAGCCCCAGTGGTATCCCGGATGCTGGGGATTCGGGGTGACCCCCCACGCCACCCCCGGCTGTTGGAGTGGGACCGGGGGCCTCAGCCGCACATTCACACCTCCGGGCCATTGAGGCTGTGCCTCAACGCCCGGAGGTGCTGGCTGGTCGGGGTCCACCCGAATCCCCGCCGGATTTGAATACCCTTCATTGATATTTGCTAAAAAATAAAGTTCGCAAAATTAGTCCCATGCCAAATCAACGATTTATCAAAATCAACGCGAGCGACCTTCCCTACATCTGCGTTGCTAGTGCGGCAGTTGCCAGGTGTTTAGGTATACATACAGTACTTGGAGATACAGAAAAATATATCGCTCACGAATAATATAATTCATCAAAATCTTGGTCCCGAATTCACAGCCTATATACCGGATCGCGATGGCCACTAAGCTAAAAATAATCGATGCATCGGTTAATCGAGTCGAAAAAAAATTATGGAATAAGACTCGATTGAATCGGTAATAATTTATCGATTAATCGATCATTTGATATTTTACTGAAATTGTGCATTCGAATCCCTAATTTAGTGCGGTTTATAAATATTCTCGAGCTGCTGAAGCTGAATAGAGGGTGGCTCAAAAAAACAAAAAAAAACAAACAGAAAAATTAACGCCCCAATTCAAAACCTGAATAAACTAAGATCGCGTTTCTCTATCCGCAAGATCTTTTTGAAGCGAAGCTTTCCAAATCAAAGCTCTTACGCACGTTTGTAATGGGGATCTAACTCAAGAAAAGTGAAACGTCAGAAAGGGAAGTTGCAACGCGTATTGCTGCTGTGAGTAAAGCGAACCAGAGTACTAGAGAAGGTAACTGCGAAAGTTTCAGTGTAATCGGGTTATAAATATTATAACTATGAATGATTTTATAAAAAAACGCTCGGTGTGCGAGCGGCTTGTACAGCGTTCGTGCGCTGCGGTAACGGAATATTACGCGTTATTCGCAAATTTTGTTAACACTGCGATGGTACATTGCAAAGTTTATTGTCATTTAATTATTTACAATGTTTATGTGTATCGTTGATCGTACCCACGTACCATTGGTCTCGCCGTTAATTATTTTCAGACATGTGTGAAAATCAACATTTGTCATGTGTTAATAAATATTTAACAACAGAGAGCGTAGAATAGGTATGCGAAAAAATTGATTAACGAGTACAAAATTTTTGATTTCGAGAATTTCGCGTGGATTTCGACGTAAAAAATGTTGAATTTCACAATGAAAACAGTGGGACGTATTTTCATAATAAAAAACATAGTTAACAATTCCCGGAGTTTCCGAAAAAAAATCCACGACATTTCCATGACTATTCCAGAATTTCCGAATTCACAGGCTTTTACAGGTTTTCCAGAATTCCCTGACCAGTAGCCACCCTGTTATTTATAGCTCAAATGATATACATACATTACATAAAAAAACCTAAGAAGATGTAAGATCAACATTTTTCACGTATTATGTGAGGATTAACATAATTTTGATTATTACGGAATTTGGCTTTTTACGAATGGCTTTGGATTGGACCTACTACCTTAAAATATTTTGTACGCTATTGATGTTTTTCGATAACACCAATAATGCGAAAGAATGCATTTTCTGCGTGGAAAAAAGTATTTACGCGCCAAATATTATGATTGGTAACAAATTACTTACGGTTCATCGTTGCCGAAGGTTCGTGAACGACTGACTCTCTTCGGTGTCCTTTGGCGGCGACGCTTGCGCTTCACACACGCCACTGTCCCCCACTATCCGCGCGGCCGTCACTTCTGCGTTTGCTCGCGTACCGTCTACATCCACTTTTCGCGGCGAACGAAGCAAACGCGAGTGTTCTGGTAATTTGCCGTGTCACAAGTTCTAATCACGTGCAAATTTTCACGCAGCCAGTGTGTATACATATATTTGTTACAAAAAACAATAATTTTGTGAGTGCAACAATGAATAAGTCACGTCGCACGGCTGAATCGAAAAAAAGGTTAAATTTGACGCGCCGACGAACGAATCGTTCGTTGCAATGGTAAGTGTTTTATAAAAAATATATACTGCAAATTTCTGTTATGCAATTATAGATATCATTTACAAGAATCCTGGCAAATCTGCACTTGCTATGCAGGGTGATTCGTAATTCACAGCAAATACTTGACAGGGCGAATCCTTATCAAAATTGGAATCGAAAGAACGATGAAAAATTAGGGAATAGAAAACTTTGAGGCAAGATTATTAATTAATTTGAAATCTGACAATAAAAATGCATCCAACCTTTTTTATAGAGGATTTTGTTATAAACAAT
This sequence comes from Neodiprion lecontei, assembly GCF_021901455.1. Taxonomy (NCBI): domain Eukaryota; kingdom Metazoa; phylum Arthropoda; class Insecta; order Hymenoptera; family Diprionidae; genus Neodiprion; species Neodiprion lecontei. The sequence continues at coordinate 11,003,638 of NC_060263.1, forward strand.
TAGACTTATTATTTTTTTTTTTCGCTTCGTTGTTATTGATTCTTATGGTAAATACTGACTAATAATTTGTAAATTATACTCTCAAACAGAACAATATAATAAAAGGAAAAAAACGGCTCGAAATCACTCATCAACTATTTTGAAATTTAAATATAGCGAAAAATAACTAAAGAATTCGTTTTTACAGTTTTATATTAATTCGATATTTGAAAACAAAAATATTACATCTGAATGAATTCAAACAAATCATTGAATTTAAAAATTCTCTATTAGAAATCATTTCGAATTATTAACATTCAGTCAATTCAAATTAATTAAATAAAAAAATAATTAACCTCAACGTCATATAATAAATTCCAATAATCCGTAAGCAATGGATACCTTTTAAAACTAAAAACAGAACGAATAAACTTTCGAGAAACGACAGTTTTTTTTCTCGATTACGAATAATTAAGAATTTAATAATCATACGAGTTTTATATTCTTATAAATTGCTAAACTTCGGATTATTATTATTTACTTTCAGGAACAAATAAAAGAAGAAAGGAATTCGGATGTATTCCGTTTAAATTAAATGAAGAAGAAATAATAGAATTTAATTACCGTAAGAATCAATAACAACGAAGCGAAAAAAAAAAATGATAATTCAAATTGTTTAGAACAAAATCCTCTATAAAAGAGGTTAGATGCATTTTTATTGTCAGATTTGAAATTAATTAATAATCTTGCCTCAAAGTTTTCTATTCCCTAATTTTTCATCGTTTTTGGTTTATAATTTTTTTATTATTAACATTAGTGCAAAAAGTTATAGGAAAAAGTTATGGGTAATTGTATCAACTACAAAAAAGCTCTTGACAAAATTTTTGTCAGCCTCACGGTTACGGAGGTAAATAACAAAAACCAATCACACCCTTGATCTCAATATGGCGGCCGTTCGCTAACCCTTTCGGATCCGGAAACTGAGTTTCACACTCATGGCCGACGCCCCAGAGAATTAAAAAAAAAAATAGCGTTCTATCCAAAATTCTCAGCGGAATCACGCTTTGCCTGGACTAATAAAGATGACCCCGACACGCGCTCGTAGAAAAATTAACAATGCTCCAGAACAATAATAGGTAGGAAGCCGAAAACTTTCACAAAACTTCTTCGAAGCATTGTTAAAATGTTGGTGTGATTGAAAAATGAAAACTTCAAATTTCGTCGTACAACTTTTTCATTGTATAGTATAATAAGGAATCCTGCATGAAATCTTTGGAAAAAATCGCAATTTTGTTTATATTTTATATTCAGGATTGTAAATGGGCTTCAAAGTCGAGGGATACATTCAAGTTTGTCGTGTTAAAGTTTCAAAAATAAATATCAATACTGAATAAAGTTACGCCGATTTGAAGTGAAAGAAAAAATATCTTTTGCTTTCACAAAAATGACCTCTTGTATTTCAGAAACTATAAAAATTATCAGTAAGGTGTATTTGGGATAAAGATGCGTAATGAAACCAAAACAAGTTGTCATAGTGTTAGACAAGTGCATGGTGATCAAGTTGTAACACAGTTAGAAAAGTATGGTGACGCGACATACAATAATTAAAATGTTCCAACATGTTGTTTACAACAATTTGCTTATTATTGTTATTATTACAACAAACGCCGGTAGTTGATAAGATAAGAAAACTTGTTTTGGCTTTCATTTTCCGTGCCGTTGAGAAATTGTTTTTTATTCTGTATCTCTGATTATACCGGGCAATGAGCTATTTTCGGCAAATTTAGTTTCCGAAGATAATTAGAAGTGAGGTCCGCGAGGTATTTGCTAGTGAATTTGTCCATCTTCTCTTTGTGTAGGCGGCGCCGCGCGGCGTTCAATCGTGCAACAGCCGAAGAGACCGCCAACTCTTCGGCTACGATAGCTGCTGCTACGCACGCCGAGACCCCGCCTGCGCAGGCAGGTGAACCACTCGAGGTCGTATTGAACCTCGACGAACCGAGCACGTCTGGAGGTACTCGCCGACGCATGTCGACTCCCGAACTGTTGCGCATCTTGCAATCAGAAGATGATGATAGCGACGCAGAAGAACTTGGGGACCACGATAACGTTCGCGACAATGATTGCGACATAGAGAGAGCCGCTGCAGTATCCGACTTTGAATGGCCTGAAGAAGACGGCCTGTCCGATTACGAGTTGGTTGTATCTGACGCTGAACCCGACTCGTACCGTTTAAAAGAAGCGCACATCGATGGCCGCCGTATTGTAAACTTGGAGCATCTTTTCACTGATTTCATTCGGAAATTCGGGAATCACGCACCGGCCCTAAATTGTCCGATGAGTTCCCTGGTAATCGTGGATTCGCGCCGGCAAGGCTTGAAGACACAAGTGTTTTTTCAATGCCAAATGTGCCTTTACAAAGACAGCGTCTGGACTGAACCGGAAAATCTTCAATCCATGGACATACATCATAGCGCGGTGGCCGGATGCATTACGAGCGGAATAGGGTATTCACAATTGGAACAACTCCTTGCAGCGGTTGATATCCCAAACATCTCGCAGCGGACCTATCTGAGGTACGAGAACGATATAACGGTCCAGTTCATGAATGCCGCCCACGATGAAATGCGAGCTGCTGGAGAACTTGAGAAGGAATTAGCTCTCAAGCGAGGTGACGTCGTTGATGGCATCCCTCATATTCCCGTCGTAGCGGATGGTAGCTGGATGAAACGATCTTACCGAACCGGAAAGTACGACTCTCTGTCTGGAGTTGGAGCGATCGTCGGGTATCATACGCAGAAGGTCCTCTTCATCGGAGTGCGTAATAAATTTTGTGCCACGTGTGAGAGGGCGGCCCGTACTGGGAAGGAACCTACGGAGCACACGTGCTACAAAAATTGGGATCGAAACCGCAGTTCGACCAGCATGGAGAGTGACGCTATCGTCGACGGATTCACGTCCAGCATTGATACGCATGGACTTATCTACTCCACTTTGATCGCCGATGGAGACAGTAGCGTGTACAAGAAGATCTTGGACAGCAATCCGTACCTGAATATGATTGTTAAGAAGGTCGAATGCATCAATCATTTGTTGCGTAATCTGGCAACGAAAATAAAAGACACGCTGAAAAATAAAGGTCGCATAGGGAAATTGCGCCAAGTTGTAGAAGGTAGCGTACTCAGGCTGCGAACTGCCGTATCGAAGGCTGCAAAGTTCAGATCGACGGAAGACGGTCCCACAAGCCTGAAGGCCCGGAAGCTTTCTGGAGATATTTTGAATATCCCGAGCCACGTGTTTGGTGAGCATAAGAAGTGCGCTGAACTGGGCTACTTTTGCGATGGATCGTTGAAAGAAGGCGAAGAAAACCACGTTCTAGTCTACGTTGCTACTCTGACAGCATAATATTAGGCGTAAACAGCAATAGCGTGGAGAGGTACAATTCCATCATTTGCAAATACATCGGTGGTAAACGAATAAATTACGGGGCCAGAGGTTCGTATACCGGAAGATGTGCCGCGGCTGTCCTACAGTTCAATACGAATAAATCTTTGAGCGTATTGAGTGAAGCTGTCAATGAGGAACCAACAGCGACGTTGAGGCACATGGAAGAGCGGCACATTCGGAGGAATGAGAATAAAGCAGCAAGCAGAGACAGGTGTGCCGAGAAACGAAAAGCTGAAAAGAAAAACGACTCGAGTGCAACATCGCGAAAAGTTGGACGTTCGAACACAACCGAAGACTACGGACCTAATTGTCAACGTCCCGACTTATCGGCGGAAGAAAACGCAATAAAAACGCAGTATCACTACGATCAGCTGCTCGAATGGCAGGCGAACCGCGATGAAATTGAACGGACAACAAGGCAGCAAGGACAAAGCGAGCGTTGGCTGTCAATACGGAAAAAGATATTGACTGCATCGAATTTTGGACGAGTGTGTCGCATGCGAAGTGATACATCGTGTAAAAACACCGTCAAATCGCTGCTGTTTCCGACACCGTTGCGGCTTCCTGCTATTGAATATGGCCGGCAATGCGAAGAACAGGCGCGAAAACAATTGGCCACCGAGCGCAATATCAACATCACGGAGTGTGGCTTGTTCATCGATGAGGAGCTACCGTACATCGGCGCGTCGCCAGACGGTGTAATCGGCGACGATGGGATTGTGGAAATCAAGTGCCCGTTTTCCATAAAGAACTTCGCCCCGGAAGAAGCGATCGCACAAAAAAAAGGAAATGTGCATCGTATTTTTGACAGCCGAGGCGAGAACATGAACGAGAGTCACGAGTACTTCTACCAAGTGCAAGGTCAGCTGCACGTCACCCGTAGAAAGTACTGCATCTTTGCTGTTTGGACACCACGAGGTATGAAAAGTATAGTCGTTGAGAGCAACGCCGACTTCTGGTCTAAAAAAATGCAACCCTTCTTGACGAGATTCTATAAATGTTGTATGGTACCTGAGATCATTGACAGCCGCCTGCTAAGAAATATGGAGATCAGAGAACCACAGTACATTTTAGACGCTCGTCAGGAAAAAGAAAACAGGGCTGCAAGTAAGGCAAAGGACCAAGCCAAATAAATAATATTTCAGTTTTGTTTCCTCGTACCACATTTCTGATGAATGTACAAATCACAGTTACTCACAGTTGTCCGTAATTTCAATCGAGAGATAGGGTTATATCGTTCTAGCGGGCAGTCGTGTGACAGATAAAAATTCTTCGTGACGAATCTCCTGTGACGTAATTTGTGTTGTACATTTATCGTGGTGCAGGTAATCGTTAGAATACAAAATTCCATACTAGTATAATTTTGAGTTTTTCATACAATCAAGCTTTCGAATATATCTATCATATGTATTTAGTTGTGAGGTATTTAAAATATTTCAGCCGCCTATGTTGCTGAATTTGTAGTACTGTGCGTGATATTCGTTTGTGAAATATTGGAGGTGATCAGAATATTATTTAAATTAGAACCATTTTATGTTATTTAAGTACATAGCCATTACACATTCCTGTGAGCATGCCGCGACGCGTTACAAGAATTCCAGGAAATGATTACATGAATAATGGCATAAAGACATTAGAATCTCTAAACATCCTGATGGGAAATATGTTTATCGAGCCTGTCATACGACTGTCAGCTAGAACGACACCCGCTCTCGATTGAAATTACGACCTACGGAGATTCAGATCGATTACTGGCGCATTAGCGGTTTGCCGGTAATCTCTTGTGAATGTTCAAATGATTTGTTATACATTTTTTAAGATATTCAGTAACCAAATTGTATACGTGTTGCAAATTTTTTTTTCTCTGTTTTATTGATATATAATCATTTTGATTTTTCGTTAGGAGTGTGCAGAACAAGAATTTTATCGGAGCCTAGATTCGAATGCTCGGAGGGTTCAATTATTATAATCGTACGGTAATTTTTTTTTCCGATAATTGGTGAAATTTACACGTGTTGACATATACCCTAAGTACGATGCAAATATGCGAGAAATTTCAAATCTTGAGGAAAATAAATAATACGACTGTTGTTATTTCATCATATAAACCATAAAACGTCAGTTGGGACGAAATTTAGGTTCTTGAGTCCGAAATATCATCCTGACAAAAAATGACCGCGTATTTTCCAAAACACTGAAAGCTTTTTCGAAGTGATATATGAGCATAAAAAGTCAAAACCTATTTCTACGATTTTTTTTCCGGAAGCGCCGAGTCATTTAATTTTGTTGTAAAATGAGCGCGCAGTAAACTTGAAGAATCAATATCTCATCTCCGGTTCTATTTGACGTAGAAAAATGATTCACAGCACATTCGCGAGCAGAGAGGATAAGCTTTCGTAGAAAACTTTGGTTTATCCGGAAACATTGAACATTGTAATTGTTATTAACGAACGAATTGTTTAATGGTACCATTTTTTGGCGAGGCTTCTACCATTTTATACATTCTGTAAAAAATCTTTCCGATTACAAATAATCCGTCGGGTTTGACGAGGAATTTCCCATTCATATTCATTCCGAATGACCATACGTTAGATATCTGCTATCGGTAGTAAAATATTGAACACGGTGAAATTTAGAGTGATTCGTAAAAAATGAATATTTTAATTTCAAAAGAATTATCTCAACTTTTCGGATTATTCAAGACCATGCAAATTTTTAATCACATTATTCCATTTCATCAGATTCGACCATTCGCTTTTAACATTTTTGGGTATAGTGAGATGTCGCCGACACATGGTTGTAAGAGAACAGAAGAGGACCCATGTATTTGTATGTGTCTTTATATGATAAGGAGGGGAGGGCACGAATTCTCTGCCAAAGTATATTTTTATCGACAAGTACTCATCATGTTATGGATTTTGCATTGAAAAAGCAAAACAACCACATGAACACGCTTATATTTTACAGGATAATTCGTCGTAACCGTTGGACGGACGCAATGTCACATGCCGCGAGGATATCTTCATGGAGTGGTGAACTATGTTCAAATTACATTACTTCGCAAAGGATGTTAGAAACTCCCATCAACCGGGAGAAGGAACTGTTTCGCACAACCCGCAGCTTCATAGTACCTCGAATCTCAGATACTGTTTCCTTGCATTTAATATTTCAGAGGGTATAAAAATAATCCTCAACGTCGATGTCAACAATTGTTTCATATATCCATAGTAACATGAATAAAGTGTTACAATATTATATATAATCATTTTTTGAAACCCTTTTCACTAGTAAAATAGCTTCGAACATAAAATTATTTCATTATTGTCAGTAGAGTTGTGTGTAACAAGCGATGTACAATTTCAGAATGATTCCGATACAGTAATACCCCGAAGTTACGCTATGGGTCGTTCCGGCATTGACGGCGTAAGTCGAAAAAAACGTAAGTCGGGGTGCACGTTTTATACGACTGTATAATGTACATATATATATATGTATAAATACTCACCAGAGATAATCATGTATGTACCTCATAGAAAACCTCTGAAGAAGAATGAGAAATACTCTTTATTTTGGAAATATAAAATGTCGAGCACAGTCGTCTGCCGACACAAAGTTTTTTTTTCTCGCGCACAGTCACTATCCGTAGACTGAGCGAATAATCGAATACAATGTAATGCACGGACGGAAAATAAACATGACCATTCAAGTTTGCCGACAAGGAGTAGCGGAGTTGGGCGGGGGGGGGGGAGGAGGGGGGCAACCGATGGCGTAACTTCATAAAACGAAACCACAACGATTCGTACCCGTTTTGTTTCAATCGTATTTTTCGAACATATTTCCAAATATTTACGAATGGTGAATGGTGATATTTATGAAATCATTTTGAAAATACTTCGTGCTGTGTAAAATTAATATTGCGCGATACGTTTTAATGTATATGGGACATTCTTTTACAACCAAACACCTTTGTGACCGACACATTTTTGATTCAGCTGAAATTTTTTTCGACGAGTTCTATACCGAAAAAATACGGATACGTATTCGAGGATTTTTTATTTCACATATTTCGTAAAATAGAGGGGATCGAAAATTTGATAATTTGGTATTTTTTGGCTTGGAGGACTCACTTTCAAAAATTCATAACGCCAATTCTATTTGAGCTGGAAAGTTCGTTTTTTTCATCTCAAAGCTAATGAAATGAATTTTATTACAACAATTGTTTCATTAACGATTATTCCGAAATTTATACTGTTATAAACAATTAATATGTTTTAATCGATCTTTAACAATTGCCCCAACCTCGTAGCGAGTTCTTAGCACAACCATCGTATTCTACGTCAAATTTTTTATCCATAACATATTTTGAATTGATGGAGAATACGATGGTCGTGCTGAGAACTCGCTACGAGGTGAAGGCAATTGCTAAAAATCGATTTAAACATATTAATTATTTATAACAATATAAATTTCGGTTAATCGTAAATGAAACAATTGTTGCATTAAAATTCATTTTATTAGCTTTGGGTTGAAAAAACGAACTTTTCAGCTCAAACAGAACCGGCGTTATGAATTTTTGAAAATGAGTTCTCCGTGCCAGAAAACACCAAATTATCAAATTTTCGATCCCCTCTATGTTACGAAATATGTAAAATAAAAAAATCCTCGAATACGTATCCGTATTTTTTCTATATAGAACCCGTGAAAAAATTTTAAGCTACATCAAAATTGTGTCGGTCGATTTTTATCTAAATCTCTCCGATTCGTCAAAGAATGTCCCATTTGCTATATTCACCGTAAAACCATCAAAATAATCAGTTCGGTCGTGATGCAATCGCTACACACATGACGTCATTATTTGCATGCAAAATTCGGGTCAATCCTGTTGGTATGGTTACCGACTCAGATTCAGGCCTCTTACCGACCGCGTTTTGTCTAATATTGTGTTGCGCTACTCCCCGGTGGAGAGTACCACCTTCGAATGGTTTAGAACCGAGGAAACTTACGCAGAGGGCGCTTCGATCAATTACAACTTTTAGATCCAGGTCAGCGGCACCTTAAGAAGAGAAAAAAAGGGAAGGACCTGTAGTTGTATTTTATACTTTATTTAATTTTCCTTGAATTGGCAAACGTTTTTATTTTTGATTGTATAGGAAGAAGATGTGTGGGGAATTCCCTTCTAATGCCCAAGAATATAGTACACATTTTCGATTATTTTTTCTTTTTTTTCTTTTGGGAAAACATTTTCCTCAATTTCCAAATATCCTTAATTTTTTGGTATTCAAATCGATTCTTAACAATTTTGCGCACAGGTAGGATTTTTTAAATAATTTTTTCCGTAATCCTGAAGATGTTTCCTATCTGAGACCACTGTCAATAGGCAAGATTCCGGAAATCATAAAATTCCCTTTTTTTCTGATTAAAAAGAAAATCACTGACCAATAAGGCCACTAAAAGCTCGAAATGAAAATCTGAGAAAATTAGAGATGGTTTTTTATATTCGAAGCCATTAACGTAAAAAATCCGTTCAACGACCATCCTAATAGATATATATTGCATATGGGGCATTCCACGTCAAATTTACAACCCATGTACCTCACCCTCTTTGATTTTGATCATTGTATGATGTTGCAACCACGATTTCAACCGACTTAAAACAATGTCGGAATTTTTTGCAGATTTCTTTAGCCACCACTGAAAAAGAAAAAAATTGAAAAACCAATTCTGAAAACGCTTCTTTTAAAATTCTGAAAAAATTCACACTGATTTTATAATTAAAAATATGATTTGTAAGCACGACACGATAATGGGATCGTATTTTAAATCATAAAATCAGTGTGAATTTGTTCAGATTTTTAAAAATGTCGTTCTCGAAATTGGTTTTCCGTTTTTTTTTTAAATTTCACCAGTGGCTAAAAAAATCTGAAAAAAATTCCGAGACCCTTGTGGGTCGGTTGCAAGATCCTACTAACAAATTATCAAAATGAGAGGTGAGGTACATTGGTTGCAATTTGATGTGGAATGCCCCATAGATATTAGATTGGTCGTTAAATTGCTTTTTTGCAATTTCAATGTTAGATTGTCGTAGATCGGTTTTAAATATATAAAAAAAAAATTTTTAATCTCTTTCAGATTTTTATTTTGAGCGAAGAAAATTACGGGCCAGCAGGGTCACTAAGGGCTCAGAATGAAAATTTTTGAAAATTAGAGATTTAAAAAAAATATATTTCAAGCTGATCTACGACCATCCAACATTGAAATTCCAAAAAAAAGCCATCTAACGACCACCCTTGTATACATAGTAAAACGAAAGTAATTTTCAGACGAACGGTAAAATCGCTAACCCACGTACGCAAAATCGTAAGAGTTGAGAAAGAATATCCTGCATCAACATTTCAGTATGCGTTGTCGATTAGCATTTTAATCGTTCATAGGACGAAACAATGGCAGTCGTGATAAACTGAATGCTGCAAACAGAATTATCTCATATTCCTTATCTTATGTACAGACGAATCCTGTTGACAACTTGGCGACTGAGATGGAGGCGTTAACCCGGATCGTCAACCAGGACGAAATGTGAGTACGCACACAAATCGCTTTGGAAATCCCAAATCAGCGTTTGTTGGTAACCGTTCAACAATCATGTCATCAAATATTCACATCGGAATCTAATAAATTGTAGGAGATGCATTTTTTTTTAAACAAAAAAAAATATTTCCTAAACAACACTTCCGACAATTTGTTACATACCAATTTCAATTTTTCTAACACGCCGATTGAAGCATTCCGAACAATCTGTCGTTTCAGATTGTAGATACGACTTTTGTTTCCATAAATAAAAAAATGTTAAGGCCTCTATGCAGAGTCCCCCTTCCTCAATAACACTTGACCCGACAAGTTCGCATCCCGACTTATTCCGGTCTTATTCTCTACACCCCATCTGTACAAAGAATATTTTATTCATTGCAGGATGGATGAAAGTACAACGCGTCAACTTGGTGTTGCTTCGGACAGCGCGGAGATCCCAAAAACTCCGAATCGTAAGTACTTGTGTGATGCATGCGGTGCGCTTTTTTATTCACCATTTCAATATTGGTGTTCCAAACATACAGTGGAGCCTTACACATAGCTTACACAGACAATGCTGGGGAAGGTTGTAAGTTTTCCATTCGGTATTGCGAAAGAGTAAGGGGTATAGCAAGCCCTGCTCGCGGATGGGTACTTTATGCAATTTGCATATTTAGATTGTTTTTTTAATAAAAAGAATACACTTATTTTGTTACCAACTTTAGTAAATCTTCGGCCAAATGAGTAGATTCAGTAAAAGAATCGTCAGAATGCAGTCGTGTAGGGTTGTGGACTCTAAAAAAAACATTGTACAGTCGCATGATTTGATTTAGAATTTACTTTTTAAGTCCAGAACTCTAGGCGGGCCCGATCTGGTGATTTTTTATGGAATCTTACGGAAAAGTGGTCTGTCTGGAGAAAACAATTTAAAAAAAATTGTTTCATGGAAAATAGAGTTTACAGGGCCGTCAAAATTATGATGCAAATGTTATTAAAAAGAAGATCGAAAACTACAACTTTTACTTTCAATTTTTTTTTTACAAATACTTCAGAGAAAGTTAAAAAGAAATCGGGTGAAGTCGTATACGACCTTATATGGTTTTTTTTTTAATTGTCCACGCGGACCAGCGTAGATGATTGTAGTGGACTGCAATAGGTTACTCTCAATTGTGTTGTTCTGCTTTTGCAGCTACCCCGAACGAGAATAAGAAGAGAAAAAAAAATTGGCGATGGTGGGACAAAAAAAAGTCCAAGGAACAAAAAGAAAAAAAGTCCGCACCTGGGTCGGATACTGCGCAACTCCACAAGGTGGCCAGATCCACCCCGAACCAGCGGGACAAGCGAGTCTCTCGGAATCCGCGGTTCCGAAAGACTCGCACTGACGGTCCGCCGAAGCAGACGTCTTCGGACCCGCGGACGACGGAGGAACGCGCATTAGCGGTAGTGGTGAACACGATACTCAATCGAATGTAATAAAAATTGATACAGTGAAAATAAAAACAATACAAAAAAGACTAATAATAATAATGATGATATTCCTGATAATAATAAGAATAACAATAATATTACATTATTTAAAATTTACATATTACATATTTACATATAAAATTTACATATTTTCAACAAAACCCTCTCGTAGATTAATGATTTGCACACCCGCATCTCATTTATTAGACGGCATTGCCGTCTTACGGGCTTCTCATCGGAATCAAAGGATTGAAAGGGTAAACATAACATCTACACACTACAGTCTCCTTACATCGTGCATACAGAGATGAAATTCTCACTCAATAATAATAATATTGGGTAATGACAACATTTATTCTATTTTCTGACGTACGTTCGTTGATTGTTTGGCCAAGTGCACATCTTCCTAGTGATTGTTCTGTTTGAAATGACAGCACAAGGAGTGGACATGGTGCATTCGACTCCATGTTGACCATCATCCCAACACAACCAGCTTTCGTGCGACATTCTTTACATTGGTCACCCTTTCGAATAGAGCATACGCATTTTATTCGTGGTGCCTACTAAAGAATCCATAAAAAATTCAAGGATATTTTCAGAACATTTTCAGGGTATTCAATGATATTTAGGAAAAGTAGAAATCAACTGCAATGACAATTAATGATACGTGGGTGATTCTACTGATTCCAGACACAAGTCAGGGTCCTCGATATTTGATTCAAACTTTTATGGTGATACATTGTAAACTTCGTCATTTCGGGATATATTTCGAGATATACATGCAAAATTTCTCATAAATATTTGAATCGAGAGTCGACCGGCGAAGTCGAAGTATACTGCAAAAAACAATAAACCGGGAATATATATATATATATATATATATACATATATATATATATATATATATATATATATATATATATATATATATATATATATATATATATATATATATATATATATATATTCTCTTCTAAGAGCACGCGAGGATTTATCAGCCGACACATGATTGCGAGAGAGATAGCTGAAATTTTTCTCATCCGGGTTAGCAGATAACGAAACGGAAAAAAAAAATGGAAAAAAATCCACACACTCTCGGAATTGGTTTTTTTCTTTTTTTCTCTTCTCGGTTATCAAAAACACAAAAAAGAAAGCGGGATTAAGTAAGAATATGAAATAAAAAAAAAATGTAAGGAAAAAAAAGCCGGTCCACTCTCACTTTCATTTATTTTTTCCCTTCTGAGTTACCCGTAATAAAAAAGGGGCGGGGATTAAGTAAAAAAAAGAGGCGCCAAAAACGGGGAACAAATCGATTCACTCTCGGTATTTTATTGTTTCAATTATTTGTTCTCTTCTAAAAGAAAAAAATAAATAAATAAAAAACAAAATAAAAAAATAAAAAGCGACCGGGATCGAACCCGTGTCCCGTAATTCTCCATCCTCACGTGGTATCCACTCAGCTGCGCTACAGCTACGTCCGTGCACGCGCGTTTGCTCGATATGTTTACGGAGCTTGCTCGGAATTCGCTGATGATTGTTTGGAAGATTCAGTTCGAGAAAAAAATAATTTCCCCCAACCACTTGCCCATTGCACATTTTGCATAAATGTTATCGAGCTGGCTTCGTATATTTTTACATAGACTGCGTGTACAAATATTTGAGAACACCAGGCGTCACATATTTTCATATCAATAAAAAAATAATATTTATTAAAAAAAAAAAAATAAGCATTCGGGCTGGGAATGGTTAATTATTTTGGTTCAGCGTCCGCTAATTGAATCCAAAATTTATCAAACCTGGAGATACTTTTATTCACTGACATTCATAATTGAAATAAGCAAAATCCCAATTCTTGCATTCCTGGAAACATCTGTGCGAGCGGGGATAAGGATGCGATTGGCAACCACTTGCTTGAGCGACCGAGTATATCTATATATACATGATTGTGGGCCACCTTCGGTGCATGGCCGCCTAGGTGTCAGGTCGGAAATGGGCCACCTTCGATGCGTGGCCGCCTAGGTGTCACGTCGACGCTCCAATCTAGCTGATATCACGAAAAGCCGAACGTTGGAGATCTCCCTACTCATCTCTCCTTACAATGTACACCAACTTACACATCTCGTATTACGTGTTCGACGTCGGGGCCCACTTTGGGCAACATCTGCATTTTCTTTTGAAAACGCCAATGGTTTCATAGTTTCTGAAATTCATGTAACTAAAAATATCGGTTCCAAAATAACTAATAATATAACGATTTATCAAGGAGCTATAATTCTGAAGAATCAGGTTAATTTTAATACAGAATTGACTCGTGTAGATTACGAAATAAACAGATTTAAAGTAAGTGGTATCGTCAAAGAACATGACTTTTTAAATGAGTTTGAGATACAAACTTTCCTGAATATGGGTCCTAATCACAAAAACATATTAATTTACGCAAAAGCCAACATAAATAAACAAACATTTTTAACCTCTCAAATTTTACAAAAAACTAAAAACGATAGTTCCAATGTTATTATTACTACCAGTAATAATAAAGTTATATATGGTTCTATACGATATTTTTTCCTTATTGACAGTAACTTGTATTTTTTTTTACAGCATTATCGCGTTGTGCATGCAAAAATATTATTCAATCAAAATTGCACACAGAAAGTCGATCATATAATACCAGTTCGGTTACAAAATAAATTCTGTTTGATGAAATTAAACAAGATTAAATCGATGAATACGCTTATAAAGGTTGAAAATTATTTATGTCGAGCTCCAAATACCTTAAATAAAATTTTTTGAAAATGAAATGTAAAAAAATACATAATGAATAAATTTCCTTAATAAATAAACAATGAGAATTTTGAACACCTTACTGTTATTTGTGTTTTTCAATACCCATGCGTGACTCTATAGGTATGGTACACAAAATCAAATCTGATTGGATCTGATGCTGTTGACAGCCCAGATATAGTTATATCTGGCCAAATATAACTAGATCTAATCATGTCTGGTTAAGTTTTCAGCCCAGATATAGTTATATCTGATCAGATCTGACCAGATATAACTAGATCTGATCATGTCTAAAATGTCATATCAGACCAGATATAAATAGATCTGACCAGGTATAATAAGATCTGATCAGATATAACTATATCTGGTCATATCTAATTCGTTTTTCCCGGGTCTAGCAAACTCAATTCTCAATGGTTTGCTTATCAAATCTGTTTGCGGAAATCTTATAATTTTCTGTATCTTATCGGTATGATCTTTGTCAAATTGTAGGTGATATGGTGTGAAACCTGTACTTTGATGTACTGTGACATTTAAAATTTTTTGTATATTTGGTGTGAACTTTGCCCATTTCGTATGCTGTTCTGCACAGTAGACTCTAAATAATTTTCCTAATTCTCTCATAACCCTTTCGGTCGGACTTGATTGTGGGTGCCTTATTGACGAATAGCATACTTTAATACCCATTTTTTCTAACCCTCCTTTCCATTTTTCAGCAGTAAATTGGGTTCCATTGTCGGACAAAATTCTGTTTGGTTTTCCTAAAGTTGGAATCAAGTGTTCTGTAATTTTCTTTAAACTTATTTGCGCTGTTGCCCTTTTTACTGGATATAGTGTAACATATTTTGAAAATGCATCTAAGGCCACTAAAATATACTGAACGCCCCTTATTGACCTAGGCAGTGGTCCATAGTAGTCTTCTATGACGAGATCTCCCGGTTTTTCACATCTCATCATCTGATATACTCCTTCCATACTGTAAGTTAGATGTTTTGTACGTTGACATAGATCACAAGCCAACACAAAATGTTTGACGTTGCTACCCAGATGCTTCCAATAATAATATTCCCTTAAATATTGAATTGTTTTATATACACCTACATGACCTAATTTTGAATGCACTGAACCAATCAATTGTCTTATTAATCCAGTCGGAATCACAAGCTTCCACTTTTGGTCATATTTGTCATTAACGAATAAGACGTCATTATATACCTTATGTCTAACATTGCCTTCTTTTGAATTGACTGAGTCAAACATTATTTTTATTGATTGGTCAGCTCTCTGGACCTTTCCAAATCGTTCAAAATAAACTGGGAGTATGGTATCAATGGTCAAAGATTTCATTAAACTTGATAACATATGGTGATTATTTTTTTCGAAATATGTAAATTTGACAAACTGGTGAATTTGAAAAATTAACGACGGAGCCAGGAATCGAACCTGGTATCTAGAGATGCTTTACCGGAGACTTACTCCACTAGACCACCTAGCCGCCCTGACTCTGTTGTCGTTAATTTCTCTCATCACCAGTGAGTTCAAATTTGTTTTCCTGTCCCCGATTTATGTATGTAATTTTTCAAATTCACCAGTTTGTCAAATTTACATATTTCAACAAAATTCTCTCGTAGATTAATGATTTGCACACCAGCATCTCATTTATTAGACGGCATTGCCATCTTACGGGCTTCTCATCGGAAGTAAAGTATTCAAAAAGGGTAAACATAACATATACACACTACAGTCTCCTTACATCGTGCATGCAGAGAAGAAATTCTTACTCATACATAAATTGGGCACAGGAAAACAGATTTGAACTCACTGGTGATGAGAGAAATTAACGACAACAGAGTCAGGGCGGCTAGGTGGTCTAGTGGAGTAAGTCTCCGGTAAAGCATCTCTAGATACCAGTTTCGATTCCTGGCTCCGTCGTTAATTTTTCAAATTCACCAGTTTGTCAAATTTACATATTTCAACAAAATTCTCTCGTAGATTAATGATTTGCACACCAGCATCTCATTTATTAGATGGCATTGCCGTCTTACGGGCTTCTCATCGGAAGCATAGGATTCAAAAAGGGTAAACATAACATCTACACACTACAGTCTCCTTACATCGTGCATTCAGAGAAGAAATTCTTACTCACTATTTTTTTTCGTTTGGTAAAAGATTCGATGTAATTGCTGAAATTATTCTGTAATTGGGATAATCCTGATGAAATTGACTATCAGGATTACGACTAAAGAAATCTGCGACAATGTTGTCACTGCCTTTACAATGTATCGTTTTGAAGTCATACTGTTGGAGTAACAAACTCCATTTTATCAAACGCGCATTTTGATAAATTGTAGTTTTCAAGAAAGTTGAAGCCTTGTTATCTGTTATGATTTCAAATTAATTTTCAATCAAATATATTCTAAATTTTGTAATCGAATAGACAATAGCTAGGAGCTCTTTCTGTTGTACTGTATTGAACTTCAACGTCTGACAAACATCGACTAACTAATACAATTATATATTGATTTCCTTCGTAACTTGGTTGATATAATATACCAGCAATTCCCTTATCACTTGCGTCTGTTTGAAGCTTGAATTTCAAATTTGGTATGAAGTGATTTAATGTTACAGTTTTTATAAAGCTTTCTTTTAAAATAGTAAATGCTTTTGTCTGATCATCTGTCCAATTCCATGCTGTTTCATTTTTTAGCAAAACTATAAATAGCTGCATCAAATTGGCGTATTTAACTGAAAACTGACGGTAATAATTGCACATTCCAAGAAATTGTTGTAGCTGACGTTTGTTCTTTGGCTCGGCAAAGTCTTAAATAATTTTAACTTTCTCGGGGCACGGACAAACCCCCTCTTTTGATATAATCAAGCCTAAAAATAGTATTGATTTGGTGAAGAACAGCGATTTACTAAGCCTGAGTGTAAAATTATGAAGTTTTAATCGAGCGAAAATTAAGTCCAAATGTTCTAAGTGCTGTTCGAAACTACTAGATGTTACTAAAAGATCGTCAACGTACGTTGTTAGAAAACTTGAAAATTCATTCGAAAAGGCTAAATTTCATGCTCTAATAAAACCGCTACCTGCCGTTTTTAACCCAAATGGTATCCTACGAAATTGGTCTCGATTCTACATCTAGTGGAACTTGTCAATACCCATGCGTCAGATCTACACTGTAAAAATATTCAACTCCATTATAAGTTTGTAAAATTTCATTAATCAGTGGTGGTGACTCAATGTCTGCTTCTATAACCTCATTTAAGTAACGTGCCTCCAAACATACTCGAACCCTTCCATCTTTCTTTCTAACGATTCTAAGCGGGTTACAAAATGGACTAATTGAACGCTCAATAATTCCTGCATTCAGCATTTCCTGAATCTCTGTATTTACTGCCTCTCTTAATACTATTGGAACTGGATATGAGCGACGAATAAATGGCCTGTCGTTAATTAAATTCAGCTTGTGCTCGTATATTGTGGTACAACCTGGTTTCTGAGAAAACAGCTCCTTGTGATATAACAATAACTTCAAAATTGAATCTCGTCGCATCTCATCTAGTGCCATAAGATTAGACGCGATCATTCACAACTCGTCAGAAAATTATGGTCGGCTTGATTTTCATTTGAGGTCTTAATGACTCGAGATTCTAGGATCTCAAACTGTGATCTCAGCAACACCTTCTGCTGGCTAAACAACCCCCCTGAGTCTGGTACCACACATAATCCATCATCAGTCAACTGTCCATCAGTAAATTCATCATTGGGTGGGTTTTGGTTACACGTCTCATAACTATAGTTATTAAAGAAATGCGCTAAACAAAATTCATCATTACTGTCTTCAACTACTTCGATACTATTATTTGCATTGTTAGTTATATCATCCTCTTCTACAGGCATGATATTACAATTTACATCATTTATCAATTCCATACTATTTCCTACACAATTATTTTCATTACTAACACCCTCTTCAATAGGCATAACATTTTCATCTGTATTATTTATTAATTCAAAATCATTAACTGGCACGAAATCATTTTTATCAATATCACCCTCTTCAATAGGCATGACATTTTCATTAACATTATTAATCCTCTCAATATTATTAACTGGCATTACATAATTTATCAATTCAACATTATTAATTGGCACGAAATCATTTTTATCAATATTACCCTCTTCTTTGGGCATGACATTTTCATCGGCATTATTCACATCATAATTGATACCCTTTTGATGAGGCATATTAATTCCAAACATAACCATGTTATTCTCTATTTGCTTTTCCCTCGAATTTTCAGTACGTTCTAGTTCACTCTGATTTGATATTGGAAAGTGAATTTCTTTATTTCCCTGTTCTGTCCTCTCAGAATATACATTTAAACTTTGATTTATCATGTGATAATTATGGTGACCATTTAGATCCCTCCTACCAGTATTACCTGCATGCATATTTTCAATATACGAAATACTATCCTCATTAGCCGAAACCGATTCATCTGAACAGCCGCGACTGTACGACACTAATTGATGATCTACTTGTGATCCATCGATCTTTATTATTTTATTATTGTAATCACGAACCATGCTATTTCTCATCAACCAATCGTCCCCAAATATAATCGAAGCACACAACCTAGGTACGACCAAAAAAACGCAAGTCATTTTCCTACGCTCAATAAACATGTCCACAAGAATTTGTTTTTTAATTGTAAAATTTGATTTTCCGAAAGCTGGTATCACACGCAGATCAGAAACAGGCATCTCTGGTAAAGGTGACTTTTGAGACAATTGTTGATAAAATCTTTCAGAGATACAGGTCAGCTGACTACCAGAATCTATTAAGGCTTTTACGGTCAAATCACTGATTGCTACTAATAAACGTGGACATTTTACATTATTATTATCAATATCTTTGGTTTGTGTCTGATCTAACTCTCCTGCAAGGTCCTGTAGTAAACTGTTAAAATCCTAGTACGATGCCGGACCTGGTCTCATCGCACCCATCCTTAGTTTGAATGTTGATTTTGATATTGCATTTGTGACGGATTCTGCACATGATAATTATGCTGATATTGATCATGATATGTTGGCGGAGGAAATTTGGTGTTAGGCAATACAAAACTTGGTTGACTAACATTATTACCGTCGTCATTTTCAGTTAAATAGCTTTTAGAATAAGGCGATTGCCTATAACTTCTTTGCTAATGGTGACTATGAATGACTCTATAATTTCTACTATTCGATTCTCTTTCCGTCAAATGCATACCCGCAATTTGCCCATTATTTGCCGATTTATGATAAAGATTATACGAACTGTTTCGGTCATTTTCTTTCTCATCATAAGAAATATCCAAGTTCGCTAACGCTTGTAAAATTGAGTTTGTGTCAGAAAAATTAATTGTGGCTAAAATTTATCGAATTCTTCTGGGAAATTGTTGTACTATCGCAAAATTGATCTCATAACAGGATAATCTTGGCTCAAAATATTTAGCTTCGCGATTTTGTTGACTAAAATAATTTCTCAAACTGCCCTCTTGTGATCTATATCGACGTACAGACCATCTACTTTTTACCTGAACCTGATATTGTACGGAGTAAAATTCTTCCCTGAACAGCCTTTTAAAATTTTCGTAAGTATGACAAATATCTTTGTTCATATCAAACCAGATTTTTGCTCTACCTATTAATTTACTATTAATAATTCTCAATCGTTGTCCATCACTTATACTACTAACGTTAAAATAATTTTCCAATTCAGATAAAAATTCCAATGGATTTTGACTATCTTCGTCACAAAATTTAGGAACCTCAATATCAAGTTGCATACACTGAAAATGATTAATCAATCCACCTATTACACTATTTGTTGTTTCTGCTGATTATTTACGCCTTGACGTAGTTCGTTTAATGCTCGATTTTGCGCATCCTTTTCTTTCTGCAATACTTCAAGTTGTTTTTCCAATTCCTTACGCGATCGATTGTCATCTTGTTGTCTTGCTAAGTCCTTCCTAATCCTATTCAGCTCATCTCTCTCCAACCGCACTTGTCTCAATTGCTCATCTATCTCTGACCCGTGGTCCTTTTGTTTTGATTTCGACTTGTTGACTGGCGATGGAATAACGGTTAAAGACGACCTATGTTGTATTGCTTTTGACCTAGTGTGAACAGGACTGTGTTGAACGCTTGCCAAATAAATATCTTACATATACATTCAAAATTAACCATTCACAGACAACTCACATACAAAGAAAGCTATGAGACTCACTTCGTGCCTCACGTTGGGCGCCATTTTGTGACACTTTATCCTACCAGAATTGTGCAAGCAAATGAATAAACAAATTAAAGGTAAAATAATCGATAAAATTGTATAGATAAAATGGTGTAGATACATGGACCCAAATAAATAGATTAAAATAAATAGTAGAAATAAAAGTGGGCACATAAAAAAGATCAGAAGTTATCCATTCACACACTTTACAAATACGCCTCCGATACACAATATATAAAATTCCACTGGTTCCTTGTCTTTTTTCGTCGAATACTGTTATAACCGATTAATCACTTTCCAATCCAGATATTCTTCTTTCCCTCCCTCTCGTTCGATGGATGCTTGTAATTCTTGTCTTCACCTTTTGGTTTTGTAGTTTCCACACGTTGTGTTAGGAAATGAGAGCAGCCTGGATCGTAACGGTATCGAAGATTTGGTGAATTATGTACTGTATGATATATGTGGAACTTTGCAAATTTTGAAATTGATTATATTTTCGACTTCTGCGGAATATTCTGATCTAAGGTCTGTACTGGTTGGCGTCTTTCCGCAGAGTCTTCTTCGCTGATATCTTCCGGATTTGTTGCCGGTTCCACCAGACTGGTCAAATCTCACTCTCGTTCCGTCCGGTCAAATCCGAAACATATTGCCACCCATATTCATATGCTCGTAGTGTCACACATCGCGAAGACGAGTTATCAGTAGAGTAAAACTAATCTGTCTCACGACGGTTTCAACCCAGCTCACGTTCTCTATTGGTGGGTGAACAATCCAACGCTTGGCGAATTCTGCTTCGCAATGATAGGAAGAGCCGACATCGGAGGATCAAAAAGTGACGACGCTATGAACGCCTGGCCGCTACAAGTCAGTTATCCCTGCGGTAACTGCCTGACACCTCTTGCTGGAATCTCTTCAAGCCAAAATGATCGATAGGCCTTCTTTTCGCAGTTTCTATGCGTACTGAACGTCGAAATCAAGCCAGCTTTTGCCTTTTTGCTCTACGCGAGGTATCTGTCCTCGCTGAGTTGGCCTTGGGATACCTACGTTGATCTTTGACAGATGTACCGCCCAGTCAAACTCTCCACCTGGCAGAGTCCTCGAATCGGATTACGCTGGAGCATGATCGACGATTGGCTGAAGTCTCACGCCACTCTTACACGCTTGGCTTCAGAACACCTTGACAGTCAGGACGAAAGTTTTCGACGCACGCGCTCCGCCTAACCTAGTAAGCAAAGAAACGATGAAAGTATTGGCATTTCACCGGCGATGTTGCCACCTCACACTTATGCTACACACCTCTCATGTCTCCTCACAGTGCTAGAATTGAGTCAAGATCAACAGGGTCTTCTTTCCCCGTTCATTCTTCCAAGCCCATTCCCTCAGAAGTGATTTTGCTAGAAAGTAGATAGGGATAGTGGGAATCTCGGTAATCTATTTATTTCCCTCACTGATTAGATGACGATTCATTTGCCTATCACCTGCGCACAGTTGCCTAAGCAACCGACATACTATTCCGGGGAGGACGTTGCCTGGGTGAACACAACAATCAAATTGTTCAAGATGAAATATAAAAAAAAAGGGTTCGACAAGATCGATCGGCTTGACGTTCATTTCGTCAGTCATGGTATGGCCTTTGTCCGAAGGGCAAAGGAGCGTACTTGATAGGTTATCTTCCTTGCGGAAGAGCCAACCTCGTCGGATGTCCATAAAGTAAAATAAATCAAAATAAATGACAGTCAAGTATCAGAGTAATTCGTCTCACTCTATTTACTCGCTATACCCAATAGAGGTACGGTCGAGCTATCAAACATCGAATTCAAAATATTTTCTGAATTAAAATGAAATAACATTCAATGTCACGTAGTCTAATAGTTAATAGAATAAATAGTCAAGAGCGAAGTCAGTGAAATCAACCTTGAAAGGTTGCAACTTTGTATAAGGGAGTGCTAACCATTTTGCCAAGGTGTCTGCTAAACCCTGAAAAATTAGCCGAACGGAGTCCTGAGTTGTTTAAGGGGAAAAGCGGAACGTTACAATCATCTTTTCGGTGATGTTTCCGGGAAAAACCACGTGGAGGTGTCCGCCCCAATGCGTTCATCGTTAAGCACTGGCTTTGCTGCCGTAGCACAGCAGAACTCCAAGAGGTTCACATCTGGCCAGACGACTCGCACTTATCTGTTTCGTTAGACGTACGGCCGATGCCGGTGGTGGGAATCACTTTCACGGACCCTCGTTGCGGCACGCCTCTGTCCCATCTCCAGTACGTCCCGAGTGACAGATGAGGCCAAGGATCCTCACTTCAGTTGTCTGCAGGCAACTCGAACCCTTTGTGCGTTCGAATACATTGAAATCCGTATATAGATAAATGAAAAAATAAATGAATAATTAAAATGTACTTATGTTCCGTTCAAGCCAGAGGCACCCACAGTCGACGAGCAGGAGTTTCACCCACGCCGAACGATTTCAGTCGACGGGCAAGTGCTCCATATCTCAAGGGGCCTAGAGGCCGCACAAGGGCTGGCACTTGCGTTGAACGACTACTCTCAGGTGTCCATAAAGGCACCTATAATCTCGATGGAACTCCGAAGAGCTATCATCGAGATCGTCAAAAAGTCTGCCTGCCTATTGCCGAGCCTTTTCACAAAACATACTTTGTCGACCGGTAGCGCACCTCTGGAGCCGACCACGATGGGGATCACTCTCGCTTTGCGGGCGTTGAGTTGTTCCTTAAGTACACCCAATAGTGGGGTGTACTTCCGCACCTTCTCTGTAGCAGCCTCGGAGAGAGAAGATCTGTTCTCGTACCGGACAGTGACATCCAGTACAAGAACCTCTTCTTCATTCGAATTGACAACGAGGTCGGGTTTGAACCTCTCGTCTTGGACCACTACTTGAGGCTCGTCCAGCACTTCGCGCTGTTTAGCGACACGAGTCCTCAGAAGGTGCTTGATCTCATCGTGGCGCTTTATTCTTTTGGCCTTGGTATATATGCACTGGCCAAGAATGTGCCCCAGAGTTTCGTCAGGCCCCTAACATAGCCTGCACGAGGCGTTCACTCCGTCGTCCATTAGCTTCATTAAGGCTCTTGTTAGGACGGTGTTCGTCCGCAACTTGATGCCATCAATCACCCTGAACGATTTCATGAGATCGCCTCGTCTCAGCTACTCGTTAGCGATGGGCTGAGCTGCCACGTCATCGACTCCCTGACCTTGCCAGACCTGTTTGGCCCAGTTAATTCGATATCTCTGCTTGAGCCGGACTTTATACTGGTCCAGCTCTTGCAGAGACAGACGCGAAGAGAGTCTCAGTGCTCCGGCGTATGTCTCAAGCTGCCGTTCTATTCTCTCCGATCTGAGGGCTCCATTCGCAACTGAATCTCTTGACGCTCACGCCTTGATGGCATTGCGCAGGGCAGCGATGTAAGTCATTTTTTTTAGTTCTTGTTCCTGTTTCATCTCTCGTAGCAATTCGATTTTCACCTTGCCACCCTGCGACTTGATAGTCGTGCCGCAGCCCCTATACATACTGGCCACATAGGAGGCAACTGACGGTGGGATACCCTTTCTCTCCAGGCCTTGCACAACGGAGGAGTGAGGAACAGTGTCGAAGGCTTTCGACTTATCCAGTACGGATATCACACCACCCCTAGTTTTAGCGTTTAATATGGCTGCCTGCAAAAGTTGTATATTTGCGTAACAGCCATTCTCCTCTCTATAACCCTTCTGCCGGTAGTTCAAAGTAAGGACACCTCTCAGTCTTTGGTCAAGCAGGGTAGAGAATAATCTGCTGATCATAGAACTGATGGTAAGTGGCCTCCAGTCTTGACGTCTGAGGTGTCCTTACCGACTTTCGGGATAAGAGTCGTTCTGTTCAACCTTCACACCTTAGGATAGTGTCGGGCGTGGAGTAGAACGTCAAATAACCCGGAGAGGGCAACGTATGGTTGCTTGCCTTGAAGGTCCGCACGTGTCACTCGGTCCGGTCCGGCAGCCGACCCGCTGCTGAACCTGGCCACCTTCCTCTCCACTTCCAGGGCAGTCACCGGGACAAGTATGTGTTTAATAGGCACGAGCTCTTTTACCCCGGGATGCAGAGTCGTGCCTGGTCCCGGTTCACCCCAAAGTTGCTCGTGAAGCTTTCGCGTCGGCTCCAACGCGAGGCTTTCGCTAGGCTTTAATATGTAGAGGTCGTTCGCCATCACAGCTTCAGCCAGGTGCTTTGGATACTTGTCGTATAAGTCTTGGCACCTAGCACAATCGAATTTCCTTCGCCAAGTTTGATTTGGTGGCCGGCTCCTCGCTGGACCGTGATTACATGTATAGCACGGCCTTCTACGCGTTCTTGCAGCATACCCCTCTCGGGCGTCGTAGCCAGGATTGACCTAGCTCACCAGCTTATCGTACACGGCGTCAATACAATGCTCGTGAAAGTTGTTTGATTGAGCAGCCGCAGTAGAGAGCTAGTCTACTCAGACAACTCGCCGGTTTCACCATCCTGCTTACGAGCCTCTCGAATGAGAGGTGCATTCCCCGGGCCCATCACAGGTGGATCCGGCTTCGGAGGCTCGCTCGTCGCATGCGCGGCCGGGACAATGGTTATGTCCTGAGCGTCACCCTGGTCCGGTAGGGCTGCTCTATTAACTTGGAACCCGCCGATGACCAAATGAGATCAAAATTTGCTCAACATATTGTGCTCGTTTTGTGCTGTTTTGTACCGCAAAAAAAAAGTTTTGTACTATTAGTATTCTCAAAATATGCAAGAAATTAGGAGCGGGTTCCAACTTAATGTTAAGTTAGAACCCGCAAGGTTGGAAGACACTCAACATTATGTACTTGTTTTGTGCTATTTTGTGCCACCCAAATAACGTTTTGTACCCTCGTCATTACCGAGATATATGCCTCCGACGAGGTATGCAAACGGCCCAACGAGTTCGGGTGGTACGGAACTTGAAGCATTCGTTTTGTGCTATTTTGTGCCACCCAAATGACGTTTTGTACCCTCGTCATTAACGAGATATATGCCTCCGACGAGGTATGCAAACGGCCCAACGAGTTCGGGTGGTACGGAACTTGAGGCATTTGTTTTGTGCTACTTTGTGCCTCCCAAATAACGTTTTGTACCCTCGTCATTACCGAGATATATGCCTCCGACGAGGTATGCAAACGGCCCAACGAGTTCGGGTGGTACGGAACTTGAAGCATTCGTTTTGTGCTATTTTGTGCCACCCAAATGACGTTTTGTACCCTCGTCATTAACGAGATATATGCCTCCGACGAGGTATGCAAACGGCCCAACGAGTTCGGGTGGTACGGAACTTGAGGCATTTGTTTTGTGCTACTTTGTGCCTCCCAAATAACGTTTTGTACCCTCGTCATTAGCGAGATATATGCCTCCGACGAGGTATGCAAACGGCCCAACGAGTTCGGGTGGTACGGAACTTGAGGCATTCGTTTTGTTCTACTTTGTGCCACCCAAATAACGCTTTGTATCCTCGTCATTAGCGAGACATATGATGTAATTACTTCACGCCAATGCATAAACGGAGCCCGCAGACCTGTATGAATTGTTTCATTTTTCTTCGGGTATGTGTCGCAAAGATCAAGCTTTGTGCTAAAAAAGGCGGAAAAAGACGAAAAGAGGCGAGATGTCAACCCCCAGAATCGAACTGTCACAACTCAGAAAGACCTCGTTTCTTCAAAACTGCCATAAATATATCCACCATCAAATGAAACCGACCAATGAACACCGCAGATTGATCATGACAATGTCTGTTGATGGTAACAGTATAATGATGAATGTTGCCAACCATATTTTGTTCACTCGATAAATCTGAGTTTAGGCCTCTACACCGACGGCAAGGTAATGGTTATCGTAGAGGTTTTTTTTTGTTTTTACTTAATTTTTTTTTGTTTTTTTTTGTTTTTTTTGCAATTTAAAATTTTTTTTTATTTTTTTTATGTATTTTTTCAATTTGTTTTTCATCATTTTTTTATTATTATTTTCTCTGATCATTTTTTATTATTGGTTTTTTTCTAATCTGTTTTTCAATCTTTTTTCTTATTTATTTTAATTATAATTTTTTTTTTTAAGTTCCGAATTTTCCCAAAATTATATTCATTTTTTTTTTACGGTATCGTAATTTTTTTAAGATATTTTTTTTTCTTGCTACAAAAATGTACTTTCAGTTTGTGTCCTTTAGAAAATATTTTTTTAGTATTCTATATGTAATATAATGTGGAAGATGATACGTACTTTACCTGATCAATTCAGTCGGTACATGTATATGTATGTATAATGTTGAATACGAGGTCGAATACTGATAATATTAATATAGTTGAAATAATAATAATATTAAAATACAGTGAATCTGTTACCTTTTATGGTGTTGAGTTTTTTGCAGTTCGATTTCTCTCGAACTCTTACATCTATTACTTTATGCTCACCATCGGGTCTGTGTGCATTTTTCATGTTATTGTTTGTACGTTGTCGCATTTATTTCGGTACGTTGTATTGTGCATAACATATTTATTGACTCATAACTCATAAATATCGTAGACGTTTTTTTTCATTTTAATTTTATTTTTTTACTTTTTTGCAATTTCTTCAATATTTGAGAAAATTATTATAAATAAATATGCATATAAGAATAAAAATTATAACCGATCACAAAAATACAAATTCCAATTCCGACATGAAAAAACTAAAAAAGTGCGAAAAAAATAGTAAATATAGAAATCCCATTATCGTGTGGTGCTCAAAAATCATGTTTCAAGTCGTAGAATTGGTGTGAATTTTTTCAGATTTTTGAAAATGGCATTTTCGAAATAGGTTTTTCGATTTTTTTTCAATTTCACTGGTGGTTGGAAAAATCTGAAAATAATTCTAAGACCGTTTTTGGTCGGTAACAACGTCATACTAAAAAATGATCAAAATCGAAGGGGTGAGGTACATGGAGTGCAAAGTTGACGTGGAATGTCCCACATACAAGTTACTAAAATTGAATAAAATGTATCTTTGAATTAAATATTCTTGTTAAATGATCGTTTTATTCATCGAAATGTTGTTTAAATGAATGATTTATGTCTATTGTCGTTCGGAAATTGGCAAATTCTCAATTGTTAGTAATATGCATTATTTATATGTCATAATCCCTCCCTTATTTGGGTAGTTCAATAATCATTTAATTCGAAAAAGTATGTTTTTAATCATTTCCTGTAGATATTTTTAGGATAGATAGTATTTCTTGGCGCTTTGAATATTTCGAAGTCGAAGGTGTTTATATTATTTTGTAGATAAAGGCTGCTGGGCTAGGCGTTCGACCGTAGGGGTATGCCTTTTTCCCCGTGCAGTTTTCTAACACATGGCCTCCAGAACATTCCTGTAACCACTCGAAAAGCAATAAAATTTTAGAAACTGTAGCAGTTTTTTCAGAGAAAAGAACTCTATTATTCTCCAAAGAATATTATTCGTATCTTCAAACCTTATTATTAGGGCTAGCGTATATTCGAAGCGATATAATTATTCAAGCTTATACTTCAAAAAAATTTGTAGGTAACC
This sequence comes from Neodiprion lecontei, assembly GCF_021901455.1. Lineage (NCBI taxonomy): Eukaryota > Metazoa > Arthropoda > Insecta > Hymenoptera > Diprionidae > Neodiprion > Neodiprion lecontei. The sequence continues at coordinate 11,031,714 of NC_060263.1, forward strand.
ATATCAAATATATGAAAGCAATTACTACTGTATTTACTTCGAACATTCGCTTAAAAATGCGACGTAACACGTACATACATTGTAACAGCTGATCCTCTCTCTCTCTCTCTCTCTCTCGACTTTATCGCCTTTGCTGACCACGCGTGGCGCTACGGTTGTACTCGAGTATTATTAGTTCGTATCTAGCTGCTTGGCGGAGGCGCCCCACTGCGCATACGTGTGAGTCAGTTCGTCCGCACGTTTCTCTTCGTAAGGTGTCGTAGCCCGAGCAGTAGAGGTATTCGGCGAATGATATTTGTTGTCACGAGTATCTCTGTGTCCAATACGCAGCGATCTTTTTGTGCAATGCTTTCGGGTTTGATAGCCCACAGGGTTCTCAGAAAAAACAGATTACAGTTTCACGAGACGGATCTACGCGTATATGTATATGTATAACTATATAATCATATACATATACATATAAGTGAAAACAATACAAATATTTATTCTTATTAAACTCACAAAAGTTTTGATTGCTATACTAGCTTTATTCTTATTATACTTACAAAAGTTTTGGTTTCTGTAGTATGCGCTGGCGTATTTTTACTATCAGTAATTATAATACATTGAAATATATATTGAATACAAAGTTTGTTTTTATACGAGGCGTATTTTTTATTTCGGTTATACATATACATATATCATCTTTTCTTCCTTACGTTCTACCTTATGCTTTCTAGAATGAAATCGGATTTTTAAACTTTTCTCCCTTTCATTTCGAACCAAAATTTATATGCGCACGGCTCTTTATTGAAATCACCCTCGATTATCTTCTTCACTTCCATTTCCAGACTCATAACCGGATTTCGTTCTTTTTGCAGCTCATCTATCCAGATTTTCCTTCCCTACCTCGTCACTCCCTCAGCTGATGACAATTCCATACATGGTACAGGTTTCCTTTACTTTCTGCATATACCGTACATATTTACCACCTTCCCTACCTTCATTGTTACGATATACCACCCTTTACCTACATTGCCATATCTAAGTCCCGCGTATTGTTCTGTGGTATATTCGTATTCGGATAAACAAAACGAAACCTTTTTCGTACGATCAAGTCTGCAGAAATTCCATAGATTTCTAGGCATATTCGCACTAAGTATTGTGAACTACCTTATATCTATGGTGAAACTATGCCGAGGCCGCGCACATTTCCCGATGACGAGTTTCGTTCTTTACTCGCTAACGAAATCGATGCGGTATATTTAGGCAACGGTAGTGTAGCAGGAAAGAGTTCTGAAGTATGGAAGCGATTGAGCGAAGGAATGAAAACAAAAAACGTTTCTCCTGTTTACTGCTATACCATCGTGAAGGAGAACCGATACGGCTTGCGAGAATATTTTAAGCTCAATAAGTTGCCTACAACGGTGATAGAAGAAGAAGAAGAAGAAGATGTATCGTTGAATAATACAGCGAATACTACTGATGCGAGCACGAATATGCCTAACACTACCATAAGTACTTCAAGAGATACTAGCTCATCGTCAGATGCACCTTACAGTAAAAGTTTAAAGGAGCAACACGACCCGCAAACAACATCTAAAGATTACCAAGAAAGAAAATTCACCATCAAATTTGCGTCAAAGGCGTGGAAAGGTATTGCTCCCGAAGTAGTCAGTTATAGAGACAATCGCAGGAATGGTTTCCGAAAATACAGTGTCTTAAAACGTCGGAAGTGGACGCATATTGTAACCAACCGACTTTGGAAACAATTGAAATTGCCGTGCAAGATTAGCTTCAAAGGGGGCAAGGCAAATAAATCCTCGAAAAGTAAATACTTGTCGATAAATGGTACTTGTACTTTTTGCAAAGCGAAATTCGTAGCATACGTGGATCACAAGCCCAACTCAAACGACAAAGTCCTCATGAAATGTACTTATAAAGGAGTATTCACAAGAGCCCATCCCGCGAACTTAAAAAGGAAATTAGCTGGTGCCGCAAGGAAGACAGCGGTGAAGAAAATGACGTGCGAGAATGTGGCAGCGAGTGCATTGCAAAAGCAACTCGCGAATGATCTTATGACATTTGAAGACCCGGTACCAAGTCACTTACCTTCGACCAACATACTCAGAGTCGCTAAATGTCAAGCTTTGAAGAAATCGCGCTTGCATGCTGATCCGATAATAGCGATAGCCAAAGCAATGTACATTGCACCATATCAGGGAGTTATCCGAGATGTCGCGTATGATAAATTTTACGTACGGTACCACAGTACAGCGCAATTGCATGTATACCGCAATTATTGTAAAACCACTCCAATTCATAGGCTAATGATCGATGCGACTGGTGGAGTGGTTAAGAGGCTTGTAAGACCTGATGGCACAAAGTCCGGAAATATTTTTTTATACAGTGCCGTCGTGCGAGACGCCACATCGCGTAAAATTTACCCCGTGTGTTCCATGCTCTCAGAGCGACATGATACAGAATCTATCCGGCACTGGTTGTCTATGTGGCAACGTGACGGGGTTCCGACACCTCGTGAGATCGTAGTCGACATGTCTAAAGCTTTGATGTCAGCTTGTATTCAAGCGTTCACAACATTTCCATCGCTGAATGCTTATTTACACGAATGTGCTAAAATCCTTCGTCGCGAGGATTGTATGGCTCCTAATCTACCAGCGTGTTTTCTTAGAAATGATGTAGCTCACGTTGTTAAAATGATGACAATGTGGTCAAGTTTGCGTGGGCAGCTCCGACGAACCCGACAATTTTACTTAAGAAGTTTGGGTCAAGTTATACAATCGGAAGACGTTAATGACCTTTTTAGAATATTGTCAGATATTATTACTGTTGCTTGCAATGCTACCGAGGGAGATGACGAAAACACAGGTCTGCCCACACCTTGCGAAGTTAGCAAGAATGCCCTTCTTAAAAGGATAGGTGGGATTAATTCGGCAGATAATGAGAATTTTACAGAAGAAGAAACTCAAATCTGTGATATCTCGGACATTGAAATGTGCCCGGGGAATCCATTCACCGCTCGGGTACAGGAAATCGTCAGAAATGTTAAGAGTAAAAGTGACACTGGGACAAGGGGGAACCAACAAGCATTACCCAAACTTGTTGACGATATTTTGCCAGTAGCACATTTGATTCCCGTATTTACTGCCATTATGGTACCCTATTATGGTTACGGAAACCCAACGGCCTCCAGCGCTTCGGTAGAATCGAATTTCAACGATATCAAAAACAGAGTTTTCCAACATATGACTCTGCCCTTACGCGTTGATGATTTCATGGTTCATCATATCAAATCAATCGAAGGCTCCATGAAACTTGCTGCAGCAAATTTCGTGCAGGAAGAGGACGACGCACCACGATATGGCACAGATGTTGAAGAAGATTCTATTAGCAATGAGGAATATACAAATTCCGACATCGAAATAGATGCAACTTCAACGCTTAAGTCCAATGATGAGTTCGATAATACAGACGATTTTCCTCCGTGTGATAAATCGGTTGAAATCTCTCCTCTCGTAAACGGTACGGTTGTAGCGTCAAAACTTATTCGAAACGAGCTAGACCCGTTAGTTGATCGTAGATTAGAGATGTCCGAAATTGAAAACTGGCGCAATTTAGGCGAAGAAAAGACAAAGCGAAAGCGTAAATCGTATCTCGAGCCGAATTCTGAATGGCTTCACGTCGATCTCTCTCAAGTTAAACCCGTTGTTCCAATTGGAATTTTGAAAATTGGCCACGACCGTACTCTGCAGCCAGTTATGCGGGGCGGGAAGAAAACTCTGTTATCAAATACATGTTCATTCGATTCATCCACACAGATCTTTTGTACCGCGTATTGTGACAGTGATCCGTACAAGAAATACGTCGATAGCGCAACGAACTATGCCATTGGAAAACTTGCCGCTGATATCGTACAAAAAGGTATATCTGCTACTACGTACAAGCTTCGAGCGCAAATACTATTCCCGCTTTGTCGTTCCGTTAGGCTACCAAATGGACTGATGCAAATGAAGTGCGATATGCCAGTGTCAAAATTGTTGTCACATGTAATGAAAGGTCATTCTAGCGCCAAGGAAACAAACCAGTGCACTGACACAAAATGTCCCAATGCGGTTAGAGTGTACGAAAGACCTATCATCACAGTCTCTGCCAAGGATGGATCCATCGATGAACTTCAGAGATTAATATCGGAACAGATCGCTGATAGATGTACCAGCTGCGGTTTGAGGGGCACCGAAAATAGGTCAGTCTGTGATGGTTTCCGAACAAGTAAAACTGTCATTAACGGCAAACATTTGTTTGTAGAGATTTTAACGTCCGATCCAAAGAAAAAACATCTACTTGTAGAAGGCGTGCTGCAATTGTCTAGCATACCGCATCACATAGAAATTCAAAGCACGTTATTCTTTTTGAGAGGTGTAATACAGTTTCTACCAGGCCATCAAAACGAAGATGAGGCTTCTATGCCTCTCGGGGCTGTCGGGCATTACATCGCCCTTTGCAGACGTCATGACGGTACTTGGGAAAGATACAACGATCTGGAGACTAAAAAATCTTCTTGTAATCAAAATGCAGACGTCCTTTGTCATGCAATCGTCTACACCATATGAGGAGCTAAAATCTACACTGAGCTGTTATATCAAAAGCGAAACGAGACAGTGAAAAAAAAATGGAGATTTAAATTCAACACTGAAGGAATGCCTAAAGTGATTGAACTAAAAATCTGATGAATACGAGTGTGAGGACACATCCAAGACACGTAAAATCTTCACACCACACGAGGCCTTGAACAATGTTTATGAGTCAATAAATATGTTATGCACAATACAACGTACCGAAATAAATGCGACAACGTACAAACAATAACATGAAAAATGCACACGGACCCGATGGTGAGCATAAAGTAATAGATGTAAGAGTTCGAGAGAAATCGAACTGCAAAAAACTCAACACCATAAAAGGTAACAGATTCACTGTATTTTAATATTATTATTATTTCAACTATATTAATATTATCAGTATTCGACCTCGTATTCAACATTATACATACATATACATGTACCGACTGAATTGATCAGGTAAAGTACGTATCATCTTCCACATTATATTACATATAGAATACTAAAAAAATATTTTCTAAAGGACACAAACTGAAAGTACATTTTTGTTGCAAGAAAAAAAAATATCTTAAAAAAATTACGATACCGTAAAAAAAAAATGAATATAATTTTGGGAAAATTCGGAACTTAAAAAAAAAAATTATAATTAAAATAAATAAGAAAAAAGATTGAAAAACAGATTAGAAAAAAACCAATAATAAAAAATGATCAGAGAAAATAATAATAAAAAAATGATGAAAAACAAATTGAAAAAATACATAAAAAAAATAAAAAAAAATTTTAAATTGCAAAAAAAAACAAAAAAAAACAAAAAAAAATTAAGTAAAAACAAAAAAAAACCTCTACGATAACCATTACCTTGCCGTCGGTGTAGAGGCCTAAACTCAGATTTATCGAGTGAACAAAATATGGTTGGCAACATTCATCATTATACTGTTACCATCAACAGACATTGTCATGATCAATCTGCGGTGTTCATTGGTCGGTTTCATTTGATGGTGGATATATTTATGGCAGTTTTGAAGAAACGAGGTCTTTCTGAGTTGTGACAGTTCGATTCTGGGGGTTGACATCTCGCCTCTTTTCGTCTTTTTCCGCCTTTTTTAGCACAAAGCTTGATCTTTGCGACACATACCCGAAGAAAAATGAAACAATTCATACAGGTCTGCGGGCTCCGTTTATGCATTGGCGTGAAGTAATTACATCATATGTCTCGCTAATGACGAGGATACAAAGCGTTATTTGGGTGGCACAAAGTAGAACAAAACGAATGCCTCAAGTTCCGTACCACCCGAACTCGTTGGGCCGTTTGCATACCTCGTCGGAGGCATATATCTCGCTAATGACGAGGGTACAAAACGTTATTTGGGAGGCACAAAGTAGCACAAAACAAATGCCTCAAGTTCCGTACCACCCGAACTCGTTGGGCCGTTTGCATACCTCGTCGGAGGCATATATCTCGTTAATGACGAGGGTACAAAACGTCATTTGGGTGGCACAAAATAGCACAAAACGAATGCTTCAAGTTCCGTACCACCCGAACTCGTTGGGCCGTTTGCATACCTCGTCGGAGGCATATATCTCGGTAATGACGAGGGTACAAAACGTTATTTGGGAGGCACAAAGTAGCACAAAACAAATGCCTCAAGTTCCGTACCACCCGAACTCGTTGGGCCGTTTGCATACCTCGTCGGAGGCATATATCTCGTTAATGACGAGGGTACAAAACGTCATTTGGGTGGCACAAAATAGCACAAAACGAATGCTTCAAGTTCCGTACCACCCGAACTCGTTGGGCCGTTTGCATACCTCGTCGGAGGCATATATCTCGGTAATGACGAGGGTACAAAACGTTATTTGGGTGGCACAAAATAGCACAAAACAAGTACATAATGTTGAGTGTCTTCCAACCTTGCGGGTTCTAACTTAACATTAAGTTGGAACCCGCTCCTAATTTCTTGCATATTTTGAGAATACTAATAGTACAAAACTTTTTTTTTGCGGTACAAAACAGCACAAAACGAGCACAATATGTTGAGCAAATTTTGATCTCATTTGGTCATCGGCGGGTTCCAAGTTAATAGAGCACTGCTCGGCCGGGGACGGATCGGGATTGGATGGGTAGCTTGCCGCGTCCGACCACGACTGACGGTGACGAAATGCCACAAGTGCCTGGGATACGGGCACACTAAGGCAAAATGTAAAAATACAGACCGGACGAAGTGCTGCAGGAAATGTGGCGAGACAGGACATTACGCCACGGACTGTAAGAACAGACCGGCCTGCCCACTGTGCGCCGAGGCGGGACACGGCGATGCGGCGCATCTCGCGGGCTCCCGGAGGTTCGCGGTGTACCGGGTTGCGCTGGAGGAGTGCAAGAAGCAGGCCGGAAGACGGACAGGATAGTTCAGGGCAACCTAAACCGCAGTAGGACAGCAGACATGCTACTACCACAGATAGCAGACGAACAAGACGCCGACATTCTGATCCTGTGCGAGCCGTACAGGGTGCGACAAACGCAGGATTGGATTACGAACGAGACCAAGACAGCGGCTATCTGGGTGAGGGGCGCTGCCCGAGCCCGGATAACCGCTCGTGGCGTCGGGGACGACTACGTCTGGGCTAGGGTGGGCGCTGTCACTTACGTCAGCGTCTACCTGACCCCAAGCTGCGCTGCGGCGGAGTTCCGGGCGAAGGTTGCGCTCCTCAAGGACGGACTCAGGGACCCGCCCGGGGACCTCGTGGTCGCGGGGGACCTCAACGCGAGGGCGGTCGAGTGGGGCATGACGGCAACGAACAGACACGGACGGCTGCTGCTGGAGATGGCCGCAAGGCTGGACCTAGTGGTGGCAAACACAGTAGACGTACCAACGTACAGACGGCCGGGATTTGGAGACTCCTTCCTGAACGTAACGATGACGACGGACACAACTCTGCCACGGATAGGGCGGTGGCGGGTGCTCAAGGGCTACACGGCCAGCGATCATCAGTACATCGCCTTCGAAGTGGCAGGAGAGACAAGGACGACACGGACGAGGACCCGGCACCCCCCGCGGTGGAACGTAGACAAACTCGACGTACTGAAGTTCTCGGCGGAGCTGGCGGCAGCGCCGGCCCCAACTACCGACGTCCCCCCAGAGCTGACTGGCCGGCAAAGGGCGGAAAGACTAGCGGACGAGACGGCCAAACTGACGACGCGGCTGTGCTACAGCACAATGCCAAAACGACGGTACGGACGTAACAGACCACCACAATACTGGTGGACGGACGAGATAGCCGAGCTGCGGAAGAGTTACCTGGCAAAACGACGACGGGTTACGAGGGCTGGAGGGAGACCCGAAAGAAAAACCCTCCAGGCCGAGTACAAGACTGAACGGAAACGACTGACGTACGCCATCAGAGACAGCAAGACGCGATGCTGGAAGAAGCTCTGCGAGGAGGTGGACCGCGACCCCTGGGGTGCCGGTTACAAGATTGTGACCGGTAGGCTGGAGGCCCGGATCCCGCCAGAACTCAAGGATGCTGAAACCGCACGACGGATCGTCGACGGACTGTTCCCGACGCACCCGACGCGTACGGACGCGACGAACGACGACGAGACGGCGGCGCCCCCCGTCTTCACCGCCGAGGAGCTCGTCGGAGCGACCAAAGCACTGAAGAGGGGTAAGGCGCCAGGACCGGACAGGGTACCGGCGGAGGTTCTTCGGCTGATGGCGAGCCTGAGACCGGAGACACTTCTCGACCTCTACAACACGTGCCTTACGACAGGGACATTCAGCGACCGGTGGAAGGTGGCGAGGTTGGTCCTTATCCCAAAGGGTAAAGGTGACCCCAGCACGCCGTCGGCCTACCGGCCGCTGAGCTTACTGGACACGACAGGGAAACTGTCCGAACAGCTTCTGCGACCACGACTTACGGACGCGATACAGGACGGCGGAGGCCTCTCTGACCAGCAGTTCGGCTTCCGGAGGGGTCGATCAACGATTGGAGCGATCCAAGAGGTGGTTGACTTCTTCCGGTCGACAGACAGACATTGCCACGCTGTGCGACCCGTCGCGCTGCTGGTGACACTTGACGTTAAGAACGCCTTCAACTCGGCCAGGTGGGTGGATATCCTAGGGTCGCTGAGAGGCGACTTCGGGCTCCCGCCTTACTTGCTCCGAGTTGTTGAAGACTACCTTCGGAACAGACGACTGACGTACGAAACGACCGAAGGCCAAGTGACGCGACAGATTACCGCGGGGGTCGCTCAAGGTTCCATACTAGAACCCGACGTTTGGAACGGGATATACGACAGCCTGCTCAGACTGGAGCTCCCACTCGGCGTTCGCCTGGTCGCTTACGCTGACGACGTGGCGGCAGTGATAGTCGAACGAACTCCAGATCTGGCACAATACGCACTGAACCAGACAATGAGACGAGTCGGACGGTGGATGACTGACCACGGACTGCAACTCGAGACGGAAAAGACAGAACTGGTGCTTCTCACCAGGAGACGGATACCGACAACATTACGCATGACGGTCGGGACGGACGAGATCGAGACCAGAGGGGAAGTCAAGTACCTGGGGGTGACCCTGGATACGAAGATGACCTTCTGGCCTCACATACGACGAACGGCTCAGAAAGCGGCTGAAAGGATAGCATCCCTAAGCCGCCTGATGGCAAACACGAACGGACCGAGACCAGGGAAACGGAGACTTCTGATGTCGACGGTGAACTCGATCCTCCTCTACGGTGCGGAGATCTGGTCAGACTCCCTGAAGACTGAGAAATACTGTCACGCAATGACGACGGTACAGCGACGAAGCGCGTTGAGGATCGCTTGTTCCTATCGGACGGTCTCAGCACAGGCCGTCTTGGTGGTGGCAGGCGTGATTCCCATAGACCTTCTCGCGTTCGAGTGCAAGAGGGTCTACGGAAGAGACGCGGACGTGACCCGACGGGACGCGGCAACGACGGAAAGAGACGCGACGATACAGACGTGGCAGGAACGGTGGACGGAAGAAACTACGGGAAACTGGACGAGACGATTCATTAAGGACCTGCGACCGTGGATCCAGGGGGGGTTCGGGGATGTGAATTTTTACGTCACCCAGCTTCTGACGGGCCACGGCTACTTCAGACGCTACTTACACAACCTGAAACGAGTACGGACGCCCAACTGTACGTACTGCGGACACGAACGAGACGACGCGGAACACACGTTCTTCGAATGTGACCGCTGGACGGAACTAAGACATAGACTGGAGACGGTCGTGGGAGGCATCACTCCCGACAACGTTGTCGGGGTGATGCTCCATAGTACAGAAAGGTGGCAACTTGTTGCCACCTACACAGAGACAATCCTACGACGTAAGAACGCGGACGGCTGCCTCACGTAACGCAACTGACGGACTGCCGGCACGGGACGGACGGACGGACAGACTGACGAGACACACACCGACAGAGCTCCCAGCTAGAAGTAATATCACTATAGTTCCAGGCTGGGAGCGTTGCACAGGAGGTGGCGGTTTAGTGGGTAGGCCACCCTGGAGTCCCACATCCGCGCTAGCCCGTATGACTGGCGCGAATCCGTAACTTGGATTCCGCAACTCCTCGGAAAAAAAAAAAAAAAAAAAAAAATAACAACAACAACGACAACGACAACGACAACGACAACGACAACAATAACGACAACAACAACGACAACAACAACAAAATTGATAATAATAATAATAATCTGCAATTTTTCCATACGATTATTACACATTTAATTTTTTTTGATTTCCAGAAAACTTTTTTTCATTTTCAGAAAACTCATTTTTTTTTTCAGAAAACTTATTTTCATTTCCTGAAAACTTTTTTGACGTGTTAATCAAATGGGAAAAAAGTTTTCGGAAAACTTTTTTTCATTTTCTGAAAAATTTTTTTCGTTTTCTGAAAACTTTTCACGTGGTAAACGAATAGAAATGAATAATTTCTCAATATATTGATAATAAATAAATAAATAAATAAATAAATGAATAAATAAATGAATAAATCAATAGATGAACAAATGTTAAGTATATTAATTCACATTTTCAAATCCAGTCCAAATCGTTTCCGCATGATGGCGGATCGCCCGAGGCGTCAAGTGTGATGGAGCTGGAACATTTCTAATGAAATGTAACAGTTTATATCCTCTCGTAGGAACATGCCGGGGATTATCTAGATGAGTACAAAATTTATCATGCAGCGTAGCCCGCCTTATGCGCTTGGCTTTCTTATCGGCAGCAGTGCTCAAATTACGCAATTACGCACTTCATATGCACTGTCGCCGAGCCCGGCGAGAGGCCGTGTGAGCAGTCTCAATGCTGCTTCCAGGCGTAACGCACGTCTAATTAAATATAATATAACGTTAACGCTTCATCTGACCATTTGTTGTTATCAATTATCACTCAATTCTCTGTTTGAATAAACATATAAATACATATATAATCGTTGCGCAATATTTGCATGACAAATTTGGCGATCCTGCCAGGATCCGGTTTAAACCAACGAACGCGGCGCGCGTATCAAACGGCCGGATCATAGTGACGAACTTTGGAAGTGAGTACATAAGCCCAATAAATTCACGCGCGAACCTTCGGCTACGCGTTTATAAGTAATTATTACGAATTGTACCTAGCAAGGGATAGAGTGAAAGGCCGCCTTGCGTAGACAATCAAGGACTGCGTGTAGACCGCTTGATAACCAGGGACTGAGTGTAGACCGCCTGATTCTACACTGGACAATTCCCATAGTGAACTTGTGTATTTATTGGAAAGGAAGCAAGTATAAAATTCTGCTCTCCTTAGATACAATAAACTTCGCGTTTAAACCGTCTAAGTGAAGTGAAGTGAGAATAAGGACACTCAGACTCGAACCGCTCTTATATTCTTGCCCCCGGTGCCTGTCAGAGACTCCAGGACATCGAAGCCTCGTACCGACGGCTACCACAATCTTCGAGTGTGATGCTTCACACCTCAATTTGGCTACTCCTAGCGTAAGTACAAGCATTTTGTTACTTACTCGAGTCACCATAAACTTATCGAAGGACAAATCGTGATCGAAACTAAGAATTTGATGGTCAAACTTGAATCATTCAAATAAATGAAGTCAAAGCTTGACTCAAGGTAAATTTAAAAATAAATTCACAATGGACGTGAACGAAAACAATGACCGGAGATCGGCAGTACCTCCCACTATTGTTGAGACTGCAGAAGATGGACAATCTGTCACTTCTGAATCCCGGTTTGAAGAGAGATTTTGGGATTTGACGAACCAAATGACTCAGCTTGTGAATAAGCTACAAGAAGCCACCGAACGTAATGATTTAACTGCAATGGGCAGATACCGTCTTGGTCTAGAGCAATTAAACGGAGAGAGGTTAACTGCGCGTCAACTTGCTCGCCGCGAAGATTTGCCTATAGAAGAGGTTACCCGTTTCATTCAATTGAGAAATCAAGAACGCCGTGAACACGACTTCATTCGTCGCTATAATGTAGAAATAAATCGAAACTCTGAAACAGTTCCGCGTCCCGAAGACACGCTTGAAAGCGTCACCAACCAAATGTTTCAGGAAATGCAACAACCGAATAACCAATTAACCGAAGAAAACCGTCAAGAGGAAGCTCTTACAAATAGTAATACCAACCGAGAAGCAATCAATAACTATTATCGCTTAACAACTAGCGATGATCCGAATGTTTCTAATATTTTGAGACCGCCCGGAAACCATACCGGAGCGATACCGCGAATTCAACTAGATACCGCGCGTCTCGTTGAATCAGAGGTGGAAGGTCCTACTCAGATAGCTCCCTCAATCGTAACAAACCCACCACGTTACTCGGCATTATACGGGCTCGCTCAAAACCGATTGCTGCCACCGACACCGCGCATCAATGAGGTGGGCTCCCCAGCCAATTCAGACTCGGACCATCAAGGTATAAATGCGATGGCAATACCGATCCTTCACCAAAATCGCTCATTAGAAAACGACCGATTCTCCACCGCGCGAGCCAATGTAAACCATGATATCTTGTCGGATACGGATTCGACACTGCAACGCGTTCTCGAGGAAAGCCGACGTTTATCACGGATGCCGAACGTACGCCTTACACCAAGGCCTAGTCCACAGTGGCCTAATGGTCCGACGGATTACGAAATCCCACGAGGTACTGGTAGCAATATCCGTAACAACGTCCCGCGTCGTCGTCTAGAACAGCAAGAAGAGGATGAACTTCGAAGAGCCTTGGAAATGTCTGCTACTTCACCACATCGTCGTCCGGACACTGTGACGTTTAGTATGTCCCAGTTGCTGAGTGATCCCGAAGCTTTACGCCAACAGCAAGAGATAATGCGGAACATTGAGGAACTCGCGCGAAGCAACCAAACAAGAATTCAACTACCGGCAACTGTGCCACCCCGAGACGTGCTTCCCCCTCGGAATCCAAGAGACCCAGGCCCGTATGCACGAACGGAAGCTTACTTGAATGATGTCAGCCTACGCCCCGATGCTGCCGGAAGATACCCCGGAGAACCAAATCGCCCAGCGGACGAGCCCTATGTGATCCAAGATTTCCTACCCGCGTTTCAAGCCATCAAGATGATTGATTGCAGACTGGAAGGAAAAGCAGGCAAAGACGTACACGCTTGCATCATGCAAGTAAAAGCCGCTGATATGGTAGTTATACCAACCCAACGTTTCCCGTTTTTGAGCATGGTAATCAGCTTGAAGACAGGAGGAGCTCTTCAGAAGACCATCAACCAGAGGAGACCTCGTACAATCCCAACTTTACTCGAAGTCATAAGATCAGCCGTTATTGTCGAGAAAAGTGCCACCACATTGGAAATGGAGCTTGGCAGAACAGGCCAAAAGGGCGACACTGTGGACGCCTACAATCTCAAATTCAATCAGATCTACCAAGACCTCGTAGCTGCCTTCTCGAATCAACAACTACGAGCGAACATCGATCCTAATCTTCAAGACCTCGAAAATAGAGTGTGCCAGTACTATCTATATGGACTTAATCCGAGGATATTCCATCAAGTCAAAAACCGTCAGTACTTAAAGTTACTAAAAGCCCAGAAGGCCGCGAAAGAAGCCGAAGGCGAGGAATTGAATTTCCGAATGCATCAACAACAGCTGATGAACAGTAACGACACAGCCTCGAAACCCACGTTTTGGAACAAGTCCCAAATTTACGGGCCAGGCAGCGCATCAGATACGCGAAGATTCCAGGTACAACAAAGAACCTCGACGAACTCGCCAAGGTCAACTCCTCGACCACCAGCGTCTGTCCACCACCACGATGAAGCGGAACAAGATGAAGATAAAGAACTCCAGAGATGTGAATGCCACACCTGTAACACACATCGGACCGCCCATGAACAACAAGCAGTATGTCATAATTGCGGAACCAGAGGACACTACAGCCGGAACTGCTACGCTCCGCGCCGACCACAGAACGACCAACGCCGTAATACTAACGGCAATAAGCGAGACGCAAATTTTCAAAACGCCAGCCTCAAAGACAAACCGCCCAACGACCAAGTCAATTGCACGTCAGAGGAACTCCAGTCAGAGGAAGAGGAAATAGAGGGACAGGAGGACGAACTAGGGGACGAGTGCCAACAGGAGCCCGTGTATGTTCAGTTTCACAGGGGTTACTACAGTGTGCTGTAATAAAATTTGGAGAAACAAAGCAAGGAGTAGCCCTTATGGTCGATACAGGTGCATCAATAAACCTCATAAAACGGAAGGTTATTTATCCATCGGATAAACAAATTTGTCCAATTATCAAACGCAAAATTTCCTTTAAGACTGGCAAAGCGCTAAATTCCGCAAATGAAATTGCTGTACTAACTCACATGGGGCTAACGGACGAATTCGTCATTATACCAGACGATTATCTGCCTGACGAAGAAGATGGAATTATGGGAAACCCGTTTATGAGGAGGCGAGATTTCCAGTTGAATGCCTCGACGCTCACCCTGAAGAATAAGATACACCACCTTAGTAGCGACCGAAAAATTCGATTTAAACCAAATTCTGTGAACAAAATTGCCATCGATACTGACGAAAAGAATCTCGATCTCATGTTACGCATAGTCTATAAAGACGGAATGCCTATGGAAAATATCCCGGTGCAGATTGTACACACGAACAATCATGGTACGGCTTATGGAATCATCACCACCGCTGAAGACGAAGATATCGAGCTCGGACTGGAGAACGTCCAAGTCCACCGAGTAAAGAGTATGTCAACCCCGGGTGTATGGCAACAACCACGTGATGAAAGAGAGCAGGCGCTCCAACATACTGTCGACTTGAAACACCTACCGGAGGAGTACCAGAAAGAAATTTGGAGTATTCTTCAGGATTTCAGCGATATCTTTGCCTTACAGGAGAAAGACATGGTCAATGGAACTTCAATGACTGAACATCGCATCGAGTTGTCAGATCCTCAACGCATTGTAAATGTGAAAAGTTTCCGTGCTCCACAGCTGCACCAGCAGGTTGTAAAAGAGGGAGTTGAGAAAATGTTGAAACAAGGAATAATAACGGAATCCGAGTCGCCATACAACTCGCCAGTTTGGGTTGTACCCAAAAAACCGGGCCCCGACGGAAAGCCCAAGTATAGAATTGTGATCGATTTCAGGAAGATTAATGAACTTACCGTTCAGGATTCTTATTCGATACCAATAATCGAGGATTTACTCGATCACATGGGAAGGGCCAAGTTCTTTACTACTGACGACATGGCCGCAGGTTTCCACCAGATCAACATGGCTGCTGACTCCAAGAAATATACTGCCTTCTCAACCCCTGACGGGCATTTCGAATACCAACGAATGCCTTTCGGATTACAGAACGCTCCTGCGACCTTCCAACGCATGATGAACGATGCGCTGAGAGGATTGAATCAGAAGATCTGTTGCGTCTACATTGATGACGTAATAATTTTTGGTGAAACGGAGGAAGAACACCATCGAAATGTAAGAACCGTATTTCAGCGTTTAAGACAATGTAACCTGAAACTCCAGCCAGAGAAGTGCGCCTTCATGAAAACTGAAGTGAGATACCTCGGATATGTCATCACTGACGAAGGGAGCAAACCAGATCCGGAAAAGACCAGAGCGATACAACAATTACCCGTTCCAGTCAACGTTAAGACGATTCGATCCTTTCTTGGTTTGACGGGGTATTACCGAAAGTTCATACAAAACTATTCAATGTTAGCAAAACCATTAACAAGGTTAACAAGAAAGGACACCCCATGGGATTGGTCAGCAGCCTGCCAAGAAGCCTTCGAAACCCTGAAAGAAAAGTTGGTCACACCACCGATACTTGTGAGATCAGACCCAGCTAAACAATACGTCGTAACCACCGACGCGTCAAACGATGGAATTGGAGCGGTACTATCTCAAGACGGCCACCCCATATATTTCTTATCTCGAACCCTGAATGATGCGGAAAGGAATTACAGCACGACAGAGAAGGAGATGCTTGCTGTTGTATGGGCCGTCAAGAGACTAGGAGTATATTTGCTCAATACACCGGATAAACCCTTCATCATCCGCACCGATCATCGTGCACTCGTATGGCTGAAAAATTGCGTAGACCCCAGTCAACGCCTGCTGCGTTGGAGACTAAGATTGGAGGAATACTCATTCCTGATAGAACATGTTTCGGGAAAAAGTAACGTAGTAGCGGATGAGTTATCTAGAGTCTTTCGCACAAAGGAAGAGATCTTCGGAAAACTCACCGAATTAGAAAAGGGACTATACGAAATCACACCCATTGATAGGAATCCCAAGTGGGTCCACCATATTGTCGCACGCCACATTGACATCGAGAGATTGTCACTCACAACAGGCAGAACAAAATCTCACATCAAACTCGTTCCCAACCAAAATCGAAAAGGGGAGGACGGCAAATGGGTGAAGATTACCCTAGAAGAAAAGGATGCCTCTGACAACACCCTGATTATACCGAAGAATCAGACGGATAGACGTGAGAAACTCAGAAACTACATTCATCCGAAAAGGTACGAAAAGATATACTTCTGGATTGACCCTAAGAAAACCACCAAAGAAGAAACCAATTCGATCATCGAAGATCTCAAGAGGATACGTCAGGACTCAGGTGCAGACATATCATTTTGCTTGACAGGAAAGGATGTGCCTAACAAACAGCAACAGAAAGAAATTATGGCCAGCGCTCACAACGACATCAATGGACACTTCGGCCTAGCAAAAACATTGACCGAGTAAAAGAAACGGCCGTATGGTCACGTATGGAGAATGATATCAATTCCTTTATCCAGGCATGCCCCACGTGTCAGATGTATAAAAAGGAAAGGATACAAATGAAATCACCCGCTATTCTTTTCGAAACCGTTGCTGAAAAACCTAACGATCAAATTTCAATAGATATCGTCGGACCTCTGGTCGAATCTTGGAATAAACACCGATATATGCTCACGATGCAGGATTCAATAACTAAATTCATTAAATGTGCCCCACTCACGAACAAAACCGCGACAGAAGTTATCAAGGCTCTATCAGAGTACTGGATAGGTAACTTCGGGTGCCCCAAAGTAATCCTGACGGACATGGGAAAGGAGTTTTGTAACGAGCTGACCGATTCCTTTCTCGAACACTATAATATCAAACATATCACCACAACTGCATATCACCCGCAGTCGAACGGCTCTATAGAACGAATGCATAGTGTCTTGAAAGAATATATTCGAACTGCCTGCAAAGAGAGAATACACACTTGGGACAAGGTTTTAATAGAAATGGCACGTGCCTATAACACTTCCGTTCATCAATCAACAGGTGAAACGCCTCACAACCTCATGTTCTGTCACGAAGCCAACAATCCTGACGGTTTCCGCGAAAACCGATTGGAAACCGTGATTAGTAAGAAAATGTTGTGGATACGAAAATGGAAGGAATGGTTCGAGAAAGCTCTGGTCTGGCTTACCAAATCCAGAGAGAAAAACCAAAAACAAGTGGACCAAGGAACACGACGACAAACTCCTTTATATCAAGTGGGAGATAAAGTAATGATCAAGAACCATACGCGACAGAACGCCTTGGAAAGGATTTGGAATGGACCATTCGTCGTCGTCGAGATCAACGAACAAAAAGGAAATATCACTTACAAGAAATCCGCGGATGATTCCACAGCGTCTTATTGGAAGACCCGTCTGAATAATACCAAACCGTACTAAGAATGATGAATAAGAATTCTCGACCTCGTATGTAATATATTATAGAGTCTTGGTGATCGGTCAATTAAGAAAACGTAATTTTAGTAACGTTTCGACCCGGATATGGGCCCTCCTCAGAACGATTTATTTAAAAAACTGTCAAAAAACAAAAAAGAAAGGAAAAATAGGATTTTATAATATAAATAATGGTACTAGTAGTAATCGGACATAAATATTGTAGATGTAATATTCTTAGAGCTATTAAATATTGTTGATAGTAAGAACCTTATGATTAATTGTGATAAGGATGTTTTTTGGTGTTATTTACCTTTTTAAGTTAAGTAAGTGTAATAAGATGTAGTCGAATTCACAATTACAATTGGCGGAAACAGTGTTCTTTTGAGTGACGGTAGACAATGTCAATCTTACAGTTGTTTTTGTAGGAGTTAAAAGTTGGTAGTCATTTATTTAAAAAAGATTAAAGAACTATGTTTATTCACAGTCAATATGTCATAGTGTTAAAAGGTTATTAAAGAAAGTCAATTAGCAATGAAATTAATTCACAGGTGTCAATTAGGTGGAGGTAAGCTCTTTATAATTAAGTTCTACATGTCTAACGAAATATTGTTGGTTGAACCACTTGGGTCAACAGGTGGATAACGACTGATGGGGAAAACAAAATAATCCAGAGTGAAGGTGAACATATTATAAACATTATACAGAAAGAACAATAAATATTAGGTACGAAAGGTTATGTAGAAAGAACTGTAAATGGAGACTAAATAATTTTTTTTAAAAAAATAAAAAAATTAGTTTAGGTTAAACAATATTTGTTGTGTGGGCAGAGATTAGAGGTTTGTAAATATTGCTTAAATGTTCAACGTCTTGTCTGAGATTAACCGTATTGGTATGACCTACAATATTGCACATTTCTAAAAGTAATCTTCTGTAATAATTTTGTTCTTCACAAAGGATGTTTGTGTGTCGTAATTGAATGTGTGTTGTTTATCAATCCTATGTTTCGTTAGAGCTGTGTGCCGTTCATCTGTCTCATGTATGTTACGTTGGTGTTCCCTAATTCTGGTGTTGAGATGTCGACCGGTTTGACCTATGTAGACTTGATTACAGTCATTACATGGTATTTAACTTTTTAACTAATTAAACTAAAACTAATTACTTTCTAACTAATTAAACCGTACTAAGAATACGACACCGGACCAAGGGAAAACGATCCAATCCCTAGAATTAAACTAAAACGGGTTCAGGGTAACGATTGGATCTCCACGGAATAGAGTCTTAGTTTCTTTTGTTATAGGTGTAGCAGTCTGTCCCTAGCCTACTTCGATGTCTCAGTTATCAATGGGACTTTACTCCAGGAGGAAGTGGGCAAAGTATACATGTACCAGGAAAGATGGAAGATATTCCAATCCATTGACGCAAGTGGGTTCACCAAACCATTACTCGACATTCACGACAAACTCGGAGGCCTCCAGACGATACGGGATACCTATCTGGACCATTGGAACCCTGGTCAACGATCCCTCGCCCAGTCCGCCCTGGACGCTTTAGATTTAGAATTTGCCCGCGCCTCGTCACACAAGAATATTTTGGAAGTCATTTTAGACTTGGGTGCGCCTATTCTTCAAATGACGCGCCGCCCCTCTAAATTAAAGGAATCTCAATCCCACGGAACCAAAACAAGTACTCCGAAAGCGCTCGCGTCGGGCGATGTTACTTACGAAGCCTCGCGCGAAGCTGAGGCGGTATTTGGAAAACATGTCCTCCTGACGGGCCTGGCAAATGAAATGTATCCCCTAAGGAAATCTTATCTCACGCCAAACATCAGACCGAAAAGAGGAATGTTTAACTTTTTAGGAACAATCCAAAAATCAATCTATGGAACTGCTGACGCGGATGATTTGGAAATAATTAATGGGAATCTAGCCTCACTAAAAAATGTAACGGACACTCTAAATCTTGTTGTAACCAAGTCCTTGCACATCAATCAAGTCCAAATTAATATCTTGAATACAAATCAGCTCAAACTTAAACACTCTTTGGAAACTGTATGGGGACAATTAGAATCATTAAAAATAAAAGGTAACGAAACGCTTGCTTATCAGGAATACATGGAAGCTATAACTCTAAGTTTATTTGAAATTAAGGAACTGCAACGACTAATCGACCTGGTAATGACTGCCGTGCAATTAGAAAGGCATGGTATCATCGATAACACCCTTTTTACTCCAAAAGAGCTTATGACAGCTCTTCAAGCTTTCGACGCCAACGACAAAAAGACACTAATACCTATTAAAGAGGAAAATTACGAGAAGTTTATTAAAATAAGTGATTTAACTATAACCACAGATAAAGGCAAACTTATCTATATACTCACAGTGCCTTACTTAGAAAAGGAACCTTGGGTAATAATTCAGAATACCCCGGTACCCGTAAGAATAAATCACACTTATGTAACGCTTAACCCAACATATGCTTTGAAATTAGTACGTAAGAATTTTATAATAGAAGTCACATTTTCTCAACTGAAACAGATAACCGATTATTTCATTGGTGATTACCGCGATGTGGGACATCGCAGCGATACTATTGAACTTTGTGAGAAAATAACTGATCCCATACCACGAGGATGCACTCTGAGTCGTTTTCTCGTCACAGATATTGCTTACATAAGAACGCAGGGATCGCAAATAATCTTACCTTCGAAGCCAATTGAGGTAACCATAACATGCGCTTCAATGCAGACTTTTATTATTCAAATCACCAAGCCATCCCTGATAACCACGAATCAGAGCTGCGAACTTCAAACTTCGAAAACGCGAGTCAAATTAATCATAGAACATATGACTTCTCAATTAACAGAAATACATGCAGATACCATTTCCCCGCTAAAAAAATTTGTAACAGGCCGGGAAATTGTATTGCATCACGTGATTAACTTGGATACCCTCAAGGATCAAGGACAAGCCATTTTAGACCTTGAGAGTGTCCTCGCGAATAACGAAGCGACCCTTCGGGTCAACAATACATGGGCTAACTTCAAAGGTATAGGGATCCCATCAATAGCTGTCGTTTCTGGAACGATATCCGTCTTGTCTATTCTACTCTTGCTGTGGAAATTTAATATACCAACCTATATTTCGGCGTTCGCCGGATATTGTTGCCAAAGGAATCCCTCTGCTTTGGAAGTAGTAGAACGAAGGAAATTAAAACGCAGGATTGAGACACAGGCTAAACGTAACGAAAGAATCCTACGAGAAATCAGAAGCCGCAGAGACGCGCCTTTGTCTTCGTCGGGGGATGTGATGGAGCTGGAACATTTCTAATGAAATGTAACAGTTTATATCCTCTCGTAGGAACATGCCGGGGATCATCTAGATGAGTACAAAATTTATCATGCAGCGTAGCCCGCCTTATGCGCTTGGCTTTCTTATCGGCAGCAGTGCTCAAATTACGCAATTATGCACTTCATATGCACTGTCGCCGAGCCCGGCGAGAGGCCGTGTGAGCAGTCTCAATGCTGCTTCCAGGCGTAACGCACGTCTAATTAAATATAATATAACGTTAACGCTTCATCTTACCATTTGTTGTTATCAATTATCACTCAATTCTCTGTTTGAATAAACATATAAATACATATATAATCGTTGCGCAATATTTGCATGACACAAGCGTAAATATTCACAATAATTAAACGTGTACAGTTTTATCCTATAGCTATCAGGGGGCTGGGACAAACCCCCAAGGTAGGGTGTCGGTCTGTCCAGGTATCAATATGGAATCTCAAGCTTTTTCACATCATGTAGAATAGGGGGGGGGGGGGGGGGGGGAATTTGATACCTGTACAGTCCAACTCGGAGATAAAGCGGCGATAATGGCTAGTTCTATCGGTGGGGGTGTTGGCCGGGTGGCGGGCTGCAGTGATGGGCCAGAGAAGGCATCTTTCATCTTTGTTTTTCACGTTCACCACCGCCCTCTTCCGCTGAATGTCCTTGGGCAGCTCAACGAACGTCGAAAGCCCCGCAGCGAGAGGCTGGTACCGGTTGATATTTCCGAGATTCGTTACAACTCCCGTTCGGATCCGGTTGGCGAAAATTCGATTTCCAGCACGCCTGCTTTCATCCCCTCGCGGATGAATTTTCGTAGAGGTGGTGGTTGGGGATCGCATAGTTTATTTATGGCACATAACTGCATGAAAATTCGAGCTTGTCGAATTCCCCACCAAGATATTTCGTTTGCAGGCGATTTTGCCCAGCCATGTTGCACATTTCAGCCAGCTGATTTGAATCTTCTTGCAGGACCCTTGCGATTCTCGGTGGTAAGAAGACGTTGTAATCTTCATCGATCGTCGCCAGAACAGGTACCACAAATTTCGTTTTGACCAGCCGTAAGCCCGTGATGTTGTACGCCGCTCCAATTTCAAGTTCCGACATCTTCTTGGTTGGCGGATTCTCCAGACGGCCGACGTGGTTAACTTTTGTTACATCCATCGCGTTTCAATCGGTTTCTTGTTTTTCACTAGTAAGTGCAGTTCACGACGCGAAGAGACGATGAGACCCGCGTCATCATCGGAATAGGCCCACGTTTTATATACCACTCACCCCATCGAGTGGGAAATAAGCCTCGAGGTAAACTATTAGCGTCAAAGTTCACGGATCACCATCAACATTCCCAGCCTATCTAATTGCGGTGTCGCCACCCGGTCGATTAGCAGAAAAGAATGTATTCGAAGTATGTTGAAAATATTATTTTCGCCCTGAGAGTAAACTATTAGCGTGAAAGTTTACGGGTTGTCATCAACATTCCCCGACCTATCTAATTGTAGTGAACATTCCCCGGCCTATCTAATTGCGATGTCGCCAACCGGTCGATTAACACACAAGAATGTATTCGAAGTACGTGGAAAATATTATTTTTCGCCTGTGGCAAACTATTAGCGCGAAAGTTTACGGGTAACGGCGATAAATCAAAATGGCTATTCATCCGACCGAGAAACAAATCACATTATCAAACTGTCTGACGATAAAAATCAAAATGGCTGCTGATCCGACTGAGCAAAAATCCAAATGGCCGCTGTCTGAATGGACGCCGTCGAAATAACCGCCATTTTCAAAATGGCCGCTGTGGGCACGTCAGCTGGTTACGTCACATGGTTACGTCACCGGGTTACCTAATGGCTTGGTCTAGAACTGTCATATCTATACTACTTCGGCCGATTATGCTGATGACGTCATAGCGAAAATCATATTATCAAACTGTCGGGCGACGAAAAATCAAAATGGCTGCTCATCCGGCTAAGCAAAAATCAAAGTGGCTGCTCATCCGGCTACGCAAAAATCAAAATGGCCGCTGTGTGAATGGCGGCTCGTCTGGCTGAGGAAAAATCAAAATGGCCGTCACCAAAAAATCAAATATGGCCGCCGTCAAAATAGCCGTCATCAAAAAATCAAAATTGCCGCCGTAAAAATGCCCGTCGTCGAAATGACCGCCATTTTCAAAATGGCCGCCGCGGGCACGTCAGATGGTTACGTCACATCCGGCAAAAATCAAAATGGCTGCTCATCCGGCCAAATCAAAACGGCGATTATACTGCTGACGTCATTGGGAAAGGCTTGCTATAGTGGGGGTAACATACCGGCTGCCCGGGAGGGTGGTGGGGGGGAGCCGGCACGCCGCCATTTTTTCTTGATCTAGAACTGTCATATCTATAATACTGATGTGACTTGCCCCTCATCAATAGCTTGCCTCACATCATCACAAATCCGTAGTAATGCGGATTGCGTGCCATAGCCAGATCTATAACCCGACTGGCGTAGATCAAGTATATTGTTTGAATTTAGGAATGCAGTTATTTGCTCATGGGCAATTCTCTCACACATCTTTGATAACTCGTTGAGATTTGCGATAGCTCGTGTGTCCGATGGAGAGAGGAGAGCATTAATCTTTGAGAGCGGACGAATAAAAGCATGCTTCCATAGAGTAGGAAAATATGAAAATTCAAAGCAATAATTAAAGAGAGTAGCAATGCAAGCACTCGTTTCGGATGACGAATTGCAGAGTAAAAAAGCTGAGATACCGTCAGCTCCTGCTGAATGAGACATTTTTGCCTCGGAAAGAATAATTGTTGAGATTTTATGTGCAGAGACACTACGAAAATTGAACGATGCACCTGGCTGGTGAATTGTGTTGATGATAGATCGTAGATCATTCACAGAACAGGGCAATTTAGTATTAGATATAGAAACATAGAAATTATTGAGTTCATCAGCAGAAACGAAACGTAGTGGAGAGGCGAAAGACGATTTAACAAGCCCAAGGTTCAACAGCTCTCTCCACAGTTGATTAGTGTTTGTTATGCTAATTAATCTCTGATTATGATACGCATCTCACGCTTGTCGCAAATCAGTAGTTAACGCATTTCTGAAATGCCTATAGGTGGTATAACAGAGAACACTATTCGTTAGCCGAGCATTTTTATTGAGTATATTGCGTTCTTTCATACTATTTTTCAGAAGATGTGTGTGCCCGGGGGGCTCCAGGTTTTCACGCCTTTAAAGGTCGCAGAGGTGCATGAACATCACAAGATTCCAGTGAATAATTATTGAAAATAGTTAGAAACTCATCGATGTCGAATATGCTTCTGCAAGACAGAGATTCCAGATCATTATCGATTATTAAATTTCGAAGTGATATAATAAACTCATTCCCATCGAAGTTTGTAAAACTGCGGCGCACAATATTTTTTGTTTCTTGCTGAGGTCGATTTATTTTGAAAGAAAGTGAGAGAAGATCGTGACCCGCAATAAATGGAGCGCTTGACTTAGTGAATGATCGTAATTCATCTGGACTATCGATAATAAATACATCTAGCCAGTAGTCGGAATATGCCGTGTGAAACGTAGTGTCCGATTTTACTTAGTGCATCGCAAGCGATGACACTACCTCTCTGAGGCTGCGTGATCCAAAATTATTTGTTGACAAGCTGCAATTTGAGTCACCACAAATATTTGAGTATGCATGAGAGAATCTGGCAAAAGTCGTTGGAAAATCGTTGAATAATTGTGCCTTGGGTCGCCTGTAAATGGAAGAAAACATTATCGAGTGTGAGTTCGTAAAAGAAATATCCAATATCAAGAATTCAGGAGAATTTGAGTATTGACTCGAAGACATTTCAAGAACTCTCGCTTTGAGAGACTTATGAATATAACAGGCAACTCCGCCACCCTCTTTATCTTCACGATCATTGCGAATTAAAAAATAATCAATAATTTGAACTAGTTTATCAGAAATATGTCAATGAAGCCAAGATTCGGAAATTGAAATTATATGAAAAAATTGATGCTCGAAAAGTATTCTGACTTGATCGATATGTACAAGTAGAGAGTTGGCGTTGAATTAAGCGATGTATACATGATTTATCACTTGAGGTTGACGCAGAGCCTCTTTTTTGGCGTGGAAGTTATTGCAATATATTCAGATCCGACTTGCTGTTTATTTTAATTGCTGATTGTCCATCAGATTTACGCATATATATTTGACCTGATCGATGCCACATATAGTTAAAACCAATGCTCGCAGCTTTAGTTTTTGATTTACGAAGGAGATTATACATTGATGACGATAGAAACTCATTTACGAAAACGTGACCACGCTGACTAATACCAAAAACTTGTCGGATTAAAAGTTCTTCAACTGAGCGCTTCTTATTAATTATAAAATCTCGTACTAACGACGATTTTAGTTGAACAATGAGTGATTTTATTGACTCACTGGTTGACGATTGAGCATTATTTGGGTCAGTTTTCTTTGTTACGATACGAATATTTAAAACATCGCTTATAAGTTCGGGAACACCCAAAGCTTGAAATACTTTGACGACAATCGAGCGTGTTTCATCCTGAACAGCTACGGGAATACCACCGAGTATAATTTCTGCAGATAAAGTCATAGAACTCTGAGGTATGGCAGTACGGAAATTATGAAAATTATTTTGAAGCGCCACTTGATTAGCTTCAAGGCGTAGGATTCTCTTGTGATTTCCATTCACAGTTTTCGTAAGATTCTGAATATCTGCGAGTCGCTTTGAAATATCAATATTTACCTCACGCTGTTGAGCCATATGGTCCGCGAGAATAAAATAAAGTTCTATTCAGGAATGACGTAGGTTAGCCGATTTTTATAGGTTCTTCACAGACAGACCAACATATTTTCACTCACCCCCCAAAAAGTTAGGTCCGGATTTGTCCGTAACGATTGTTTAAACTTTTGAGACCCCACATTTTGTTAAATAACGTCTTTGTTGTGGGTCATACACGAAAACTGTTGAAACAAAACTTGTTCATCTCATCATTCTCGATAGAACAAGCTATCGTGAGATCAATTTCCTCTTTTTGTTCAGTTGCAAAATGCAAGATGCCGTGGAAAAAAAAATATACATTTCTTGTTATAAATTGATGAATAAACAACGTATGGTTTTGAAACTCATGGTACAGGTGATATGAAGTGTCTTCAAAATTATCGTGAAAGGCTTTTTTTGCTGTGTTATATACTTGAGCAACAATCCGCGACAAGCCAAAATCCGTCCATCGTCTGTCCTTTCTTATTTGATTGGCCCACGGGTGGCCAAAAAATCGTGGAGTCAGTTCGTTACTAGTACTTTCCATAAATGAAGAAAGAAAAATTTTTATACTCGAAAATCACAATTTTTGGGCGACTTGAAATTTTTTGCTTTTAAACAAATAGAGATATCTCCGAGAATATTCATATTATTGTAAATATTATGATGGATCGTACTTGCCCTTCATTTCACGAGTAATTTAAAAAAAAAAAAAACATGAATATCTTGATTAGAACCGGAGATAACGGTGTTTAAGTGTTATTTTGTTTATTGTTGTTGTGATTAATATTGAGGGGAAAGAAAATCTGCTATCTCTCAACACCCTAAGGCATCACCGTGAATTTGTTTAGATCTCTAGGTGCGTTGTATATAGTAAAAAAACATTGTTCAACCTTCGTCGAGCGGCGTTAGTCGGAGGAATAAAGCCGGGCGGCGCGGCGGCGCAGTGGGGGGCTCGAGGCTTAGCGCGCCCGTCTATCTCACCGTTGAATTAACAACACAATAACTCCGTTAATAATTATCGTAGAAAATTTTTTTTTTCAGAAGTATGCTATTTTTTTCTCGAAAATTAGAATCTGTAATTAAATTTTTAATAATCATAGTATTTTTTTTTCTTTTGGATTTTAGTCATATTCTTAGGAAATATTGCTATAAATAACTCAAGATATATAATATCTGTGAATTTTGAGATGAAATGAAATTAAAAAAAACTTATTGACGGTGGTGTGAGTATGTATACATATATATCTTGACGTGGATTTTTCCCGCTCCTCGGTCACTCGGAGAAAATGACCGAGAACTTACCGCGTGCACAAGAATTTTAGTCTGGTCGAGAAGTGAGTTCACCAAGAAAAATCGTTAGAATGGTCTTAAAAATATGGCGATTAGTGCATTGGATTCAGAATTCAAAATGATGAAACCGGTATTTTTTAATTAATCCGTCATTAAAAATTTCAATAGTTATAAACAAAAAACGAAAAGAAAAAAAGGGAGTCTCCGTTTTATAGCTATAATTTCAAAAATGTGAAAGATAAATGAATTTTGAAAAAAGATCCTAAAAGAGGAGGAAATTTCCGATGAAAAAGTCCGTACTACCGGAATTCTAGCTTTATTATTTATAATTTTAATTTAACGTTGAAAATAGGGCTCCGCGCGGCCGGTTCGGTGCCTAGGCGTCACCGCCTAGCGAAGCATGCAACACGAAACAATTTTTTTATAACATTCAATATTAATTTAAAAATTTGAATAAATTATAGTGTTATCTAGACACTTAAAGGAATGTAGTCTTACCAAAAAAAAATTTTTAACCCGATTTTCGTTTAAGTTATTTCATTGTTAATTAACTCATTTTTCGTAGACTTGATTTTTCATAAAATCACTTCCAAAAGTTTAAAAAATGGATCTATAAATTTTTTTTCTTTTGTGA
Source organism: Neodiprion lecontei (assembly GCF_021901455.1). NCBI lineage: Eukaryota > Metazoa > Arthropoda > Insecta > Hymenoptera > Diprionidae > Neodiprion > Neodiprion lecontei. The sequence goes on from NC_060263.1 coordinate 11,059,620, forward strand.
GCTCTTCTTATATAAATAATAAACAAGATTCAGTGGTAAAAGTTCATAAAAGTTTTTTCATTTGTTTATAATGATTATACAATACAATATTTATTGTTTCAAAGACCAGTACAAGTCTATAACAATCGGTTAGATAATACAATACATTCTAGCTAGAGTTTGCAAAATACAATAAAATAAAATACAATAAAATACAATAAAATAAAATTTACAAAATAAACCAGCAATTAAGAGATACATGTATAAGTAAGTAATAGCATGGCCGGGCAATCAGCAGAGGTGACGACTTGGGGATTATTCATTTAAGCAGAAAGCTCTGAGGCGGCAACATTGTTGAATATAGAAGAAGGTATTTAATCAGTGCGGTATCACTGCTATTCAGGAAATTCCAGCGGAGATCAGTTGAAGTCACTGCAGAAGTCACGAACGGTTTGCGATAGGGCTCCAAAATTGGGCAGTTGAAGAAGAAATGCTCGAGAGTATCAGGCTGATTAGTGTTGCAGATGGGGCACAGCAGTCCTGGGTTGAATTTGTAAATTGTCTGGTTGAATGCTAGGCGGAAATGGTACTTGCTGGCTAATCTAACTTGCAGGAGCGCTTTAAGTACATTGAAATTAACTCTTCTATTCAAAATTTCAGCCTTATCGCCAGCCACAGGTCTTTGAAGTTGCAGTTGTAGGTAGTGTGCGTTATTCGCTTTTCTCCGGTCTTCTTGTAGAAGATGGTTTTTGAGTTTAGCAAGAAAGTTATGCTTATAGGCTTTTCAAGTTTCTATCTCAAGTTTTTCAAGAGCTGGGATAAGTTCTGGTGCAAATTTACTGATTTGGTTGAGAAACAAAGCGAGCCAGTTATATTTATCGTTGCTGTTGAAGTTCCTGAGTGCCATAAGGCGGCGTAGGCATATTTTCGGATATCTATCTTCTTCCATTTCTAGGATTTTAATAATCCAGTTCCACGTAGCTGTGATGACTTGGAGTGCTAGCGGCAATCTGCCTAGTTCAACTCTCAGTAAGGCACCTTCAGTGCTTCTTGGCATACCAAAAATTCTCTTAAAGAATTCCACTTGGACTTGTTCGATCATATCTAAGTATCTAATAGCCCAGATTGGTGAGGCGTATATTAAGGTTGAGACAACGATGCTGTCAAATAATTTGTTAATACACTCGAACGAATCTGTTTTTGCTTTTATGAGGGTAGGGTGTACAGCACTGAATGCCATTTTGGCTTTATTTATCGCAGCCAATGCTGTCGGTCTGCTAAATCCTGATGTCGTGATTTTTAAGCCCAGGTATTCGTAAGAGTTTGTGATGTCAATTACCTTGTCACCATAATGAAACTGTTTTAAGTTTGCTGGCCTACCACCCCTTCTGCGAACAACAATTTTTGTTTTGTCAATGTTGACATTTAACAGGTTGTTGTCACAGTAACGTTTGAGATGATTAATTTTCTTCTGCAGATCCTTTGGCGATGAGGCTAAGATGACCAGGTCATCTGCATATAGAAGCAAGAGAATATACAGTACACCGTCGATGTTAGTTCCAGCACAGCCTTGCTTTCTCAGGAATTTTTCTAAATCAGCAATGAAGATCAGGAAAAGGAGAGGGCTGAGCAATTCACCTTGCAGAACTCCTTCACTTATCTCGAATTCACGCGAGATCTCGCCATTAACTTTCAACTTGAAGTTGGCAGAATTGTAGATATTGCGTAGAAGTCTGACCAGTTTGGCACTGCAGCCGGCTTCGAAGAGTTTTATCCAGAGCAGTTTGTGCTGCACCGAGTCAAATGCTCTTCTAAAGTCCACAAATAGCAGGAATTGAGATGCCATGCGTTGTCTCAGTCGACAGTTAAGTGCAGCGAGCAGAGTAAATAAGTTGTCATTGCAGCCTCTTCCAGCTCTGAATCCGGCTTGTGATTCAGGTAGTATTTTGCATTTTTCGGCCCATTTCGTCAGTCGTTTATTTATCATATTCGTCAGCAATTTGGCAATGTGATTTATCAAGGCGATGCCTCGGTAATTTAAGGGATCTAGTTTGTCACCTTTTTTATGGATTAGAGAAATAAGAGCCGTAAACCAATGTTCTGGTGTAGTTTCTTCCCTCAGGATTTTGTTGTTTAGACATAACGTGTAAAGCTTCCAATTATATGGCATGTTCTTCAAGAATTCATTTTGGATGTCATCTGGGCCTGGCGACTTATTATTTTTACTGCTAGCGAAAGCTTTATCCAGTTCTTCCATTGTGAATTCTTTATCCAGCTCAGGATGTTCTACCTCAACGAATGTCGTAGAGTCTGGAGCAATTTGTGGGGTGATCTTGTCGTAGAAGTCTTCCCAATCTCTGAGCGGAATTGGATTAGGCAAAGATCGAGTTCGTCTGACCTCTTTTATTGTTTTCCAGAATTCTGCGGCGTTTTTTGTGTTCGCGAGAGCATCTAGCTTTTTTATTTGTAGCTTCCTTTTCTTCTTTTTGGTCAGCTTAAAGTAGTCTCTTTTAGCTCGTCTATATATCTCAAGTTGGGCGTTATTGAAGGACGCAGATTTACAATCAGCAAAGCTTTTTTTACTAGTTCATGGGCAGCGGAACACTCCGAGTCAAACCAATCCTGTTTCCGTTTCTTGATTTTGTGGTGGCCCGTGTATGAAGTCGAGGACATTTGAGCAGCGTGTGCAGCGCCCGCGATAGCGCCCGAGAGCTTTGCGGCAATTATTTCAACATCTTCTGCCTCGAAATCGGCTGCGATGCAATTCGAGTGTCTTAAATAGTCTTTATACTCTTCCTTCTTTTCCGGCTTCCACTTGAGGCGCACTCTCCTTGCTTTCTTTTCCAAAGCATCCGGCAGTTCGTCTCTTTCGGCTGTAAGATTGATCAGAACTGGGAAGTGGTCCGACGGGTTGTGTTCTTGACTGACCTCAAGGTCTTTAACATCCTTTAGCCCGTTACTGCTGATCCAGCCAAAGTCGACTATACTGTGACCAATATGAGTGCAAGTAAATTGCGCAGGAGTGTCGCTTAATGTTCTTCCGTTTAATAAGATCAGGCTATTATTCTCCAGGCATTCAACTAGCTTTTGGCCTCTGTAGTTAGTGACTGTGTCTAAAGAAACTCTATCGGGGCTTAAATTGGATCCGAGTGTTACCTCTTCTGGCAGAGAATTAAGGTTGCCAAGTCTCGCGTTGAAATCACCGGTCAGTTGTATAGGCAGGTGTCCAAATGAGCACAGAGTCTCATCTAGCGTGCTTTGGAAGAGCTCGAGAAGCGTGTTGATGTTCCTGGATGGTCTGAAATATATGCAGGCAATAATTGCTTCATAATGAAATGATTTGACACGTAAGAATATCCAGCTATCTGTTGATTCGACTGCTTGGGCTTGAAATTGTTTTTTAAGGATAATCGCCAGCCCACCACTGGCATGCCCAGTGCTTTTTTCTTTGATAGCGTTGGCGCAAAAAGCTTGGTAGTTGTCCCAGTTACTTGGTAGAATTATAGAGTTAGTGGCCCAGGTTTCGCTTATGCAAAGAATATCAAAATCGAGTGAGAATTGATAATTAAACAGGTTGCTGATGCCTCTCGAGTTCCATGCTATTATTGCTAGTCTTTTGGCTGCTGCTGGATCAGATTTTGTAGGTTAGGAGTGTCCCTTTGATTTAGCACTTTGTCAGGCTTAAGTGTGTTCTGGTTGTAGTCCCAGTAGTGCCAATTACCGTCGATTTTTATCTTTTTGCCACTTATTTCTGTTTTCTGACCTAGACTTGTTCTTTCTTTCGCAATTTGAATCAGTTTCGTTCTTAGTTCAAGTTCACGGGCTGTTAGGTCGTTGACAATTGATATTTTACTTTCTTTTAAGATAGAGGCTTTAGTTGTCATTATCCTGTCTTTGGCTATTTGTGAGTTGAATTTAACTCTTATGACTTTGCCTAGCTTGTCAACCGCATGTATTTTGGCTATCTCCTCATCAGCATTAAATTTTTCTTTGAGAAATTGCCGCGTACTTCCTTGTAATTGGGAGAGTTGCCAGTTATGGTTTTTAATAATAATATTCATTTTCTTTGTCTCTTTTTCTTGCTCCTGCAGGAGTTGCTCTACTTTTTTCAGTTTTTTATCAGCTTTCTCTAGCAGGTCCCGGGATTTTTGGCTCACCTCGCTATCCGTTACCGGCGACTTTCTTGCAACTGTTTCTTGAGTTCCATAATTTCAATTTCCAGCTCCGTTTGCTTGGCTTGGACACCGTGCCAGTTTTCATTCCAGGCGCTTTCAATCTTATGCATTTCCTGTTTAACCTCCTCTATAGCTTCGGCATTGCTCTTTTTGACGTCTGAGATTTGATTTTCAAGCTTCTTGGTGTTTACAGAGGCTTCTGACCTCATTAGGCTTATTTGTTGGGTCAAGCCAAGTAGTGCCTGCCCCAAATCCGACTCCGAGCTTATTGCATTACTCTGTTCTGTAACAACGAAAGATTCAGTAGCAGTGGGTTCCATATTATTATCAGTAATGGAATTCAACTTATCTGGGCACTCCAGTGCTTTGACACTATCCACCTTTCTGAGGGGGGGCAGATCTTTTTCGGAGTCCGAAATGGAGGAGTCCAGGTCTTTTCCCGCCGCTCTTTTCCTTTTCAGGAATTCTCTGATGTCACTTTCGGAGTTTGCTCGTTCTCTGAAGGTGAATGCTTTAAGTTTCCTTCTCGGTTTATTGCCAGGTGGTGTTGGAGTTTGGTGACAGGCAGGAACCTCAATAATTGATTCAGACGGTGATACTATTATTCGTGGCGGGTTTACTGCTAAAATTTTCTTTACGTCTTCGGCAGTGGTCATCCTAGGGGACTTTCTCAAATTGTAAAGCTACTCACTCCAAAAATCACTTTTGTAAATCGACAAAGATAAGTGTAGCCATTCTAACCTATGAAGGTTGGAGATTTTATTGACAGCTTATGTTGTGTATTATTTAACAAAGAATCTTTTAACTCTCTGTACTCTAGTCGAAAAACTGGTTTTTATTTATCGTAAAATCACCTTTCTAGTCCGAACTAATTGTTGAAAATACAAAAGTTTAAATAAATGCTGAGAGCGCTAAAATTGTCGTGTTTACGTTACGGCACTGGATTTCTAGCCTCCCATTTGTTTATAATGATTTTTCAAAGTTATCGAAAATGGAAAAATCCGGCTAATGTTATGAAAAAAATTTTTTTTCATAAATCTTGAATTTTGGTTGTTTTTAAATTAATATGTTGCGTTTATTAGCTTGGCTGAAAATTTTTTAACGTGTATTGTTTAAAAATTTATTATAAACAAATAGACAAGTTGAATATTTTTGAAAAATTTTTTTTGGTCATTTTATTGTCTTAGTGAAATAATGATTTTTGAAAAAAAAATTTTTTCTTAAAAAAATTATTTAATTGTTTATAACTGTTTTTTTCATTTATCCACCATTTACATTATTCATTAAGAAATAATTTTTTTTATAAAAATCATCATTTACAATTGTTAATATAATTATGAAAAAAATTTTGTTTTCTATTTCAATTTTCATTGTTTATTCTATAAACAATTTGTTATAAGCAAATTTATATTTTCATTTTATTTTTTTTTCGTTGCTTTAAAAAATTACAAATACAACCATGTGCATCTGAGTTGTGAAAAAAATTTTTCTCTATTTATTATTGAATTTTAAAATACTTTACCCCAAAAAATTTTTTTCACAACTCTGATGCACATGGCTGTATTTGTAATTTTTTAAAGCAACGAAAAAAAAATAAAATGAAAATACAAATTTGCTCATAACAAATTGTTTATAGAATAAACAATGAAAATTCAAATAGAAAAAAAAAAATTTTTTATAATTATATTAACAATTGTAAATGATGATTTTTATAAAAAAAATTATTTCTTAATGAATAATGTAAATGGTGGATAAATGAAAAAAACAGTTACAAACAATTAAATAATTTTTTTGAGAAAAAATTTTTTTTTAAAAATCATTATTTCACTAAGACAATAAAATGACCAAAAAAAATTTTTCAAAAATATTCAACTTGTCTATTTGTTTATAATAAATTTTTAAACAATACACGTTAAAAAATTTTCAGCCAAGCTAATAAACGCAACATATTAATTTAAAAACAACCAAAATTCAAGATTTATGAAAAAAAATTTTTTTCATAACATTAGCCGGATTTTTCCATTTTTGATAACTTTGAAAAATCATTATAAACAAATGAAAAAACTTTTATGAACTTTTACCACTGAATCTTGTTTATTATTTATAGAAGAAGAGCTCACAAAAGAAAAAAAATTTATAGACCCATTTTTTAAACTTTTGGAAGTGATTTTATGAAAAGTCAAGTCTACGAAAAATGAGTTAATTAACAATGAAATAACTTGAACGAAAATCGGGTTAAAAATTTTTTTTTGGTAAGACTACATTCCTTCAAGTGTCTGGATAACACTGTAATTTATTCAAATTTTTAAATTAATATTGAATTAATATTGAGCCCTATTTTCAACGTTAAATTGAAATTATAAATAATAAAGCTAGAATTCCGGGCGTACGGACTCTTTCATCGGAAATTTCCTCCTCTTTCAGGATCTTTTTTCAAAATTCATTTATCTTTCATATTTTTGAAATTATAGCTATAAAACGGAGACTCCCTTTTTTTCTTTTCGTTTTTTGTTTATAACTATTGAAATTTTTAATGGCGGATTATTTAAAAAATACCGGTTTCATCATTTGAATTCTGAATCTAATGCACCAATCGCCATATTTTTAAGACCATTCTAACGATTTTTCTCGGTGAACTCACTTCTCGACCAGACTATTTGGCGTCCACGACGTACCCTGGATCTAAAACAACATCGCAAAGTTTTGTTGGGCGACTGGCGTGATTAACACGCCTCGAAATCATAAATGCGCTATTCCTCGGGCATATGCTCGATAGCTCAGTACCGCGGAGAAGGGAGGGGTAATTTTTGGAGAGAGAGAGAGACACTCGAAATACACACGCTATTTAACAAAAGTAAAATAAAATCTTATATTTCCCAATAGCGGTGATACAAAACAAAAAAAAAATATAATCCAAAAATCGCTCATCGCGAGCCTAAAATTAAACAGAAAATTACACGTAACCTACTCTATTTCTTACTCTAATGAGCTCGCGGCTCCCTAACTAAAACGTCACTCAACGATCACAAAATCCTCATACGCAATTCTCAATTTGCAAATTCGCCATGTGTTCTCCATGGCGATTATTGCTCGAAACGAAACTTAAACTAATTATTCGACGGTGTGCCGTCGGGCTACCGAACAGACGGCGTCCTCAATCTCACTCGAGATCTCACCCGACTCGGAGCTTCGACGCTACCGCGAGCTGCCCTAAATCTAAACGAATCCGCAAACGTTACTCTATTTCAAACGTAACCAAAACTCAAGCTCAAACTTCCCGTCTCAACTGCTGCTCAACGCAACGGCAATTTCGACTATACATCACCTGAACTCGACTAAACACTATCTTAACTGAACGACAACTTAACTAAGCGCAAGCACCACTACATTCAACTTCAACAAAACACAAGCTCAAGGTAACGCAACTCAATCTACATTATCTTAACTAACGGGTACGGAACTCGATGCAGGCGCAACTAAACGTAACCTAAACTATACGCAATCGCAACGCATCCGAAATCAAATCTTTTCAAAATCCTCCAAAACGTTACCCCCTAATCCGAGCACTCCAATTCGGCACTTCCCGACCTACTCGAGAGGTGACACTTGAAAAAAAAACCGATAACGCGGCTCGACCCGGTACAGCGAAATTCGGCTACACTTGATTTCACTAACGAGAAAGACTCAACTGAAACCCGTGACTATACTCAACTTTCTCAGGAACTCAAAATTTACTCTACTCTAACACGCGTACTCAGGCTACGGTCATCAAGCAAAAGAATCGGCAAAAGAATTTCGAGTACTTCTCTACAACGCAAATCCAAAACGGCTATCCGGTACTCGGCAATCCTTTTCGCAATTATGCTCGAAATTCAATCGCGGGAATAGAAGCAGCGCTTTCCTTCTACATCCTTGCGACCCCCTTTCCATTTCCCTCGCGATTTTTGGGCGACTCCATTACTCCGCGAAACTCCCCAAAACGTGACTACTTATCACGACCGCCAGAACTAGAGTGGTTTCAAAAACCTACTACCTGCCGCAACACGGATCTCGATACGCCATCCCACACGTGACGTTATACCCACAAGAATACGCAATAATCGATCCGTCATCAATTTCGTCGATCGCGCAACTCGACGCGCACCTTCAATAGCATCGCTGCGCAGAACTTAAAGCTAGATCGCAATCTCGTCCTCCGCGCAGCTCCATCACGTCTTGGCGGTGAGCGTGGTGCTCCCTCGTCGCTAGTCGGTCCGTCGCAAGTTTGCCGGTCAATTGTTGGCGGGGTGAAGGGGGAGAGGCTGCGGCGCGCCGGCCGCCAGCGGGAATCGCGTCCACCTTGGATTCCCGCGATGCGGGGATCTGCGTCGGCTCCCCCTCCGCAGCCTCGACATCCTTCCTTCGCAATTGTCGCTAGTCCGCCACTTCGCAATTTCCTCGAATTCGGTGTCGACTTCTTGCCTGATGCCGTTGTAGCTCGAAAAATAAAAAAAAAACGAAAAAAACCTGAAATATCTCACGCTAGTCGCTAAGGTGTCCCCTCTCGTAGTTTCGGATGCGTGACTCTAGTCCTGGCGCTCTTTTGCAAAAACTTCGCGACTTAATTTCGCAAATTCCTAAATTTTGGTTCCGCCCAGGGTTCAAGGAGCCCCTTGTAACGGGCATCAAAAATGCCACGTTATAACATATATATATAAGACATTTCCTTAATCTCCGTAGTTAGGGCGACTTTGTTGCCGATAGGGTACTGTGGTTGATGCTGGTAATAACTGTAATATATTAACTTTATTTACACGTATTCAAGCGATTTAATAATTACAATAGAGGATTGTGCCCAGGTTTACCTGAATCAACAACAAGTACTTATTATAATCATTGATTCTACTTAATTATACACTTTAGCGCCAAGCGCTATGAGCCTTTTACGTTATCAGAGTGTTTCTGTCTGTATCACGCAGTTTCGACTTATGAGCGCAACGACAACGTGTCTCGGGCTTGGTATGTGTGCCGAGCGGACGACCTCTGATATGTCGCGCTGTAGTTTGGGCTAGTCTCAAACTTACATATTGTAACGTACTTTGACGTTACGGAAAATAAATATGGATCCACGAGTTTGATTATCAAGTCAAAAGAAATCAAGAGCGTGAATAAAATGTTGTGAAAATGCTTTAATGCAAGATATGTGTTTCTCGTTTTAAGTCTGAAACAAGACTGTTTTTACAATAATGTTGGTTGACGCAGCAACCTTATTCTTTTGAAAGACATAAGAGGTTTATAAACGTCTTTTATCTATGATGACTACTTGATCAATAAAAGGGGGCGAAACGGGTGATTCTACCCTTTGTAACACTACTCCCCCCCGAGGAAAAGAGTCGTCCCGACTCGAGAAAGGTGAAACAATTATAAAAGTGACCTAGCAGTCAGTGCTCAAAGGTGAGTTGGAGCTGTGGCTCTAAAAATTGAAAGACTCCCTTTTTTACTATCTGGCATTTGCCCACAGTCTCAAGGTAAACCACAGAAAACCTTGAGCAGATAGTTGAGCGTTGAATAATTTCAAAAATTTATGAGCCTTGTTTTATAAAGGTAAGTGTTGTCTAGTGTTATGTATCTTCATGAATTTAAAGACATCAAAATCATCCGGATCATCGTCGAAAAGAAAATTCATTCCTCTTCAGGGAAAATAGTCCGGTGAATCAAACACAGATGAGTACGACGAGGCGGGAAACCATAACTGGGAAAACTCTGGGTCCTAGACAACGTAAAGGCTGATTCCCTCTGAGAACCGGCACAGGAAACAGGAAAAAGGAATGGGTGACTGAATCCAAGACTTCTTCAGAAACAGCACACCCTAGAGTTTGGAGGACAAATGTGAGTGGGGTAACAATTTTAAATTCACTAAGTGAATTTGGGAGAATACACGAACAAAATAAATTAAATATGTATTGAAAAGAAAAGAAACGATCTTATCTGAATCATTTCTGCGTCCTTCTTCAAAATAAGATCACCAGTCATCCTCAGGGATCGGGGAAAGATTGGATGGGAAAAGGCTGTGTCAAGTAACCTGAAAAAGTACTCACAAAAACTGACACTTAAGGTTAATAAAATGTGAAAATCAAGCAATCGCTCATCGACCTCGAAAAATAATCGTGGCTCTATTCACATTTCAAAAGAAACCAAAGCCTATCCGACACAAAACTCGATTCAAAAGAAGAAGTTTCTAGAAAGAAACAATCAAAGAAAACAAATTTCAAATTGATTAGCAGCTCAGAAATAACAAATCATTATAAGAAAAGTCCTCATTGAAGACAGTCCTCATATAATTCCGTTGAACCCACTCAAAAGTACACGTGAACCTGAACTCAAAAGAACACATCTCTTTAAATGCGGGGGCATTATCACACAAATGTCTCCCGGACAACATCGAAGATCTCTCTGAAAAGGAAATCTCTGATTTCCTCGATTCCAAATGGGAAGAAATGTCATGTGGCAAGTTAGAGGGATTCCAAGAAAAAGGCAGAACAGACTATTTTTGCCAATCTTGCTTCATCCTCCAGTAAGTTCATCATATCGAATAACACAAATAAATTATAAGAAACATAAAAACATATTTTTTTTCTTTAAACAGCTCAGAACTCGAATTATTGGACCACAAAATGTCCTTTCACCTTACGTTCCACGAGGAAAAGGCAAAATGTTGGTTCTGCGGCCAAAGTCTGTTCGTTACAAAAAGAGGGACGAGTGGATGCAACGAATGCAAAAAGGTGAAAGACGAAATTAAGAAAATTAAAAATGGTACTCGTTACTTTCTTCCTTAATTATATTGATTGTTGAAATTAGAATAAAGTTTCTTATTGAATAAATCCCTTTTTTTTTAAACGCCAAACAAGAAATTTCTCTAACCTTGTCCGTGTGTTATTGCAAAACAAAAACTAGAATAAACTTGGTCGGCTGTAGATTCTGCATTGATAACCAAAACAGGAGCCGACAAAGAAGAAAAGGTTTGTTTTACTAGCCAATCTTCATGAACCTCATGAATAGTTCTGAGTAGCTCTAAAGAAATACTCGATTCCTCCTCACGGGAACGGGAACTTACTCGAGCAAAAGAAGTTTCTGGGGAAACTCGCAAATGAACAATCAAATGTACTCTGAGCTCAGACGAGCGAATGAGAAGATCGAAATTTTTCATCAATAAATGAGATTCGAAGTCACGAAAATTACCTAACCTTCGACGAGCTTCTACAAAACAATTGCTACTGAATATCGATCTTTCCATCACCTTTACAGGTAATGAAGTTGTCTGAAGATGTCTATCTAACATAACCATTCGAGCGAAATGCTGAAAATAATAGCAATAACGATCTGGGTCCTGATACATCAAATCTAGAAGATTAATTCCAGCTAAATCTCGATATTCCTCAAGAGATTCCAAAAGTGTACAGACCTGGCGATCTGCTAAAAACCTCTTGGTGAAAGTTGTTTTTCCGTATCCGATATTTCCTTCAATAATAATCGTAAGCGGTCGAGTTTTACTCAAATGAATTCCAAAAGGCAAATTCTTCTCCCAATCGATGACCGACTCGAAGGATGTTCCTGGTCTTGGAGAGACTGTTCCAGGTTGATCTTCTTCAAATGGAGCAAGACGATCCAAGTGAACCGCTTTCTTTCAAAAGAAATCAAGAGCGTGAATAAAATGTTGTGAAAATGCTTTAATGCAAGATATGTGTTTCTCGTTTTAAGTCTGAAACAAGACTGTTTTTACAATAATGTTGGTTGACGCAGCAACCTTATTGTTTTGAAAGACATAAGAGGTTTATAAACGTCTTTTATCTACGATGACTACTAGATCATTAAAAGGGGGCAAAACGGGTGATTTCACCCTTTGTAACAATATATACATATATGTATAATGGAAGAGCAAGAGAGAGATTCCAAGCGTTATAACGGGTTTTTGCTTTGAAATACGTATTTTCCTCACATGTATATATATATTTCTATACACCAGACTCGTCCAAAATTGAAAAAAAAAAGTTTGAAATACCTGGGGTAATGGTAGGAAAAATGAAACGAAATGACACAATTTCGAGCGAGAAAAAATATGTATTGATATTTATGGTCACATGTTCACCATTATTTTATGTATTGTAACATTAAATATAATTGACGCTTAAATCAGTTTCATTTTTCCTACCATTACCATAGGTATTTTCAACTTTTTTTTTTTTAATTTTGGATGACTCTAATGTATAGAAATATATATATACATGTGAGGAAAATACACATTTCAAAGCAAAAACCCGTTATAACGCTTGGAATCTCTCTCTCGCTCTTCCATTATGTACGTATATATACATGTATACATACTCACACCACCGTGATTGAGTTTTTTTTAATTTCATTTCATCTTTAAATTCACAGATATTATACATCTAAAGTTATTTATAGCAATATTTCCTAAGAATATGACTAAAATCCAAAAAAAAAAAAAATATTGTGAGTATTAATAATCTAATTACAGATTCGAATTGTTGAGAAAAAAATAGCATAGTTCTATAAAAAAAATTTTCTACGATAATTATTAACGGAGTTATTGTGTTCTTAATTCAGCGGTGAGAACAGCCGGGTGCGCGAAGCCTCGAGCCCCCCACTACGCCGCCGCGCCGCCCGGCTTCATTCGTCCGACTAACGCCGCTCGACGCAGGTTGAGCAATGTTTTTTTACTATATACAACGCACCTAGAGATCTGAAAAAATTCACGGTGATGCCTTGGGGTGTTGAGAGATAGCTGATTTTCTTTCCCCTCAATATTAATCACAACAACAATAAACAAAATAACACTTAAACACCGTTATCTCCGGTTCTAATCAAGATATTCATTTTTTTTTTTTTTTTAATTACTCGTGAAATGAAGGGCAAGTACAATCCATCATAATATTTACAATAATATGAATATTCTCGGAGATATCTCTATTTGTTCAAAAGCAAAAAATTTCAAGTCGCCCAAAAATTTGATTTTCGAGTATAAAAATTTTTTTTTCTTCGTTTATGGAAAGTACTAGTAACGAACTGACTCCACGATTTTTGGTAACCTGTGGAAATTGATCTCACTATAGCTTGTTAGTAGTGTATATATGAGAGTTCAAAATCAAAGATGACGGCGCTCCCCCCTAGCTCCCCCCTAGCTCCCGCCTAGCTACCCCCCCCCCCCCCCCCCCCAAATCCGCGGCGCTCCCCCCTAGTTCCCACCCCCCAAATCCACGGCGCTCCCCTGCCCAACTCCCCCCCCGCCCCGCCTCCTAATTCCGCGGCGCTAACCCACCCCACATCCGCGGCATTACCCCCCCCTCCCCGTTAATCATTTTCGCGGTTTGCCGCAAGATGGCTATTTTCATAGGATTTGACACACACACACACACACACACACAAAAAATAATTCCTCTCGAGACTTGTTTGGCGCGGGAAGCCGCACATAAATCGAATAGGGTAAAAACCCGCTAGATCTATTGAAATAATTCCAGGAAATTGCTCTTTGAGATGGTGCCGACAATGAACTTTGTTGGTGGTGATGCACTTAAACCAATCTGGGGCAGTGGGAGTGGTCCCATAAAAATTCCTCGCACAATATGCGTGTCGAGACTTGTTCAATGGAAAAATTGTAGTTGGGGTGGGTGGTATATAAACCGTACGTCCATCGTGATCGTCATTCTGTTCTCATCGTATTCTCATTGTGAACTGTTCTCGCTCGTGAAATAACCTCGAAACGCGATGGATCTAGCAAAAGTTAACCACGTCAGCCGCCTGGAGAATCTGCCAACCAAGAAGATGTCGGAACTCGAAATTGGGGGAGTGTATGACGTCATCGGGTTACGACTGGTCAAAACAAAATTCGGGGTACGTGTTCTGGCGACGATCGATGGAGAATACAACGTCTTCTTACCACCGAGAATCGTAAGATTTCTACAAGAAGATTCCAGTCAGCTGACTGAAATGTGTAGCATCGCCAGGGAAAATCGTCTGCAAATGAAATACCTTGGTGGAGAATTCAACAAGTTTGAATTTTCATGCAATTATGTGCCTTAAATGAACTATGCGATCCCCCTCTACTTCCACAAAATTCATCCACGAGGGGGGTAAAAGCGGGTGTGCTGGAGATGGAATAGACAGTCTTCCACATACCATCCGTCAGTATATAATCGAGCGCAACATTCACACTCCTCAACATAGCGATGATCCTAGACGTGCAATGTTTTATCGGTCATAACATGAAGTTTGTACCCAAGGAAGTCGCAGTCATGAATGTAAACGGGTCGGGTCTGGATTACATCATTTTCAAGCCCCCCTATGATTTAGAAAGCTTACCACTTGAATGTAGAGCTACCAATGTATGGTTGACACGCAATCATCACGGAATATCATGGAATGCGGGCAACAAATCTCACGAGGATGTGACGAAGATTGTGAGAAAAATGGTTGAAAATGCGTGTTACGTATACGTCAAAGGGGCGGCGGAGAAAGCATGGCTGACAGAGATCCTCGATGGTACAACAAGGGTTATTAATATGGAAGATTTGCATATCATACCCCCTGCAATGGAAAAATTGAGGTATATGGAAGCGGCATCGTGGCACGACGCAAACCATGGATACTCTCCAGCGAATAACCTCCAGCAAGCAGCAGCGCCAGGCTCAATTTGGTATGATGACAACTCTGAATACATCCCGGCATACAATTGCGCCTTTAAAAATGTGCAGCGACTAAGGAGTTGGTATTCAAAGGAGTGTACCAGCTCCCTCGAGAAATCCTTCCGTCTGTACAAAAAATTGGACGGTTGAGGGAAATGATGTCCGAGGATATAGTTTTTTTACCAAAAGAATTTATCCGCCCGTTCGCATCAAACTCCATCAATAATGCGTGGGATAAACTACCAGAGAATATGAAAATGGACTACGTCATCGAAAGTTTCCGCAGATGTAGCATACATTACACACCAGGACCCAATGGCGATATCGTGGATGGACCAAATCCTCTAATTAAAGACTGTTAAGGTTGCAATCGTGTGTATAGATAATATGAACAATATTTACCAAAATAACAATAGAATTTATTACAATATATACAATTATATTCGGGTTTATATGTAGAATATTCAATAGAATTATTCTCAATTATATCATAGCGATTACATAGAATTGAAAAAATTTACTATTCGATAAAATTATAATCTAGAAATAGGATACATTACAAATATATATCTTTATAACTTTCACCCATTCTCGTCATACAAAATGTAAATGTTATGAATTTTTACTTGTGAAAAATATATAATCAATAATTATGAATTTAGCGTGGTTATTCCTCGAAATAATCCATAAAATCATTATCGTTATCCTGTTCGTTAACATTATCATCATCATCATCATCATCGCTATTTTCGACATCTATAATTATTACGATAGTTTCATTCGCCCATTTTTCTACAATTATTTCCATACATATATCACCGTAATTTATACAATATACCGGTATCGTTTTCTTTTTGGCGCGCTCTATCCCCACATTCAGAGTTTTACTTTTTTGAGGGGTTGAAAGATAAGTATCCCACTTCTGATATTTTAAAAGAAATAATTCTTACACACTCGAGACTTTTTTTTTTGCTGGTGAAACAATATATATATATTTATTTTATTTAGAGGGGTTTACTTTCGGAGTTGGCTAGGGTAAGGGCTTGACTTTACAATGATATAAATATAAATTACATTAACGCTGGGCGTACAATACTTAATTCTCGTTGGGATATTCGCGATTTACCCACGCGACACCCAATCCATACAGGGTCCACGGCCATGGACTTCCGCCGAACCCTGACTTTCTTTTTCCCGTAATAATCAATTGCTCTCGCGACTCTCGTTCCAAACGCTCGCTTATCACTCTCGCTCGTTTCGCGCATATACATATATGTATATATTTGTATGTGCTATATATATGCACACGTGTTTTAGTAAAATATAGATATACGACGCGTATAAAACAAAAAAAAAAAAGTGAATCGCGCGTGCGCCGAGTGCAAGAGTCGTGTGACTGGTGGACGAGCAAGAATTTGAAAATTTTGTGCAGCGGGAGGGCCAAGAAATGATGCTGGGACGATCATTTGGACGGGGCTACGCAGGACAACGTGCATCATCGAGAGAAAATGTCACCCCGGGTAAAAATGAGCAGCATGGCGTCGAAGCGAGATAGTCGGCACATGTCGTCTTGGGTAATGATCAAAATGGCGAACAGGCGGGACGAGATCCCTTATTGCCAGCAACGTCGACGAGCCAGCGTCAAGGAGCGGGACGACCACCGCTCGGGTCGAATGAGTCCCATGGAAGCAGCCAACAGTCGGTAAATCGAGATCCCCCGAGAGGACAATCGTCGGTAACGGAGCAACCGGTAATGCCAGTACTGCGTACTATATTATCGACCAAAAGTCACGAGGCAGTTGCGCAATTGGTAGCGGTGTTACGTTCCGAGAGGAACGTTTCGAGTCGATTCTGATTCGCCGCGTGATTTGAATTGTTTTCCTGACTTACGTAGTTGGTGTATGTAAATCTCGGGAATCCGCTGATCAGCTCCTCAGATCTTCTCGTTCAACTCGGCTACAATTCTGAGAGTTTGTTAGGTAAGGCTCGTGCCAACCATCACTATGCGTGATTGAAATAATTATTTATGACAACACTTGGGTTAGTTACACATTTATTAACAGTCTCCTTTAGTTCTCGATGGTAGGTTTACAATTCTGGTACAGATTGGTGTTAATCACTATCGCAGTGACAAACTGTTAACAAGTCTCGGAGGTTCTGAATGAATTATAATGGTTGGATTCTAGGATTTCGGTAGAGATCTGATCTGTTCTCTATGATGTCTGAAGTTCTTCTACTATGTTCTGTTCTCTGGAAAGATTGAATTAGAGGAAAAGTAGGAGGAGTTCAAAAGGAGTCGGTTTCTCGCGGGTCTCGGATGATTGGTTAAGGATGATGAAATAATTGAGGGTAAGGTTTCTGGTTCGTGCATGAGATCTCGGTGGTGGATTAGCGCGAGGTAGTTGGTTTAGAGAAGCAAGTAGCGAAGCGTTAATTGGTCTTATTATCATTAAAATGAAGGCGCTATCCTGAATTCTGAGAATAAGGGTTTCTTCATCTGTGAACTATCCGTGATTTCTCTTCCCACGTTTCCGGTGTTTAGTCTACTCGATTATCTTAATTACTGCAGGTGTTTATTACTTTGGGTTATTACGGTTGAGATCGTAATTCAAAGGTTTTATGTGAAAGCTGATGTTGAAAGGTATAACGGTTAAATGGGAAAAAATATATATACCATGTATGTTATGAATTTCACTGATGAAATAACGGTTAATCTAGCGTATAAGAACTATCGATATAAGAATTTGGACGTTATGATGGTAACTATGTGTGTTGGTATTAATCTACGACTATCGGTAAGAGCACGTAAGGCTCTCTTATGGTAACTGCACGCTGATCAGGTAGGGCGCAGAGAGGGCACCGCCGTGGATACCGGCTGGCACGTAACAGCGGGACTGCTGGTAACTCAGCAACAACAGTCACAACCGGTACAGCAGGTCGCGAGCTCAATACCCAGTCATCATGTGGTCCCTGATTTGTCGAAGAATATCGAGGATGTCACTGGTGAGGACGATGGTCTCAGTGCACGAGAATGGATAGACAACTTGGAGTCGATGCAACGACTGGATCAATGGCCCGACGGATACCTGTTAACAGCAGCACGAATGTATCTTGAGGAAAGTGCGCGAGATTGGGCACGAGCGCGAGTGAGAGAACTTCAGATTTGGGACGATTTCCGCGAAGCTTTCTCTGAAACGTTTATTGTGCGCGAAGATAAATCATCGAAGTGGGCACGCATGGAAGCGCTTCGCCAAGAACGGAACGAGTCGTTAACTAGGTATTTTTATTCAAAAGCAAAATTGTGCGCGCCCCTCGGACTGACGTTCCGAGATGAGAAACTGGAAATACTCAGTGGGTTGTGGTCGCGTGAATTGTTTAATTTAGTGATGCCAGCGTATCAAAGGACGCAAGACGAATTGCTACACGATATTTTGTATTATGACAAAACGCTAACAACACAAAAAGGGTTTCATCGTAGCAATCGCGATCCGGTAACGTTGAGACAACGAAATCAGCCGAGCACTAGTGAACCGAATCGAGTGCGAGAGAATAGAGCGACAAGTGACACGCGGAATACAAACCCATCGAAAAACGAAAGGTCGAGTAGTGAACGTGTGTGTTTCAATTGTAAAAAGACATGGCATTTGATGAGAGAATGTCCGGAGAAACGGCGAGGGCCGACGTGTTACAAGTGTAATAAAAGAGGTCACATTAGTCGATTTTGTCGCAGCGGAGAAGGAAATAATAGTAACAGCGATAACGTAGTGAATAGTGAGAATCGGACAGTTCAAACGATCGGCGATAAAAGTGACAGTACAGCGGAAAAGTATTTGAAAATGGCAATGATGAACGGACGCGAAGTACCAGCATTCATAGATACAGGTAGTGCGGAGTGTACTATTCGAGTAACACGGGCATTGCAAGAACGGTTCGATATTTTACCGGTAAGAAGTAATTTGAAGCCGTTTGGTCCGCCGGAGTTCGTCGTGGAAAGCCTCGGTAAAATCGTCGCAACGATTGTTATCGACGGAGTTGAAGTAAAAGACACGACGATGAATGTAGTGCCGGATAATACACAAGCCGTGGATGTGTTGATCGGTCGTAATTATACCGAGTCGCCGGGTGTTGCATTTAATAAAAGTAACAACGAGTTTACTGTGTATCGAAAACACGAATTGCCTATCGAGTGTGAACCGTCAACGTCTACGAGGTTATCGACGATTGAGAACATTGTGCTACCGCCAAATTCGATTTCGTTAATTAACGTCGGATTGTGCAGAAAATTATTCTGTGCCGGTGTCAAATTGGGGAATTGGTGAACGAAAAATTCCAAAAGGACGTGTGACAGTGAAAGGTGAAATATCGAATGTTCAATTTGTGGAACGACCATCGCGAGACGTCGAAGAAATTTCCGAAAAAGAGATCAACATCGGAGAAGACCAACCGGAAGCTGTGCGTCGACAAGTGAAAGAATTACTCAACGAATTTAGAGATTGTGTGTCGACTGGATTGCATGACTTAGAGTGTGCGAAAGAAGTTTTTATGGACATTAAGGTCAAAGAAAACGCGTTGCCAGTACAGTGTAAACCGTATCGAGCTACGATCCGTGAGCAAGAGGAAATTCGTAAGTTTGTGAGCGAGTGGAAGAAAGCAGGTATTGTAACAGAAACCGAATCCTCTTATGCTAGCCCAGTATTATTAGTTGAAAAGAAAACGGGCGAATCGAGACTGTGTGTAGATTTTCGGAAGTTAAATTCCATCACAGAAAGAGTTCATTTTCCACTGCCCAATATTGATGATCATCTCGCACAAATTCGATATAGTTCGGTATTTATTGTACTAGATTTGGCCCATGGTTATTTGCAAATACCATTGACAGAAAACGCGAGAGAGAAAACGGCAATAATAACACCAGAAGAGACTGTAGAATTTACCCGTATGATTTTTGGTTTAATGAATGGCCCCGCCTATTTCAGCAAGGCAATGCACAAAGCTCTTGGTCCATTACGGGACGAAGTAGCGTTATTTTATTTGGATGATATTCTGATACCGGGAAACAGCTGGGGAGATTTGAGATCGAAATTACGATTGGTGTTAGAAGTGTTGAGAAAATCGGGTCTCACGATTAAATTGTCGAAATGTCGTTTTTTATATCCGAAAGTCGTGTATTTGGGGCACGAAATATCAGCCGGAGGAATTGAACCGTGTCAACACAAGGTTCTAGCGATTAAAGAATTTCCAGTACCAAAGAATGTACATGAAGTGCGTCGTTACTTAGGTTTGACGAGCTACTTCCGAAAATTTGTACCTCGTTTTGCACAGATTGCGGCACCGTTGACGAATCTCTTGAAAAGTAATGTACGATTTGAATGGAACGAGTCTCAGCAACGAGCGTTTGAAGTATTAAAAACCAATTTAACTGAACAATCGATTTTGCAAACATACGACCCGAAGGCAGAAACAGAATTGCATACGGACGCGAGCTCCGCGGGTTTAGCAGGAATGTTAATGCAGAAAGCTAAAGACAACACCGGTAAATTACGTTTGGTCTATGCAATTAGCCGAAGAACGAGTGAGACAGAGAGTCGTTACCACAGTTCGAAATTAGAATTGTTAGCCATAGTTTGGGCAGTTACACGTTTGAGAACAATGTTGGCGAATATTGCATTTACGGTAGTCACGGATTGTCAGGCCTTATGTCATTTGAGTACTCAGAAAACGTTGAATCCCCAAATTATTCGTTGGAACGATTTGATGAGCGAGTACGACTATCGTATTATCCATCGACCTGGTGAAAAGTTAGCACATGTGGATGCGTTGAGTAGAGCGCCAGTCAAATCACCCGAGATGTTAGAACGAGTGAACGTATTGTCAGTGAGTACCGAAGAAGATACAGTATTATTGTACCAAAGTATCGATGAAAGTTTGAAGTTAAAGAAAGAAATTTTGTCTAAAGCGTTAGCAAAAAGAACACGTTACGAAAAAGGATGTGTGGATGGTTATGAGTTGCGTAACGGAATTTTGTACAAGCGAAAAGGAGAGAGACTGTTGTATGTTGTGCCAAGAAGTATGAGGAAAAGTATTGTTGTACGATTTCACGATATGAAGAGTCACCCTGGTGTCGAGCGAACGGTGTCAAGAATTTTGAACCATTATTATTTTCCGAGTGTCAGAGCGTACGTGAAGCGTCACATTCGAGCACGTTTACAGTGTATAGTCGCGAAGTCAAAACCTGGTCGACAAGAAGGCGAACTACATCCCATTCCCCCCGGAAACCGACCATTCGCGGTAATACACATGGATCATTTGGGCCCGTTTGTCACGAGTTCCCGAGGAAACAAGTATGTGTTCGCAATTGTGGGTAATTTAACAAAATTCGCGTGTATTAGGGCAGTCAAAGACACAAAGACAGTAACGGTGATACGAATTTTGGAAGAGTTTTTATGGGAATACGGTGCTCCGATGAAAATTGTCAGCGACCGAGGAACGTGTTTCACCTCGAATACATTCGAAGAATTTTGTCGTCGGCATGGTATTAGACACACTTTGAACTCGCCGAGACCTCCGCAAGCAAACGGGCAAGTGGAACGTTTGAATGCACACTTGTACCTGCGATTCGTAGTAATCTGGAAGAAGATGAAGGACGAACTTGGAACAAAAACATACGAAGGATTCAGCGCTATAAACGAGATGAAAAATGCTACGACCGGTAAGAGCCCCTTTGAACTCGTTTATGGTTATGTACCACGTCGAGACGAAGGAGAAGTTGAGAAATGTTCGTACGAGGAAGATGAAATGTATCGAGATCCAACCGAATTGCAAGGAGAAGCGCGACAGAGCATTCGCATCGCCCAGGAAAAGATGAAGTGTCGTCACGATAAATCACGAATTAAAAGTACAGAGTTCAACGAAGGTAGCATCGTGTACATGAAAACGGCACCAAATGCTACAGGCGAATCGACAAAACTCCAGCCGAAATACCGTGGTCCGTTGGTTATTGTGAAAAAGTGGCGTGGAGATACGTATGGTGACAGATTTGAACGACAGCGCGCAGGGAAAACGTTATGCGTCAACAGCGCACGCTAGTCAACTGAAGTTGTGGAAACCGTCGAACGAAGAGTCCAGCGGTAAAAGCGACGACGAGGAAGAAAAATCGTCGAGCGAAGAAGTGGAACCGACGAAAGCGAAACCACCTGATGAATCCGCTGAAATCGACCGAGACAAAGTGATAAGTGTGAGTGCGCGACCGAAACGTGCAAAACGTGTTCCGTCTCACTTACGGGATTACGAAATATAAATGTAAACTGAGAGTGTGCGTGATGAAATGTGAGAGCGTAGTATTTATATTGGCGTTGTGTGAGAATGTATAAGCGTGAAGCTCGAGGACGAGCAAACTGTCGGATGGCCAAATGTTAAAGAAAAATTGAATCGAAACCGAATTTGCCGCGCGAAGGTTGTGAAACGTATGTACGAGAAATGGCTTGAGGGAGCCGGAAGCGGAAGCGGCCATGTGTAAAGCTAGAATAGTCTAGAAGTCTCCAGAAGGTTCGAGAAACCGAGGGAGGAGCTATGTATTGTAACGTGGCATTTTTACTGCGCGTTCCACACGGCTCCCCGAACTCTAGACGGACCATAAAGTTAGGGAGCCCGCGGAGCAGACCGCGGCTCATTTCGAAAAAGAGCGCCAGGACAACGGTCACGCATCCGAGACTCTAAGAGGGGACCATAGTCGGTCTAGCGAATAAGACTTTTCAGGATTTTTGTTTATTTTTTTTTTTTTTTGGGTGGCGAGTAAATGCGGCCTCAGACAGGGGATCGGCAGCAAATTCGAACGACGTTACCGGATGGCAATCGCGGCGGATCGCGACAAAAGGGGGGACCTCACACAAGGCTACGGAGGGAGCGTCTACTGAGAGCTCTGCCGCGAGGGAAACCAAGGCGGACGAGATTCCCGTTGGTGGACGGCGAGCCGTAGCCCCCCCGCCGTCACCCAACTGACGACAGGTACCCTCGCGAAGTCTTCACCACGCCACTGTCAAGCTACGGGGTACCAGAGACTGGCCAGCCAATCAACATCCCGCGAAAGCGGAATTCAACGATAGCAATACGCTAGGCTGTAAGAATTTCGTAACGAGAACCCCAATTAGATCGGGGGAATTTTGACTACGGATAGCGCCTATGTTCGGGGCATGTTCGAATTGCGGCTCCGATTTCCAGGACTCGTCACTTGAGTCCTGGCGACGTTGCGTAGTGGGTGGTCGTTGTATCGAGTTGTAGTGAAAAGAAAAAAAGGGGTAAATCGCGTGCCATGGCAGCAACTGGAGTCGGGGAATTCCTCGGGTGGCTACGAAGTGGTAAGTGCTTGTAATTCTTTGCGAGCATATTTCGAGCGTAAGTTAGATTGGCACACTGATAAACGATCGGCCCACTTAATCTTGGAGTTAGAGTAGCGCTCGAAATCTGTTTGCCGATCTCCTGGATGATGACCGTAGCCTGAGTTTTTGCGATAACGCGTAGAGTCAAGTTGATCCCTGTAAAGTCTCGCGTAGAGTCACGGTTTCGAGTGGGGAACAATTTCGGTCCGAAATTGAGTGCAGCCAAATTTCGTTGCACGGGGTCTCGTCGAGTCTGCGTACGTAAAAACGGTCACCTCGCGGGGAGGGGGGGGGGGTCGCGTGTTACTGTGCGTAGATGCTCGGTTTAGCGGGAAGGGTTGCGAACTTTTTGGAAATAGTGACTACGACTGGAGCTCGGATGCGTCATAATACGCTACACACCCGCACGATCAGAAAAGCTTCCTAGAGTTATTAATTCGGTCGCGATCAGCGCGTCGAGTCACGTCTTTTTGGTTTAGTTTAGGAATTCTTGTGCATCAGTTAGGTGGCGACTAGCGCCCGTAGAAATAAGACATCACCTAGATTTAATCACGATGGCGATTAGCGCGTCCATTATGATCTAGATCACGTTTCGTTTAGCGGTTTATAATTAAGTGACGATTAGCGTCGTAGTCGAGGACGATCGCGGGCAGCGCATCGAGTCCAAATCTTGTTTTTGGTTTTTGCGAGTTAGGGTATTATTAAGACGGCGACTAGCGCACGTAGGCCGTAGAAGTCTCCTAGATTGATTCACTTTTTTTTTATTATTTTGTTTGTTCCTCCCTTCCTTGTTTCTTTTGGATTAAATTTAAGCATTTGTATTTGAAATCGCGAAGAACGACTTTCGCAGTAGTATTATTATTTTTATTTTTATTTTTTTTTTGTATTATCGCTGACGAGAAATATATTATTGGAATTTTATAGTGATTTGGCCAAACCACGCGTTGGCTTACTTGTGTTGCAT